>NC_058131.1:172465272-172535857 GCF_016433145.1 Gracilinanus agilis | reverse complement strand
TGTGTATAAAGGAAGGAGGGAGGGAGGGAGGGAGGGAGGGAGGGAGAGAGAGTTACCATGGAAATAGACTTGAAAAATCCAAGTTTGAATCCTGATTCTCCAGTCTTCTGGTTCTTTGACTTTTGTGAGAACTTTCTTTATCTGATTTTTTGCTTCCGCTTTTGTGAAATGAGATGCTTGGACTACATGACATTCGAAGTCACACAAAATCACAGACTTTGAGTGCTCAAAGGAATCTCTATGACTGTCTAGTCCAAATGATACACAAAGAGATCTCCAGTATAGCATGTCCTACAAGAGGTCATCCACCCTCTGCTTAAAGAAGCCATTCTCATTCTAACATCCTCATAGACAAACACATGTCACTCAGTCTTTTTTGATCCTACAGTCCCAAAAAAACAAGATAGTAACAAATAAATGTCATTTGTTTTTGAAGTTAGTCATGAATGACTTCAAATGAACCTGCTCAGCCAGCCCCAAATATACAGCCTTGAAATAGTTTATATACTAGACTACATGACCAGTAATTTTATTCATCCATTTTCTCTGGGATAATAAGAATCACAAGGGAATGGGGAGCATTTCTGCATTTTTTAAACAATACTGTTTATCCTTGCCCCTTCACAGACTTAAGGTGAAGGCTATAGATGCTATCAAATTGTGACCCTCCTTCTACTTCCACTTTGAATCTGATGTTCTTAATAAGACTGTTTTAGCTCTGAGGAAATCCAGTTGATCTATGACCATCTTTTGTCCTCAAACCAAGTAGGCATTGATTTATTTCACTTTTTCCACTCGGGGCATTTGGCTGGAATAAATAAAACCATATTACTTTGGCTGAAGCCTTGGAGAATGACTAGAAGGAAAGAAGAAAGTATAAAGAATGAGCCAGATTTGAATGCAATATAGAACTGGCAAAGCCTTTGTCCACCTATAATCAAATGACGAAATATATCCTCTTCATTAAGTTTGGGCAGGATGCTCTGTTCTTCTTTTCTATTTTTCTCAAAAAGCAAGTTATAATTATTGATAAAATTGTTTGCTTCAAATAACATATTACATTGCATACATTTACATTAAACATGTAACAGTTTTTATACATTGTAACCACACTCAGTTATTTCCAGAATACTTAGGCTAGGTGTCCTTGACTCTACTAATACCTGGGGATATAACCAGAGGACCCAATATCACTTGGTTTTAGCTCAAAATAAGGTTTCATTCATTCACATATCTTTTGTCCCCAGTGCTAGCTGGTCCTATATGCCATCCCCTTGTGTATAAACTCCATGGAGATTCCATATCTATTTTCACTGCTTTACAAATATTTTCAAAATTAAGACGGACATCTAGAATTTTCTACCAGTCTTCTTTTCTTCCTTCCTTCTTTCCTCCTTTCTCTGTT
Source organism: Gracilinanus agilis (assembly GCF_016433145.1). NCBI lineage: Eukaryota > Metazoa > Chordata > Mammalia > Didelphimorphia > Didelphidae > Gracilinanus > Gracilinanus agilis. Next base: position 172,534,452 of record NC_058131.1, on the reverse strand, counting down.
CCTTCCCTTCTTTTTCCCTTGTTATCTTCCTTCCTTTTGTCTTCTGGAAAGAGTGCTGGATTCAGAATTACAAGTCCTAGGTTTGAATCTTGCCTTCAATAATTTCATTTTATGGTTAATTCATAATGTCTCTGACTCTTGCTATTTCTTTTCTAAAATTGAAGATAAAATACTTAGACTTCTAGAATATGTTAACTAGAACATGTCATCTAGAATATGTTAAGTATTTAATTTGTTCTAGACTCTGCTAATATTATGCCCGGAGAAGTATCCCAATAAATGAGTCTTGAACCAACAATACAATATGTAAAGGGACTTTATTGTCTAGCTTGAGCTAGGGTCTCCCACCTAAAGTTGGTGAGTGACCCGGAGCTGCTCCTGGGCTAGAGTTTTTATGGAGTAGTCCTCAGAATGGAACAGGGTAGAGGAATGTCCTTAGGTTAGGAAATCTTGTAGATAAGGGGGATGTCCTAAGGTAGATAAGGTGATTTCCTGAGGGGAAGAGATCAAAGGGAGAAGGGGAAGGTCTTCAGGGTAGATAAGGTCAGTCCCTGGAGACTGAGGGTCTGCAAGGTTGAGATTCTTGTGGATAATTCTATTTCACCATAATGTCATATAAGGGTCGGGCCCATAATGTCATACAGGGGTCAGGATTTTTAATTCTGACTCTTTCTAGGTTCCACACTAATCACCCGGGGTACAAAAAAAGACAAAAGACAATCCCTGCTCATGAGAGCTCATAATCTAATGGAAGAAATACTATGCAAATAATTATGTGTACACATAATATAGACTGTATACATGGAAGAACATCAAGAGAAGGAAGGACTTGGCAACAGAGAGAACTGAGAAAAGCTTTTTGTAGAAGGGAGGTTTTTAGTTGAGACTTGATGGAAGCTATGGGATCCTGAAAGCAAGGATGAGAAGGGAGAGAGCTCTAGGAATGGATGACAGCAAGGGAAAATGCTTAGAATTAACAAATTGTATCCAAGAGAAAAATGTTTTCTACATTTTGAAGAGCTACAGAAATGAAATATAGTTCAGTGATGGATGCAGAATCTCGTTGATAATAGTTACTCCAGTAGTGCAAATCTGGTTAAAACCTAATCATTTTATGGGATTCTTTTCTCCTTTAAAATTATTTATTATTATAAACTTAAACTTTTCAATATAGAAATAATGAGAAAGGATGGCATAAGAAACTGAACTACTATAACATATAGTTTTTTAAAAGATATATTCAATTATAATACAAATAAACCTGTTTTGCTTATGTTATGTATGCCCCTCTGAATTTCCTTCTGCTCTGCTTTTTTGTGTATTTTTTTGTTTCATTGATGCCCTTTTTTACTTTTTTCACTATCATTTCTCACTGTTGTGTCCAGAGAATTATCCCCATAAATGAGTCTGAAGCAACAATGCAAAATGCAAAGGGACTTTATTGTCTTAGTTTAAACCAAGGATCTCACATCAAAAGGCTGATGTGTGATCACGAGCCATGCCTAAGCTGGGTTTTTATAGAGTGGTAGGCAGAAGGGGGTGCAGGATAGGGGAATGTCTTCAAGGTAGACAGTCCATCAGGGAAGAGGTCTGGAAGGTGGGAGACCCTTCAGATAAGGGGGGAATGTCTGCAAGGTAGATAAGGTTAAGCTCTGGAGACCAAAGATCTACAAGTTTGAAATTCCAGCGGACATGGCTGTTTCACTATAATATCATAGAGGGATCTAGATTTTTAATTCTGACTCTTTCTAGGTTCCACACTCACCAACCATCTCTCCTACTCTTAATCCTATAATTGCCTGATAAATAGAAGTTCTCTCATGCCAAATAAATCAATACATTGGCTACACAGGAAAATGAATATTTCTCCTCCTGACCTACTTTCCATGTCTTTCTTCTAAGAAGTGTAAAGTCCATCATTATCAGAGTTGTGATTGCTCATTGAATTAATTAAAGTTCTGAAGTCTTACAAAGCTGTTTTCCATTGTATTGCTATAGTCATTGTATATATTGTTCTGATTCTGCTCTTTTCACAGTCAAGTCTTCCCAGGTTTTTCTGGATCTCTCTTATTTATTATTACTTACAGAGCATAATCTTCAGTAGCATTCATATACAATAATTTATTTATCCATTCCCCAATTGATTGGTACCTATTTCATTTCCAGTTCTTTGCTACATCCAAAAGAGCTGCTATAAATATTTCTGTAGATATGGGTCCCTTCTTCCAGGCTTTGATCTCTTTGGCAATATATGCCTAATAGGGATACCTCTGGGTTGAAGAATATGCATGGTTTAGTGCCTTTGGGAGTGTAGTTCTGAATTACTTTCTAGGATGGTTGGACCAATTAATCATTCAGCCAACAGTGCTTGTCTTCTAAGAGCCCCACAATTATGATTTATTCCTTTGTCATATTTGACAGTCAGATGAGGTAGAACTTCAGGGACATGTTAATTTTTTTCTCTTATTGTTAGTGATTTGTAACATTTTATGTATATTTATTATTGCATGTCTTCTTTTGAAAACTGCCTGTTTATATCTTTTGACCATTTGTAACTCTTTCTCATATTCTCCTATAAATCCTCCATAGAATACTTCCCCTTTTACTAGGTCTTGTCACAATGTCTCCTGGCTACCAATACATTACTTAGACTATGCAGCTCTCATTTTTTCTCCTTTTTTTTAATCCTTATGTTCTGTCAGTTCCAAGGCAAAAGGGTGGTAAGAGCTAGGCAATTTTAGTTAAATGACTTGACCAGGGTCACACAGCTATGAAGTGTCTGAGGTCAGAAGTATATGAAACCACATCCTCCCGTCTCTAAACCTGATAATCTATCCAGTGAGACAACTAGCTGCCTCCAGCTATTATTTCATTCCATGATCACCCTAACTCTTTTTCTAAGTTTCTACTTACTAGATGATATCTTTATTATTTATCTATTAAGGAATAGTGCAGTTTACCATTTATTGTAGATTATCAGATGTATAATAAAATTGAACCCTCTGGTTGGAAAAAACAATCAAATAAACCTTTAAAGCTACATCTTGAACTATAATCAAACAAAAACCTATTGGAATCATTTTTTCCTATTCCTTTTAGCCAATTGTGTGATTGTGACTAGAAGGGGAATAGATTAAAAGGAATAATTTCTGATAAATTCTACATATTCCTTTCTCATATTTTCATAAAGAATATCCTTGACATGTATACACATCATCCTGGAGATTTTACAAAGATGAGAAAGTAGTCATATATGCAGATAGTTATTAATTTCCATTCAATTAATTATTTTGGGAGTGGAAGAAGGATGGCAATAATGTCCTTTGTGATTTCCTAATGGTTATTCTTTTCTTATTTTTCAAATATTCTAAAGAAAAAATTTTTATGCATATTTCTTTTGTATATACATGTTCTTAACTAGCTCTTTTTTTCTACCTTCCACTTCTTTAGTGCATTTTCATTTTTCCTATAATAGTATATCAGGGACTGATATCTTAGAGTCTAAATGTTATGCTACTATTATCTTCTCCAATGAAAATATTTTATCATATAAATACTAATTTATTTGACCAACATTTTTTGTATGTTTGGTGGGCCCATTCTAGTTTCATTGATTTGACTGGTCAATGTTTTGGGGATGATCTTGGACACATGCCAAGATTCTTGCAAATTTATTTTTCATCCATATTACTTACATATCTATCATCCTTCTTTGAACTATTGTCCTAGAATTCTACTTGATTGCCGTATAGATCAGGTCTCTATTATATGAGGAAGCTTAGGGACCATTTTTTACTGCTTAATTTAGAGATTACTTCACTAAAAATCAGTAGGAAATAAGAGACTATGTGTGTTTTTCCCTTTATTCATTTCCCATTTCTGGCATCAATAACTTGTCTGAATAGGTCAAATTGGAGTTATTGCAAGTACCATCTCTTCATCTTTATCCTTTCTTCTAATATGGGATTGATCTTTACCTCTTCAACAGGTAGTGAATTGGATAGCATGCTATGCCTGAAGTCAGAAAGACTTATTTCCCTGAGTTTAAATCTGGCCTCTAACATTTACTAGTTGTTTGATCTTGGACAAGTCACTTAATACGGTAAGCCTATTTCCTCATGTTGGAGAAGGAAATGGCAAACTACTCTATTGTTTCCCTCTGCTGAGAAAAACCCAAATGGGGTCCATGAAGAATCCCACACAACTGAAGAGACTAAACAACAATAAAATAAATAGGTTTTAAATGCATACGGACAACTGATTTTTGAAGTGGCCACTACATCAGTAATTAATCATTTCCTATCTGTTAAGATACAGTCAATTTATTTTCTTCATGTGTGAGATCTTCATTATGCTCATCATTTTTAGCCCCTTCAAATTTATTGCTTAAAGAAAGTATTTATGCTAGGCTTGATGGATACTTCTGAATTATCAAAACATCTTCATCTTTCCTTTGTCTTTTTAATCTTGGATCATACGTTTCCTATATTATTCTTTACCTACTTTCTGAATGAAGTTACCAAATATCAATATTTATGTTGACTTGGTTTGGAGGATCAAATTACTCATAGAATTTCTCAACAGTTGTTGGTGCTTAGATTACAAGTATTTTTATAGTGGTCTTTTTGCTTATCATTATCATGACTAATGCAAAGCAAGATGGCCAAACATTCTGGAGAATGGTATTTCTTATTACCTCTAGATATACAATTGAAATCGACTCTGCAAATAATTTATTTGCTTCTCCAAGGAGGACCTATGAGCCATACTTTCAGTAACTTATTATTATCTTTTGTCTTCTGGTTTGTGAAGAAAATGCTAAAACTGACAGGTTTAATTTTCTCCAATAGCATGCCTCTAGTAAGGCAACTAGTTGGCACAGTATAGAAACTACTGGACCTGGAGTAAGAAAGAACTAAGTTCAAAAATGACCTCTGGCACTAAATAGCTATGTGACTCTGGACCCATTATTTAATCTCTGTCTTCTTTGATTTCCTCACCTATTAAATAGAAATAATAATAGCACCTACCTCAAAGAGTTCTTGTTAGTGTGAAACAAGATAATGTATCTAAAGCAAACATTAAATTATTATATAAATGCTAGCTAAATAAAATAATAGCAGGAGGATCTAACATATAGATTATCAACAGTTCACTTAATGTTTATAGTCTAAAAAATTGTGTGAGATTCTTAGCATTCCCTATCTGCTTCTCCATCATTTGTCTTCATCACTGCAATAATAGTAGGTGACAATACAGGATACAAAATCATCTGGGCTATATTTATTTCATGGATTTCTATAGCTAACCATTAAATTTCATTCATTCAAACAAATATAAACTGATATGCCTATTAAATATAAAACACTATGTTTTGATTGTGGGAGATGTCAAAGATCTCAATCTATTATTCCTTTTCTCAAAGATTTTGCAATGAAGTAAAGAAAAGTCATGAAAATGTAGTTAACATGTACAAAATTTAAGTTAATGTCCAATAACTCCATTTTATTTATAATGTTTATTAGTAATCACTTGAAGTAGAAGAAATAAAAGAACAAAAGTAAAAAAAAAACCCTGAGTAAAAACACGTGGGTAAAATTCTCCTGTCTGGCCCTTACACAACCTCCACAAACCACCTTCCCAGGAGAGAGAGAGAGGGAGGAGCTCCACCAAAATATATCCTTCCTATGTCAGCACACAGCTAAACATGTAAATGGGTTTCTGGGGAAGAGATCCTAGGGAGCAAATTCTAATTACACACATGAAAAGATTTAATTATATGTTAGTAGCAGCTAGATGGTGAAGAGAGTGGTACACTGAGTCTGGAGTTAGAAAGACCTGAGTTGAAATCCTACCTCAGATACATATTAACTGTATGACCCTGGGTAAATCACTTAGCCTTTGTTTGCCTCAATTTCATCATTTGTAAATGGGGATAATAATTGCACCTACCTCTTAAGGTTGTTGTGAAGATCTGAGGAGATAATAATTGTAAAAAGCCTAACAGTGTCTATAGCACAGTGGATGCTTAATAAATACTTGTTTCCTTTTCTCTACCTAAGAAAACGCTACAGGAATTGTACAAAGCCAATAGTCAAAGATGAGGAATAAACCAAGTAAACTCATGGTGTTATATCAAGAAGGAGTGCTATAAAAAGAGAAATACATTAGAAATCAAAGGATCTGTTGTTTTTCCAAATGAATGTTGTTATTCTTTCTAGTTCAAAAATATAATGTTTTGGTAATTTAATTGGGAAGGCATTGAAGAATTAGATTATTTTAGATAACATTGTCATTTTAATAATATTGGCTGTGCCCACCTAAGAATATCAAAGGAGTTAATTAAAAAAATGTAAAAGGAGGACTAGCAGCACCAGATTTAACTGTATGATAAAATAAAAATTATCAAAACTATCTAATACTGGCTAAGAAATAGAAAAGTGGATCAATAGAACAGAATAAACATAAAATAGGGATAAAGATTATAGTAACCTTATGTTTGACTAAAGTAAAGTTCCAAGTTTTGGAGATTCACTATTTGTTAAAAATTGATGGGAAAATGGGAAAACAGACTGGCATAAACTGGATAGTGACCAGTATCTTACACTATTTACTAAGATAAAAATGGATAAAAGAATAGGCATAGAGGGAGATATCATAAACAAATTAGAACAAAGAATATATTACCTATAATACTTATGGATAGAAAAAGAATTCATGAATAAATAAGAGATAGAAATCATTGGAATATGAAAATGGATAATTTTCAATACATTTAATTAACAAGATTTTGTGCAAATAAACTAATGTAACCACGATTAGAAGGAAACAAATCATTTTGGGAAAAATTATAGTTTCTCAGATAGAGATTTCATATCTAAAATATATAGAGAATTCTGTCAGATTTATAAGAATATGAGCCATTCTCCAACAGATAAATGATAAAAAGATAAAAAGAGTTTTTGGATGAAGAACTCAAAACTATATATAGCTATACAAAAGTGCTCTAAGTCACTATTTATTAGAGAAATTCAAATAAAAACAACTATGAAATTTCATCTTACACATATCAGACTGACTAAAATAATAAAAGGACAACATAGTAAATGTTGGAGGAGGGAATGTGGAAAAATAAGGACACTAACACTGCTGATGGAACTATGAACTGATTCAAAAGAGTTATAAAACTGTATATACTTTTTGACCCATCAATACCAGTATTAGTTTTATTTCCTAAGGCAATTAGAGAAAAAGGAAAAGAACTTGTATATTCTAAAATGTTTATAGAAGCTCTCTTTGTGGTGGCAAAGAATTGGGGAATAGCTAAACAAATTGTGACATATGGGTATGTTCAAATACTGCTGCATCATAAGAAATGATGAGCAGATTAATTTTTTTTAAAAAATGGGAAAACCTACATGAAATTATGAATAGTAAAACATGCAGAACCAAGAAAACATATACAGCAACAGATATTTTATGAAAAATGACTTGTGTATGCCCATTTCAGAGAAGGAACTGATGAGATAAGCAAGACATAGCCTTACATGTACATGTCTTTTGTCAAATGATGACTTCTTTAATAGGGAGAGAGAAATCAGGGAGGCAGCTTCTTGTATTACTTTAATATAACAAACAAATAAATTTAAATTAAAAAAAGAAATCAGAAAATCTAACTTAAAATTACATCTTTTTCCATACTACTCACTACCTGTCTCATATTTAGTCTCTGTAGGCCTCATTTATAAACTGAAAGTTTGGAATGAAATAATTTCTATGTATCTTTTCAGCTTCAGATGTTAAAATTCTCAGAGATAACTTAGATTTACAGGTATCACTAAGATTTAGAGAGATATGACCAATTGCTAGAATATTCCAACAGAAGGCTAGAGGCTATTCAAAAGGGAAAGATTTGTTTAAAAGGGAAATAGAATATCATTATATTCTTCAGGATTCTCTGATCAGAGAACTCTGTCCAAAAGGTAATTTGAAAATGATCCATGATTTCTTATTCTGTGTGATTTTAATTCAAGGCCTCCAATAAATCTTCCATATGGAGTCTACTTAACATAATGGGGGGTACTGCATATCAGAATGATATACTTGTGTGATGATGGTGAAGATTCACTGAAGGAAGAATCTAAATAATATTTTGAAGGGGAGATAACATAGACTACTTTGATAGAAGAAAGTAATGGATGATGATCTCTAGAAGCAAATCACAAAAGTGGCATGGAAATTGTTTATTTGGTTATTGTAGTAAAGGGATTTTGTAATGATTTAGATATAAATTTAAGATATCTTTCTGTTAGAAGCAAAGTAGCTGATAAATTCTCAACTTGTCACAATGAATTTTTCATTCTCCAAATGGCAAAGAAAATGATAAAGTCAAGTTGCAATCTAGTCCTGATTCTGATCAATAAGGAAGATCCTTCATCCAGTGGAAAGGATGGAAACTTTAGAAGGAAGTAACTTTGACATCCTGTAGATTGTGATATATAAAAAAAGTAAAACTATTCAGTCAAATATGTATGATAGATCTGAAAAGAGTTTATTTCAACATGTTTAGAAAAATAATAACAGTGTAAATTTGTTTTGCTTGACTCTACATGTTTATAAGAGGGATTGTGTATTGACTTGCTTTCTTAGTTGGGAAAGAGTAGGTAAAGGAGAGAAAGAATAGGTCTAAAAATTAAAGAAAATTCAATTTATACACAGCTAAGATTATCTTATCCCACTGCTCAAAGCCCTTCCATGGTTCCCTAAAATAATAAAGAGACTCCAGTAGGTAAATTAAAAAAAAATACAAATATAGCTCAAACCAGTTTGAAGGGGATTAGATGCATTGTAGAGTGGATAGAGCTCCAAATTTAAAGTCACAAGTTTGAATCTTGGTTCTGATACTTGAGATCTATGTGTCCATGAGATATAACTGAACTTCTCTGGGCCTGAAAAGTTATAAACGCTGATGGTAGAGTGATAGAGATATTCATATATGCTATTAGTTCGCAGGAAAGAGAAATCATTGAGTTTTGCATTGTTCAGGTTATCTCTATTTGAAAAGGCAAGGCTTGAATTTGCCATTCAAGGAAAGTTAAGAGTTGGATAATGGTGAGGAGGACGTTTCATATTATGCTACATGAAATGAGATCTGATGTTGATATAACTTTATAAGCTTAGAAAATGTGCCAATAGTACTGTAATACTACATGTAGTGATGATCCTAGATTTATAAACATTGTTCAGATAAACAACTCATATGAATACATGTGATTGTTTACAGTTCAATTCTCATGCAGTCCTATTCTAAAAAAAATTTTTTTATGAGTTGCCATTTCTTTTTATTTTTATATATGACAATATAATATGGCATATAAGAATAATATAATATTTATTTGGTGTAAATATGTAATAAATATACTTACCCAAGAGGAATAAATTCTCACATTAGCTATGTCCAAAAATCTGCCTTCTTTTTTTTCTCCTCCCTCCCACTTTTCCCCCTACTCCATGAAATTTTTAATGGGGACAGAAAATAATCTAGTTTTCCAGAGCATAGCACAAATGAGTATGGAGAAATATGAATTAAAAGGTAGGAAGGTGCCAGGTTAAGATGGTGGCAGAGTAGAGGCAGGGAGACTTTCTCTCCTTATAAACAGATATAGCATACCTCCAAAGGACAAGAAAAAAAAATCCTGATGAAAGGGACCCCACAATGGGGCGCGGCATTGAAGGTACTTGGGATTTGGGCACTTCCCCCCTATAAGGGGGGAAATAGCTACCATCAAAAGGCGAGCAGATCACCCCTCCCCCACCTCACCCACAGTACCAGAGGCAAAGGCTGCCCTCCAGTGTTAGAGCAAGTGGGGGCACAAAATCTAGCTCCTTGGCAGCTAAGTGGCACCACTAGGAACTTGCCCCTAGCTATACCAGCTATACCAGAGACCCCAGAAGGCTGGAAAACTCTGACCTTAGAAATGGGAGTGGGGCTGAGAGAGGCAGCAGCAGCTCCCAGCATGCTCAGAATCAGGAGAAAAACCTCAGGTGGTGGAGCATGTGTGGGTCAAGTTCCGGGCTCTGGGCAGCCAGCTAGGACCATGGGGCCTCAAACCAGAAAACAGCTGGACCAGAGACTCTAGGAGGGTCCCCAGAGAAACCAGGAGACTCACAAAGCAGCCTCAGGCAAAAACTGATCCCTAACTGCATAGAAAGAGAATCAGATTGCCCTACTCAGACTTCTGGCAGATAAAGCACAATGATGCCAAGTGAAGCCCAAGAAATAATCAAAAAGACAAAGAAAAAAACTCTAACACTTGATAACTTCTGCACAAAACACACACACACACACACACACACACACACACACACACACACACAGAAAACAGAGGAGGACAAACAATTAAAGACATACAAACCTTCCCAAAAAAATGAAAATGGGTCACAAGATCTTGAAGAGTTCAAATCTGAGATTGTGGAGATTTCTTTATCATCTCTGATAATCTGATAAGGACAGTTTAGTTGATAATGAAATAAGGACAGGATAAGGGAGTTGTCTTTTACCTCATGCTTCCAGCTCTGGCTCCAGGAGCATGGAGTTTATTATATATATATATATATTCAAGACTCATTTCACACAAAAGAACCCCCCTAAAACTTCACCTTTGCTCAGAAACACAAATTATGTCACATCAAAGCACAATAAAGTTATAGTTTTACAAAGAATTTTCTTACGAAGATAATGCTGGATGAGAAATAGTCTCAAGGTTAAAAATGAGCCTCACTTTATCTAAAAGTTATTTTGCTTGAGCTTGCCACTCCATGACCTTGGGATGCCTGGAGCAGTTAGAGAGATATACCCACAGCTTCAACTTTACTCTGCTAAGTGAAAAAAGGCTGTTAACTCATTAAATGCTGGTTTACTAAAAACTTAAAGTTTTCCTAGAAGGCTATAATATTTTTCAATAAGAAATAGTGTGGATCATAAAAGGGGTCAAAAGAGGAGTCTCAGATTTTTATCCAAACTCTTATTGACTTCCCACATGAGATCATGAGAAAGATGGAAGAAATCTGGCAAGAAAATAACAGTTTAAAAGGCAGAATTTCGCAATTGGAAAGTGAGGCTCAGAAATCAAATGAATTGATAGCAAATTAAAGACCATAAATGACCAGCTGGAAGCCTTGAAGAACCAAATATGCCAGATTGAAAAGGAAAACCAAAAGATTTTAGCCGAAAACTAGTCTCTAAAGCCTAAAATTGAGCAATTAGAAGCCAATGATCTCACAAGACAACAAGAATTAATAAAGCAAAGTCAAAAGACTGACAAAATAGAGGAAACATGAAATATCTCAATGAGAAGTTAATAGACCAAGAAAAGAGGTCTAGAAGAGACAATGTGAGAATCATTGGTCTTCCTGAAAAAGCAGAAATTAATAGAAATTTGGACTCCATACTAAAAGAAATTATTCAGCAAAACTGCCCCAAAGTTCTATTAACAATAGAACAATATAGACATTGAAAGGATCCACAGATCACCCTCTACACTAAACCCTGGAAAGACAACACCCAGGAATATAATAGCCAAATTCAAGAGCTTCCAAGTAAAAGAAAAAAATATTACAAGAAGCCAGAAAGAGATTTTTCAGATATCAAGAAGCACCAATAAGGATCACACAGGATCTGGCAGCCTCCACACTAAAAGACCACAAGGCTTGGAATATGATATTCAGAAAAGCAAGAGAACTGGGTCTACAACCAAGGATCACCTACCCATCAAAAATGACTATATATTTCCAGGGGAACATATGGGCATTCAACAAGATAGAAGATTTCCAAGTATTTGCACAGAAAAGACCAGGACTAAGTGGAAAGTTCAATATCCAACAACAAAACCAAAGAGAAACAGGAAAAGGTAAATAAGAAACAGAGGGGAAAGAAAGAAAACTCTTATTTTTTAAATTTATCTCTTTAAGGGCTTTAATAAGATCAAATTATTTGTATTTCTATAATGAGAAATTTTATATGTAATTATCAAAAACTGTATTCACCATTATAGTAATTAGAAGAATTATTCTTCTAGGGAGAGGTTGGAGCACTAAATGGTCTAAGATGAGTAGGGGTGGGGAAAAAAGAGTGAGGTGAATAGTAAATGACACCAAGAGAAACTTGAATGAATAAGAAAAATAGGATATTCTATACCACACAATGAAAGCATGGGAAGGGGAAGGGATGAATACTATTATAAGAAGGAGAGGAAGAGAGCATTAAGAGGTACTATTTAAACCTTACTCTCAGAGGAATTAATCCTGAGAGGGAGGAGTAGCTATATCCATTGGGATATAGAATTCTATCTAACTCTACTGACAAAGTCAGAAGGGAGTAACCAAGGGGAGCAGGGGAGTGGGGAGGACAGAAAAGGGAGGGGAGGAAAGGGGGGAGGGAACTCATTAGGCTTTAAAAAATAAAAAGAGGGGGGGCAGCTGGGTAGCTCAGTGGATTGAGAACCAGGCCTAGAGATGGGAGATCCTAGGTTCAAATCTGGCCTCAGACACTTCCCAGCTGTGTGACCTTGGGCAAGTCACTTGACCCTCATTGCCTACCCTTACTACTCTTCCACCAAGGAACTAATACACAGAAGTTAAGGGTTTAAAAATATAAAAACAAAAAAAAAATAAATAAAAAGAGGGGAATAATAAGGGAGGGGTGGAAAGGGAAGTAAATCAAGGGAGGGGACAAGGGGGACTGGTCTAAAACAAACCACTGGTTTAAAAAGAAATAGCATAAGAAGATGGGGTAGAACTAGGAGAGGATACCAAAATGTTAGGGAATACACAACTGATAATTATAACTCTGAATGTGAATGGGATGAACTCTCCCATAAAACAGAAGCAAATAGAAGAGTAGACTAGAAACCAAAATCTTACCATATGTTGTATACAAGAAACACATGAGGCAGGTGGACATACACATGTTTAAGGTCAAGGGCTGGAGCAAAATCTTTTGGGCTTCAAATGAGAAAAAAAAAGGCAGGAGTGGCAATCATGATTTCTGACAAAGCCAAAGTACAAAGAGATACGATTAAAAGAGACAGGAAAGGTAATTACGTCCTTATGAAAGGCAGTATAGACAATCAGGAAATAACAGTACTCAACATGTAAGCACCAAATGGTATAGCATCCAAATTCCTAAAGGAGAAACTGGCTGAGATCAAGAAGGAAATAGATAGTAAAACCATACTACTGGGAGATCTAAATATTCCTCTTTCAGATATAGATAAATCAAACCAAAAAATAAATTACAAAGTGATAAGAGAGATGAATAAAATCCTAGAAAATTATATTTAATAGATATGACGAGAAAAATAAATAGGGACAAAAAGGAATGCACCTTCTTTTCAGCTGCACATGGTACATTCACAAAGATTGACCATGTAATAGGGCATAGAAACATTGGAAACAAATGCAAAAAAGCAGAAATAATAAATGTAAACTTCTCAGATCATTATGCAATAAAAATAATAATTATTAAGGGCACATTGACAGGCAAACCAAAAACTAATTGGAAATTAAATAATATGATTCTCCAAAACCAGTTAGTTAAAGAAGAAGTCATAGAAACAATCAATAATTTCATTGAAGAGAATGACAATGATGAGACATCCTACCAAACTCTGTGGGATGCAGCTAAGGCTCTACTCAGGGGGAAATTTATATCCTTGAGTGTATATCTTAACAAATTAGAGAGGGCAAAGATCAATGAACTGGGCATGCAAATTAAAAAACCAGAAAGAGAACAAATTAAAAATCCCCAGCTAAAAATCCAATTAGAGATTACAAAACTTAAAGGGAAAATCAATAAAATTAAAAGTAAAAGAACTATTGAATTCATAAATAAGACTAGAAACTGGTACTTTGAAAAAGCAAACAAAATTGACAAAGTACTGGTCATTCTAATTAAAAGAAGAGAAGAAGAAAACCAAATCATGAGTATCAGAGATGAAAAGGGAGATCATTAAAAACAATTTTGTGCAATTATATGGTAATAAATATAGCAATCAGGGTGAGATGGATGAACATTTACAAAAATATAAATTGTCTAGATTAACAGTAGAAGAAATAGAATACTTAAATAATCCCATATCAGAAAAAGAAATTGAACAAGCCATCAAAGAACTCCCTAAGAAAAATCCCCAGGACAAGATGGTTTCACAAGTAAATTCTATCAAACCTTTAAAGAACAACTAATTCCAATACAGTACAAACTATATGATATAATAAGGAATGAAGGAGTTCTACCAAATTCCTTTTATGATACAAATATGGTACTGATCCCAAAGCCAGGTAGATCAAAAACAGAGAAAGATAACTACAGACCAGACTCCAGCAAGTGATCATGAGGGTTATTCATTATGATCAGGTGGGATTTATACCAGGAATGCAAGGATGGTTCAACATTAGGAAAACCATTCACATAATTGACCATATCAACAAGCAAACAAAGAGAAACCACATGATTATCTCAATAGATGCTTACAAAGCCTTTGACAAAATACAGCACCCATTCCTATTGAAAACACTAGAAATTATAGGAATAGAAGGACCTTTCCTAAAAATAATAAACAGAATATATCTAAAACCATCAACAAGAATCATATGCAATGGGAATAAATTAGAAGCCTTCCCAATAAGATCAGGAGTGAAACGAGGATGCCCACTATCACCTCTATTATTTAACATTGTACTAGAAACACTAGCAGTAGCAATTAGAGAAGAAAAAGAAATCGAAGGTATCAAAATAGGCAATGAGGAGACTAAGCTATCACTTTTTGCAGATGATATGATGGTCTACTTCAAAAATCCTAGAGAATCAACTAAAAACCTAATAGAAATAATCAAAAACTTTAGCAAAGTTGCAGGATACAAAATAAATGCACATAAATCATCAGCATTTCTATATATTTCCAATACATCACAGTAGCAAGAGGTAGAAAGAGAAACAACATTTAAAATCACCCTAAACAATGTAAAATACTTAGGAATCTATCTACCAAAACAAACACAGGAATTATACGAAAAAAAAAAAAAACTACAAAATATTTTCCAAACAATTAAAACTAGATCTAAAAGATTGGAAAAACATTGATTACGCATGAATAGGACAAGCTAAGATAATAAAAATGACCATTCTACCCAAATTAATTTACCTATTTAGTGCCATACCTATCAAACTACCAAAAAACTTCTTTACTGAATTAGAAAAACCTATAACAAAATTCATTTGGAAGAACAAAAGATCAAGAATATTAAGGGAAATAATGAAAAAAACATGAAGGAAGATGGCCTAGCAGTACCAGATATTAAAATAGACTATAAAGCAGCAGTAATCAAAACAATATGGTACTGGCTAAGAGACAGAAGGGAGGATCAGTGGATTAGACTTGGGATAAGTGACGTCAGCAAGACTGTCTATGATAAACCCAAAGAGCCCAATTTTGGGGACAAAAATCCATTATTTGACAAAAACTGTTGGGAAAATTGGAAAATAATATGGGAGAAATTAGGCTTGGATCAACATCTCACACCCTACGCCAACAAAAATTCAGAATGGGTCAATGACTTGAATATAAAGAGGGAAACTATAAACAAGTTAAGTGAACATAGAAGAGTTTACTTGTCAGATCTCTGGGAAAGGAAAATTTTAAAACCAAGCAAGAATTAGAAAAAATTATAAAATGTAAAATAAATAATTTTGATTATATTAAGTTAAAAAGGTTTTGTACAAACAAAACAATGCAACCAAAATCAGAAGGGAAACAACAAATTGGGAAAAAATCTTTATAACAAAAAACTCTGACAGGGCTCTAATAACTCAAATATACAAGGAGCTAAATCAATTGTATAAAAAATCAAGCCATTCCCCAATTGATAAATGGGCAAGGGACATGAATAGGCAATTTTCAGATAAAGAAATCAAAAGTATCAATAAGCACATGAGAAAGTGTTCTAAATCTCTAATAATTAGAGAAATGCAAATCAAAACAACTCTGAGGTATCACCTCACACCTAGCAGATTGGCTAAAATGAAAGAAGGGGAGAGTAATGAATGTTGGAGGGGATGTGGCAAAATTGGGACATTAATGCATTGCTGGTGGAGTTGTGAACTGATCCAACCACTCTGGCTGGCAATTTGGAACTATGCTCAAAGGGCTATAAAAGAACGCCTGCCCTTAGATTCAGCCATAGCATTGCTGGGTTTATACCCCAAAGAGATCATAGATAAACAAACTTGTATGAAAATATTTATAGCTGCTCTTTTTGTGTTGGCAAAAACCTGGAAAATGAGGGTATGTCCTTCAATTGGGGAATGGCTAAACAAATTGGGGTATATGTTGATGATGGAATACTATTGTACTCAAAGGAATAATAAACTGGAGTAATTCCATGTGAACTGGAAAGACCTCCAGGAATTTAAGCAGCATGAAAGGAGCAGAGCCAGAAGAATATTGTACACAGAGACTGATACACTGTGGTAAAATCAAATGTAATGGACTTCGGTACTAGCAGCAATGCAATGACCCAGGACAATTCTGAGGGACTTATGGAAAAGATGCTACCCACATTCAGAGGAAGAACTGCAGGACTGGAAACACAGAAGAAAAACAACTGCTTGAGCACATGGGTTGATGCGGGCATTGTTGGGGATGTAGACACTAAATTATCACACCAATGTAACTATCAATAATATGTAAATAAGTCCTGACTGATCACACATGTTAAAACCAGTGGAAATGCACATTGGATATGAGGGGGTGGGTGAAGGGGAATGAAGAAGAAAGTAAAAATAAGAATCATGTAACCAGGGAAAATTTTTCTAAAAAAATGAAATATTAAAAAAATTAAAAGGGAGGGAGGTGGCATTTTTGGATGTCCTTAAATGCCAACTAAAGGAGTCTGAAGTTAGAAAGTAATAAGGAGCCATAGAAAGTGTTTGACCAGAGGAACTGCATGATTCTCTCTCTGAAATAGGGAACCAAGCAGTGATAGTGTTATGAAGGCTGGTTTGGAATGGGAAGACAGTGAAGGTGGAAAGACTTTTTTATTGCACAGTTACAACAATACAACTATGTGATAATCAGAGCTAATACTTTGTTGTTGGCAGTAGAAGTAACAAATTGGGGGCAAATGCAAGAGATATTTTGAAGGTAGACTCAATACAACTTAGTAAATGACTCAATATGGGAGATGAAACAAAGGAAATATTTAAAGTTAATAAAAATGATTTGGGACATAGTTGATAGGTGCTGTTGGTGCCATTGTGTAAAAGAAGGAAAGTCAGATGAATCAATTTTTTTTGGAGGAGAAGGTAGGATAGAAAGCTACATTTTTTTAAAAAAAACCTCTTACCTTCTTTCTTAAAATCAATACTGCGTATTGGTTCCAAGGCAGAAGAGTGGTGAGGGCTAGGCAATGGAATTTAAGTGACTTGCTCAGAGTCACACAGCTAGGAAGTGTATGAAGCCAGATTTGAACCTATGACCTCTTCTCTCCAGACCTGGCTCTTAATCTACGAAGACACCCAACTGCCCCCAAAATCTACATTTTTGACATTTTGAGTTTGAAGAGCTCCAGGGAAACAGATTGTAATCAGAGAATTTTAGAATATGAATGGATCTTAGAGATCATTTACTCTACTTCTCCATTTTATAACTGATAAATTGAAATTGTTATTCTTCTACCATATCCCACTCCTTGTGATCCTATTTGGGATTTCTTGGCAATGATACTAGAAAGGTTTGCCATTTCCTTCTCCAGTTCATTTTACAGATGAGATAACTTAGGCAAAACAAGGTTAAGTGACTTGCCAACAGTCATACATAAATATCTGAGGCTGGATTTGAACTCAGGAAAGTGAATCTTTCTGACTTTAAGCCCAGTACACTATCCACTGAACCACCTTGATGCCCGTTGCTCAGAGAGAATTGACTTGGATTAAAACCAAGATCTCAAGAGGCAGAATCAGCCCATTGTTGTTTTCATTATACCTCCCTGAGTCTTCCTGAACCCTCTACACATACACACACACACACACACACACACACACACACACACACACACACACACACACACACACACACACACACCCCTTTGGATGGGTTGGAGGAAGAACTCAGGTTTCCCTCTACCACAATGTGGAAAAAAAATCCAATAAAGTTGCCATCCTTTTTCTGCCCTTTTCCATTTCATCAGGTCAGTAAAAAACAGAACAGGCAAACCCCCCAAACATTTGATTTTAATAATGTCAGTTGCAATAAACTCGACTCAGTTACAGCAGCCAGGGCTAACTGCTCTCTGTTTGTTTAGAGAAATTAAGTTGTAAGTTCTCAAATCCTGTCTTAACGAGATGTTTGATTCTAGGATACACTGCAGTCTCTCTGCTGGCTAATGAGTTCTGCCGGCTGCCAAAGAACAGAGCTCCTACTGAACTTGTGGGGGCCATTTGATTCATTGAGCCGGCCTTCGCCAGTGACTGGCTTAATACAATATGTAAATAAAAAGAGAAAAGTAGCATCTGCAGCATAGGAGGCACTTAATGGCACCAGACAAGCTAGTCATAGCAAGTTTGTTGATTATTTTTATAACTTAAACAGCAGCTCAATTATATTTGCATAAACATGCAATTGAGACTTAAGTATTAGACAAACAGTGGAAGGAATAAAACTTTAATACGTAGGCGTTGGGTATTGGGTTGGCTAAGATTAGATGTCCTAAAGTGTTTTGTTTCCAATAAGGACAGCCAGACTCTTAAGGAAAAAGGCTCTTGGTCCTCACCCAAAGCCCTTTATTCTGGGAATTTAGTGTGGACTAGCAGCTGTCCTGACCTGAGAGGCACTGCTTGTGTTTCCTGGTCCTATTTGGGTCGGCCTGACAGCATTAGTGGCATCATTGGTCTGAGTGTTTTGTCCCTTCTAGGTCTGGAAAGAGATCCATTACCAAACCACAAAGTTCAAACTGTACTGAAATATTTCAAATTGAGAAAAAGACACAGAAGGAGAGGATCGGGAAGAGGGGGAAAGAGAGAGAGAAAATGAGGTGGGTTGGGAGGAGAGGAAAAAGGAGAGGTAGATGGGAAGAGGAAAAAATGATGAGGAAGAGGAGAAAAAAAGAGGAGGAAGAGGAAAAGACAGCTATTTCTGGAGCTTTCAAGAGAGATATTATTAAACATATTTCTTTTCTCTTATAGGTAGACTTCCTACTTCCATGGCCTTGAATGTTAAAAATGTGTGTATGTCAGCTGTGTCTGAAAACACTATGTGACAGGGAAACTTTTGGAGAAGCTGTTGGAATACATATAAATGTGGCATACTATACAGAGAGGCAGAAGCAGGGAGGAGTTGCCATTTTTCAAGCTTAGAAATAAACTGTTAACCTGTTTCAAGCTTTTAACATAAGGTGTGAGTTTCCCTTCCTTTTATAGGCATTGGAGTTCCTGAGAAAAAATAACAATAATTCATATTTATAAGTTTACAGTATAGTGTGGTAGAAAAGGCCTTAGATTTAGAGTGAAAGAATCTGACTTCACATTATAACTCTGTTCCTTAATACTTGTGTGAACTTGGGTAAGTCAATGAACCTCTGCATTCCAATTTTCTCATCTATAAAATAAAGAGGTTATCTAAATGAACACCTCTTGAAGCATAATCTGAAGACCGCCGGAAGTCCTTTTGGGGTTTAATGAGATTAAAACTATCATTATAATAATATGAAAATGCTACATGCCTATTAAAATACTATTCCTTTCCTAACTATATGTCTATGTAAAGCCAGATTTTCTTTATGAACTTCAACAAAAACCTTATTGTAATAGAGTGAATACAAAAGCAAATATGAAAATCTAATTATCTTCAATCAAGTCAAATTTTAAAGAGATATGCGAAATATGTAAAAACAATGCCACTTTCCTCATAAAGTTTTAGAAAAATATAGTGATTTTTCATGAAAATATATTATATTATTACAAAGTAATTAATCTAGTAATTGCTAAGAAATAGAGGGGTGGATCAATGGACCAGATTAGATATACAATACATTGTTTAAATGAACATAATAACCTAGTGTTTAACACATCCCCAAAATCAAAGCTTTGGGGACAAGAACTCACTATTTGATGAAATTTTCTGAGAAAATTCTAAAGCAGTTTAGCAGAAACTCGGTATAGACCAACATCTCACACTCTATACTAAGATAAGGTCAGAATGGGCACATGATTTAGACATAAAGGGTGATATCACAAGTAAATTAGAGGAGCATAGAAAATCTTTCCTTTCTTTCTATGGACAAGTAAAGATTTTATAATCAAAAAATATACATAGAGCTTTATAGGATATAATATGGATGATCTTGATTACTTTAAATTAGCAAGGATTTGCACAACAAAATCAATGCAGCTAAGATTAGAAGAAAAACAAGATAAAGGAATTCTCTTCAATAAGGCAACATTTCTCAAATATAGAAAGAAACTGAGTCAATTTTATAAGAAGAGGAGTCATTCCCCAATTGATAAACAAAGGATGTAAATAAGCAGTTTTCCGAAAAAGAAATCAAAGCTATCTATAGTCATGTGAAAAAAATGTTCTAAATCATTATTAATTTAAAAATTCAAATTAAAACAACTCTGAGATACTACCCCATACCTATAAGAATGTTTAACATGAAAGAAAAGGAAAATGACAAATGATGGAAGGAATGTGGAAAAATTGGGACAATAATACACTATAGGCAGAATTGGGAACTAATCCAAGTATTCTGGAAAATAACTTGGAACTTTTCCCGAAGAGCTGTTAAATTGTTCATACCCTTTGATCTAGCAATACCACCACTAAGCCTGTATCCCAAAGAGATCAAAGTAAAAAAAAAAAAAAAGTCTTATATGTAATAATATATTCACAGTAGCTCTTTTTGTGGTGTTAAAGAATACAATTTTAAAATATTCTATATTTAATCCAAAATAACAAAAATAACATATTTTAACATAACTTTAATTTTTAGTTTTTTCTCAATTACATGTAAAAATTTTTAAATTATTTTTAAATTTTTGAGTTCTAAATTCTTTCTTTTCCTCTCATCCCCTTTATTTAAGAAGTCAAGCAACTTGAATTATATTATACAAGTGAAGTGCTGCCAAATACATGTCCATATTAGCAATGTTGCAAAAGAAAATAGACCAAAAATATAGAAAGAAGAAGAACAATTGTTAGAAGTATTCTTCCATCTGTATTGGAATTCCATAAGTTCTTTCTCTGCAGGCAGAATTTTCATCATAACTTCTTTGGAATAATTTTGGGACTTTGTATTATTGAGAATAGGTAAGTGATTTATAATTAGTCATCATACAGTATTGCTGTTTCTGTGTACAATGTTCTCCCAGTTCTGTTCATTTTATTTTTCATCTGTTCATATAAGTCTTCCCAGATTTTTCTGAAAGTATCTTGCTCATCATTTCTTATAGCACTTAAAATATTCTAGCCAGATCATATATCATAACTTGTTCAGCCATTCCTCAATGAATGGGCATCTCTTCAATTTCCAATTCTTTTCTACCTCAAAAATACCTGCTAAGAATTGGGCTAATCAGAGAAGCATGGAAAGACTCACAGGAACTGATACTGAATCAAGTAAGCATAGGGGCAGATAGGTGACATAGTAGATAGAGTGCCAGACCTATAGCTAGGAAGACTCATCTTCCTGAGTTTAAATATAGCCTCAGATACTTAGTAGCTGTGTGACCCTGGGCAAGTCCCTTGACCCTGTTTGCTCACTTTCCTCATCTATAAAATGAGCTGGAGAAGGAAATGGCAAACTACTTCAGTATCTCTGCCAATAAAACCCCAAATGAGTTCACAGAAAGTCAGAAATGACTAAACAACAAAATAATAAGCTTAACCAGGTGCTTTTCCACCATAAAAGAGTTGCTATAAATATGCTTGTACATATAGATACTTTCCCTTTTTCCTACAACTCTTTAAATAGAAAGAACAAAAAAATAAAGAAAAATAAACACTGTAATTGTAATGACCAGATTTTAGTCTGAGAAATGATGAGAAAATGAACCTCACTCCTTTTTTTGCAGAGATGGGGACTATAGGGATAAAACTCCAGACAAGGTTGACATCATTCTTTGTTGTTCTTTTTTTCTGAACCGCTTCCTTCTTCCTTTGATTTTTTTTATTCTTTGTTACAAAGGATAACTCACAGGAAGGAAAAGGGGAGAGATCTATTCAGAAATGAAAAGTGATGCAAAACAGAAGTGTTAAATATGCACACCCATGTGGCCTAAACACCAAGTGCTATGGAAACCAGATTAAAATGTAATTGGAAAATATTAAATAAAATGAAACATAGATAATGTTACAATGTGGTTTTCTAAATCAATACGTACCCACAGGGATCTTTATGTACTCTTTAGTGGCTTCTTTCTATTTGGATTTGCCAGCAACGATGCCAAAAAAACAAAAACAAAAACACATTTGAAATTGGTTTCAGTTGATGAGTAGACAACAAGAAACAGGTAAAATAAGGGCACATTCTCCCATCTAGGAAATCCTTGCTTTGACTCAGAGTGAACATTTCAACACATTCTCCCTGAGTACAGACCCTCCCTTTCTGTCCAAGCCAATTCTCCCCATCCAGTCACTACATCCCATTAAGCCTAGTTCCACTCATTAAGTTCAGTTCTTGAGCCATAGACCTGGACCTTATTCCTTGGCTGTGGCTGAACCCAAAAGATTTTTTCCCTTCATCAGGCTAATGAAGTCAGTCTTATGTCATCATTAAAGCTGGTGTTAATCCAAGCAGAACTAATACTGGTGTTCCTCCAAGTAAAATTAACCAAGCCCAGCCCCCAACAACCCAGATGTTAGTCAGGCGCTTCTCACTGATGCTAATGAAGAACCAACTCCCTTGAGGTCCTTAGGCAGCTGAGTTCACCAGAGGAACTTCAGAGGACCAGAAGTGAACCTCCTGACTAATAGAGATTAGCTGAGGTGAATGGGGGGTGTCTAAGGGGGGGGAAGGACTAAATTAACTATGAACTAATAGGAAAAAGAAAGTCTACTTCTCTGAAGAGAAAATGAACTCTCCATTATGAGTTTTCCATTTTATGTTAAGGACTTTCCAGATGGGAGCCCCTCCCTAACCAGAGGTTCCTAAGTGGCTCTTCCTTTGACCTATCTCTATATTCTTCCACTGAATAAGAATTGGTTTCCTTCCAAATCTACTTCTATTATTTCCTTTATTCCTCACCAACTGAAATGGATCCATTCCAAATAGACCCTTTGCCACTTAAAGGTTGTTCTGTTTAGGAAAACTGTTTCTTTGAGAGTCAGGAGTCGAGTCTTGGGCACAGAAATTTCTCAATCTAGTGCTCTGGAATAATATGGTGCCTTTGTTTCATGGCTAGGATTCTCTCCCTAAACCAATCCTCTGTATATGTTGTTGTGTTTTTTTTTTAATCCCAGTGTCTAGATGTCCAGATGTTATAAGTAATACATATGCCTATTTGCATTCTCTCATCACATCTCTCCAATCAAAATGGGGTAGAATTGCTCAGTGGTAAGATTTCTGGGGTCAGGAGTTCTTGGTTCAAATCCATCCCCTGATGGTTACTAACTATGTGTCTTCGAACAGGACAGTGAAGTTCTCTGCCTATTCGTTTCTTCATTTCTAAAATGAGGGCATTGAACTGGATAGCCTTTAAAATCCTTTCCAAGTCTATATCCACAATTTTATGAATTTGTCACTCTCCCCATAGAGGGGAAGACATGGTTACTATGCCTTGGAATACCCAGAACCACTTTACTTCAGGTAAAAAAAAATAGCATCATAGAATCTCAGACCTGAATGGGACCTCAGTGGCCACAAAGTGCAACTTTCATCCCAATAAGAATCTTTGGAAACAGCCAGATAGTGCAGTAGAATGCAGGGCCTGAAGTCAAGAAGACTTATGATCAAATGTGACCTTAAACAATTACTAGCTGAGTGACCCTGGGCAAATCACTTGACCTCAGTTTCTTCTTACCATACACATTCAAACTGCTGCCAAGGACTGCTGATCTCACCTGTAAAATGTCCCCTTTTCTCCTCTGGCACTGTCACAACTCTAGTGCAGGACCTCATCTCCTCACACCTGGGTTATTGCAATAGCTTGCTGGTGGGTTTACTTGTCCCAAGTCTCTCTCTAGTCCATTCTCCATTCAGCCACTAAAGTGATTTTCCTAAATGTAAATCCAATCATACCACCTCTCTTATTCAATAAACTCCAGTGGCTTAATCCTCCAGAATCAGAGAAAAAATTCTGTTTGGCACTCAAAGTCCTTCATAACCTAGCTCTGTCCTACCTTTCCAGTCGTCTAATATCCTACTACTGAACATGTATTCTTCAGTCTTCAGTGACACTGGCCTCCTGGCTATTTCAAGAAATATATGCACCATCTCTCAGACAAGTGTCTGTAGTATTTTAGCTGCGAGATCACAGCCAGAGACACTTCTAACCATCATTGTAACCATACATAATATATCGTTATTTCTGTAAGCATAGTTCTGCCATTCCATTCACTAAAGATTCTCAAGTCTCTTTTCAAGAATTCTCTTTTTCCTTTTCACAATATAAAAGTTCAAACAATACCACGAAGAAGAAATACATCTCTGCTTCTTCTTTCCATCTTCTCTAGCATCTCTTAAATCATGATAGGAAAAATAATTTCTTCATCTTCAATCTAGTCATCATTTAACAATCTCTACAAAAAAGATAGTTAAAACTCTCATTTCCAGCTAAAACAAACAGATCAATATCATCCATGCAAGACAAAACAATATGTGTCTCAGATATTATGTTTTAGTATGATTGTATGTGTGTGTATATCTCTGTGTGTGTGTGTGTGTGTGTGTGTGTGTGTGTGAATGTGTAAGTTTAGGTTTGGTTCATTGTGAATAGAAGGTAGAATGAATCCTATAAGAGTGATGGCTGTGTACAGAGGAAATGAGTCTATTGAATTAAAAAAATGGGTAATTTATCTGACATAACTTGATATGAACTATAATTCACAGTTATTTTTATTGTGTTAATATTATCATCATCTGCTAATTTTTTAATTATCCACAGTATGCTGTCCCATTAGGTATTAAAAATATCCCTTTCACATGGACTTCCTGTAGAGTAATTAGTTTGTAAAAAAACTATCAACAGCAAGACTACTTACAGGTTCTCCTTTTCAGTGAATGAAGTACACATACACATAGAATATACCATCAATGAAATTACTAGCACATGGTATACATAATTGCCAAGATCTCTACATATAGGCATTTATAATATATGAATATCTTACACACAAGCACACATACATACACAAAATACCATGACAATAAAATCACTAACACATGGTGTAAGTAATCTGGTAGATCTTTAGATACAGTCCTGTATAATATACAGATACCCACACTGACAAAGACCCTCTCTCTCTCTCTCTCTCTCTCTTTTTCTGTGAATGTGGTTTGTGTCTCTGTCTCTCTCCCCCTCTCTCTTTCACACACACACACACACACACACACAGAGGCAGGTATGACTTTGCCAGTTCCCTGGGCCCTCCAAGATATCCACCTCTGGTCCAAGGGAATCATTGCACCCAAACGTCCTCAATGGCCTCTCTTGTTTTCAAAAAAGAACACTCATTCACCAGCATCCTCTGATCTCTGCCCTCTTTTTCCTCCAAATTAAATTTCAACTTTTTTGTAAACCTCTGTGAAAGTGACAAGCTGATGCCAAAGCTGTCTTTTAATACACAAAAGCATAAATAATGCCATCCATCAGGGCTGTCACTCAGAGAGATAGATTGCCAGTTGTCCAGGCTCCTGAATGACACCAAAGCCAAAGTTGGAGTGTCATCTCTTCTCTGTGTCTCTGTCTCTGTCTCTGTCTCTGTCTCTGTTTCTCTCTCTCTCTCTCTCTCTCTCTCTCTCTCTCTCTCTCTCTCTCTCTCTCTCTTTTATTTGCCGGACTGCTTGATTCTGATGAATGGTGCTGTCAGGGTAGGATTCCACTTGCTCGGATAATGAGTCAAGAATGCATTCCCTGTCACAGGCACAGCAGATGTCAGGGGCAGAAGGGCTCAGGAATGCCAGAAACAATATACAGTTTCTTCCTAGTCCCCTGACAGGCCAATATGCTGCACAGGGTCTAATTTATGTAGACAAAATGCAGGCGGGGGCTGCAGCCACCAGAAAGCTTCACCAGATAGCCAGCATGACAATGCAACTAGGGAGGGGCAGCTGGTTGGAAAGAGGTCTGGTGCTGAATACCAGTTTAGGGACTCAATAGCCCTGCATCCAAAGGCTGGACAAGGAGAGGCCTAGACCCCTGTGACTTCATTAAAAGGCTCTTTACATCATTATGGAAAGAAATCAAATAGGGCAGAGGGCTTCTGTTTCCTTTAATGCCTTGATTAGGTTATTCACTGGTAGGGTTAGGCTATTATCATTCCCATGTGTCCCCAATGACACTTGCTGTAGCTAGATATACTCTTAGCTTTGACTGTACTAAATCAATCTCAGAAGTTTGGGTACTGAACATTTCTTAGAATCCCAGCTACCCATCACTCAGCAACAGGCCAAGAAAAATAGCATCCCGTTACGTAAAATGTTAAATATTTGGTCCCAGACCAAAGGTGGATATATACATACCATATAACCCATCTATGTTGATCCCATACATGCATGGATATAGAGAAATCCCTCAGGCTGGTTGCTGAATTATGATAATGTGATAGCTGCAGAGTTTTCTCTAAAAAGGGGAAAATAGAAAAGGAAGACAAAAGATAGCTATAGTTCTTTGTCAAATAACTCTCAAGAAACTAAACTTGGAAGCATACACTACATCTCATCAATTACAAAGAGGCAAGAGGGACAATCATTCCCAAGAGGTGGTGTACATAAAGTCTCTATTTCTAACCAAAGTTAAAGACCATCTTTAGTATGTCACAAACACCTCCAGTAATAATCAGGGCAAAGAAGTCCCCGTGTCTTTTTGCACTGGCCATCCCCCAGGCCTGGAATGAAATTCTTCTTTACCTCTACCCCATTAGAATCTTTCTTTCTTTAAGGTAAATCAAAGCAACACTTTCTGCATAAAGTAGTTTTTTTAATCTCCCCAACTAAAACTAAAAAGTCATGGAACTCAATAAAGACAGCATATAGTATTCTGGCGCTTGAAGTAATTAATGTATTATTATCACTAAATAGGAATGACTACTGAAAACTCGATCTGGAGTCAGGAATATCTGAGTTCAAATTCTGCCTCAGACACTAATTAGGTGTATCTGGGTCATTAAACCTCTGATTCAGTTTTGTCATTTGTGAAATGAAAATAATAATAGAATAATAGAAAATAATAGTAGAAGAATATGATAAACATAAAATGTGATATTTGTAAAGTCCTTTATAAATATTACAAGTATTATTTATAGGTATTATTTTATGTATTTTCATAGATGCACGTATTTTCTCAATACACAGACTGTAAGCTTCTTGAGAGTAGAGAATATTTTTAGTGCTTTGTTATTTGTGTGCTTGGCAAATGCCATTTTGAAGGGAACTGTGAATCTTAGCTTTATGTCTGGCTTATGTCATTGCAGCTCCTTAACAGCTGAGTGATTTTGGTGCTTTGTCCTCTGTAAAACAACAATAACAAAACAACAAAAAGAGGGGAGTATACTGCAGGATCTCTAATGCATTCATATAGTGCTTCAAGGTTTGTGAAGTACTTTCCACATAACGTATGAGATAGAATTTTCTTATCCCATATATGTGTTAACTTGGAAAAACATAGAACCACTAAGATAGCCGAAAAAAAACTGATCTTTCATCAGGTTAGAGACAAGTTTGTAATATTTGGCTGCCACGGAATCAAGCACTTAAAAACCACACAGAGCCAAGGGCTCTGGGACCATTGCCTCTGAGAGAACACACCACCAAAGATGATTTTCCAAAGTGTAACAGAATCTGGGGGTCTTGTATACCTTTTGGGGGAACAAGGCAGGAAAGAATGATTGACTAGCTCTACACTGGATACAAGAAAGGGAGGAGACCAGGGCTTAACTGACAGGAAGAGGCTGCTCTTTGCACTAGCTACAAAAAGATGTTTCCAGAAAAACTAAACAAAGATACCTAAGGCTTGACTGACTGACTATTAATCTTACCTAAACTGGGATCAATTAAGTACCTCAAAGTCTATTGTTCAGTTCAGAGGTAGGGTCTGTCAAGTCACTCAGGTCTGTCAGGGGCTTCCCCCAAGGAGAGTTCCTAAAAGACAAGGGGCAAAACTTGGGTTTTCAAGAAATAGAGTTGACATATGTCTGTGTGTGTGTGTGTGTGTGTGTGTGTGTGTGTGTGTGTGTGTATAATTATATAGGTATTTGACATTAATTAACACAATTAATGGTGAGTTTTGGTGGGATTGGAATCCACATCCTGATTTCAAGTACATTACCATTTTCATTATAGTTTCCCCTCTCTCCACCCATCCATTCTCCCCACTCCCCTCTCCTTCTTTTTTCTGCCTCTCTTTCTCCCATTCTCTCTCATCCTCTTTCTCCCTCCTTTCTTCCCTCCTTCCTTAATGTCCTTTCTTCCTCCCTCCCTCCCATTATTTCAGCATATCTATGATCTCAGATAGGATTACTTCCTTCAAGATTCCTCATTGTTCTGAATAATCCTTGGCCATATCTTCTGTTAACTTGGAAATAACACAGAACTACTAAAGTAGTCAGAAAAACTAAGTCTTTAATGAGGAAAGAGATAGGTCCATAATAATTGGCTGCTATCACAGAGCCAAGAGCCCCCAACTAGGAAGAGTCAACACCCTGGGGCTATGGGGATATATCCCTGGGAGAATGCACCCTGCTAGATGATTCTCCCAAGAACAATAGAACTTGAGAAACTTATATACCATTTGGGGAACTAAGGACAGGAAAGTATGATTGATTGACATTACCATGGCCACAAGGAAAAGAGGAGTCCTAGACAGGATTATCAGAGAGAGGCTGATACTTTACAGTGGATACAAAAGAAAAAGGTTTAGGCAAGGGCTGGACTACCTGGGAGGAGACTTTGATACCTAGGGAGAAATTACTAGGGCAGAAGGGAACTTAACATTTGATTAGGTCTACCTTAAAGTCTATTGTTCAGTCTGAAAAGGGTGAGTCTGGGACTTCTCTCATGGTAAATTCTTAAGGAACAAGGGCAGAATTGGAGTCTCCAGATTTCAAGTTGACACTTCCCTTAAGTTTTTTAAAGAGCATCTACTCAATGTCCTAGATACCTGTCTCTAGGTCTTTTAACATTTAGAAGTGCCAATGTAAAATTCTAGCAGTTATTCCTTAAAATTCTTCCAGAAAAAAGTATTCTCTTCTTATTTGGTTGTTCTTATGTGGATGTTAAACTGATGTATTCTGAGTGGTCATAGACCTCAAGGAAGACATCATATGATGTTCTGGTGCTTGAAGTAATTAATATATCATTATCATTAAATAGGAAGATCTGGAAAACTTCATTTATAGTGAATAGTTCTTTCTTTTGGGGGAAAAAAAACAATTTATATTCTCCACGATATTATGCTGGCTGAGATGTGACATTTATAGACATAAAACAGGGAGTGATGGGAGCAAAGGAGAAACCCAAACAAAGTTCCTTAGAAATAGTTATGTACAGAGAAAACTTTTTCATTTAAAGCATTCAAGTATAGTTACATGGAAGAGGTGAAGCATGACCAGAACCTTGAAGGAAGATGGGGCAGAAAGGCAGAAATTATGAGAAAGCAAATTCTAAATGGGGAAAATTCACAAAGGTGAAAGATGGTGATACTTGTAAATAATCATGGAATCAGTTTGACTGGAACATAGAGTACACAAAGAAATGTTACATGAGATAAGGCCAGAAAAACATTTTGTAGTCAGCCTGAGGACAAACTCCAATAATAGATATGGAATTTGTATGTTTCCCCCTAAAAGTAATGGGGATCTCTGATAGGCTTGTTAACAGGGGAATGATATAGTAAGACTTGGATTACAGAAGGATACATTTGGAAAATATGTGAAGGATAGAGAGCAGGAGGGCAAAGATAGGACCTAAGGTAGCCATTTAAAAAGTTGTTAAATTAGTCCAAGTAGATGATAATAAGGAACTGAACTGAATTATAAGTAACATATAGAGAGTAAAGAAGAGTCTGAATGTGAAAGGTATTGGGGCAGAAGAATTAACAAAACTAGAACTCTTTGGACACAGGGTTGTGATTGATGAATGGGAGGGAGGTGATTCCGGAGTCTTTAAACAGAGGTGACTAGCAAAGTGGTAGTCAGAGATATGCTAGAGCTAGTTCAAAAGTACTTGGTCCTATTGTTAAATTAGAAATCTACAAAAGCTGTAAGTTAGGATTTGTTTATTTTGTTGATTGTCTAGACCTAAGAAAGTAATAGGGGAAATGCCAATAATGCAGGTTCGGTTTTAAAAGTGGGTAATGCAAAAAATAATTGTGCCCATCCCAATGTAGCTAAACATTTGCCAGAACATCCCTGTTGTAATAGTCTCACCAAAGAGAAATTTAGAGGAGAGACATATTTACGTGTAGAGATGAATTACATTTACAAAATCCCTAGTACTCTTTCCATTATACCACATTCACTCTCATGGAATGCTTCCCCAGATTTTTTTCTATCCCAAAAGAATGTTGTTTTCCTAGCTATTTTGCTACCTAATGTGACCTTCATAAGAAAGGATTATACAGGTAACTTGCCCAGGGTTCCAGGTGGATGGAAAGAAAAGAACTTGAGGGTTTGTTTCAAAAACCATCATCAAACCCCAATCACATTATCATAAAATATCAGAGATAGAAGGACCATCGAAACCATCTAGTCCAACCCCTTCATTTTTCAAACAAGGAAACTGATACCCAAGATAAGTATCCAAGATCACATAGTGTCTACCCCAATGCTGAACATATCCTCCAGTTCTAATCATGACCCTGATACTTATCTTCTTAACCCAAATTCTCTCAAAGTTGACCATATAAATATATCCTAATACTGGTCATACCGCAGCACTAGCTCTGTACTCCAAATACTCCAACTCCAACCAATTCTATCTATGCTCAATACCAACCCTCAGTCTAGGTCTCCCAAACCTTGCCTTCTGTCCCCAATTATGAATTCATTCCTCCATTGCTGACCACATTCTCAAAATCCCCAACCCTGAGTACATTCCCTGTATTCAGACTACCACATAACCATATAGCCACACGTTCCTAACTCTGACTCCAAAATAGATCACACAGGGACCAAATCCAACCAAACCTGCCCCCTCCCCAATTAAGTACGGCCTGCCTGATTCTGACCACACTATCTCTAAACCAGGCAACACCCTCCCAAATCTAACCACATCCCCAATTCTGAGCACTTACCTCCTACCCAGCTGCCACTTTGGGGAAGGTGAAATCAAAGACACTCTGCTGAGGAGAAATACCGAAGAGTGGTAGGTTCCATTATAATAGTTTCAGGAAAACTAAACCTAGATTGAGATGAGGCCTTCCCAACAAGCAAAGACAACAAAAAAGGTAGTTTTTCTGTCCACATATATGTTAGGGGTAAAAAGGAAGGTGGATGGGTCAGACTAGTAATTTAGAGCAGATAGAAAAATAAATAATGACATAGAAACTTTTAAAAATGAGATACTCTTGTCAGGCTTTCTTAAAGGTACAAACATCAGTCACGTTTGGAGATTGTGAGCTCATGGATGGCTGGTCTTTTGCTTACTCTGGAGAACTAGTTATTAAATTGACCAGTATTATACCTATAACTATATCTCTTTGCATATATTTGCTATAATAATGTAGTCCTCTGAGAGAAGAGAATATGTATTGTCTAAACCTTGTAATATGGTAGCTAGATGGTGCTGTGGATAGTGTACCCATACCTAGAGTCACGAAAACATCTTCTTGAGTTCAAATCCGACCTTAGATACTAGCTGTGTGGCCCTGGATAAGTCTTTTTTTAACCGTTTTGCCTCAGTTCCTCATTTGTAAAATTTGCTGCAAAAGGAATGGCAAACCACTCTTGAATTTTTGCCAAAAAAACTCCAAGTGGGGTCACAAAGACTTGGACATAACTGAAATGACTCAACAACAGAACCTTATAAAACAGTCTACACACATTATGATCTTGACAAAAGCTGGCTAAACTTAATATCACAATGACATAAATTCACACTTGCTTAGTGCCTGGAGGTTTGCCGTGTACTTTGCCCAAAACTCTCTAATGAAACATATCATTAATTGGATTCATAAAATAAGAGCTCTTTTTTTCAGTTGTGATTTAACATTTACAAAGCAATTTACTCATGCGGAGGGGTCTGCAACAGGTTTCATTTCCTAAGGAGCCTGAGGGACTTCCACAAGGGAAAATGAGTTCAAAGGACATTGAAAGCAGAGCTGCCCAAGTGTAAATTCAAGACAGGCATGAAGCCTTGAGAGAGGATGGGAGATAAAGCCAGTTTAGTGAATGGGTACACAACTCAGCCCCTCCCACTTATCCTTAGTTCAGGTTTTGTCTTTAGCAAAGACTTGGGGTAAATGGAATGGGGGTGAG
Source organism: Gracilinanus agilis (assembly GCF_016433145.1). NCBI lineage: Eukaryota > Metazoa > Chordata > Mammalia > Didelphimorphia > Didelphidae > Gracilinanus > Gracilinanus agilis. Next base: position 172,501,771 of record NC_058131.1, on the reverse strand, counting down.
GGTTGAGAGGGGGATACATCCTTCCATTTGTCCAGGAGGAAATAAGAGGAGACTGAAAACTCTCTATGGAATTGGAAACTCAAGAATCTCCCAGTCTTTGCAGCTGCTGGTGTTGCTACTAAAATCCTTCATGATAAAGGCAGAGCTGGGAAAGATCCTGAGGAACTATGGCAGCTAAGGCCAAGACCCAGAGCAGAGACAGAGCATGGAACCGGGGCAGTGAGAGAAACCAGAGCTGAGAAGCAAAGATGGAGTAGGATGGGAGGAACACTTTCCATGAAACCTCAGCAGACAGTGAGATTAGGCAGAGACACAAATATGAGTGCTGTGGCCCTTGCTCATGTTTTGTTTTTGTTTTTAATTATTTACAGAGTTGATCCAATTGGTAAGGAGGTCTTCGTGAGAAGATGCAGCTTAAAAGTTCCTATAGAGATTTTTTATTTTAACTTTGTTGAATTTTAACAAATTTCTGAAAGGCAACTTGTCTGAATCTTATAAATGAAAGTGGTCAACAAAGAGTGAAAAATCTCTCAGATAAGTGGTGGTATTCAAAACCCTTTATAACCTAGCCCTGACACCTCCCTTGCCTTTCTAGGCTTACCCCTATCAAGTACCCTTCAATCCAGTGACTCTTGCCTCTTTGATGATCCTCTAACAAGACACTCCATTCTTGGTTGTATTTTATCTGGTTGTCCTCCATGCCTAGAATCTTTCCCCTTATCAGTACCTCCTGATTTCCTTGGTTTCCTTCAAATCCCAACTAACATCCCATTTTCTATAGGAAACTTTTCTGTATCCTCTTTAATCCTAGTGCTTTTCCTCTATTGATTTTCTCCAATTTATCGTGTTTACACCTTATTTGTACATAGATAAGATGTTTATCCTTTGTATCCTCCATTAAACTGTGAATTGTTCACTGGCAGACTATTTTTCACATTTTTTGTGTGTGTCTTCATTTCTTATGGTGCCTGGAACATAGTAGGAGTTTATTGAAGGACTTACTGGCTGATAGGGAACTACAACTACTTAAATATTTCTATATATTTTTTTTAAAATTAGAGCAATTTTCTATTTCTTTCTATGTGCCAAGTTTGGTTTTAGATGGGAGCAATCATACCATCCTTAACACAAGCTTGATGAATTCTAGGTGGTGTAAGGGAAAGAAGTCCAAGTGCTTGTTGGCACACTCTATAAAGAATGGTGACATTACAGTCATGATGCCACATCTCCACCTGTTGAAAGCTTTCTTGGCCTTCAAGGCCCAACTTAGCCACCATGTAATTGGTGAAGCCATCCTTGATTTTGAGTTGAATTTCTTCTTCTTGCTCTTCCTGGTTTGACTCAGTCTACATGCATCAATTGGATGGTAATTATATCTATACTTATATTGTAATTTCCATTAGATTATAAGCTCTTTGGAGAGCAGCAATTGTTTCATTTATCAACTTCATATCTCTAGCATCAAGCACAGTTTCAAACAATGATAGGGAATAAATAATTTATGTTCATTTTAGCCAATCAAGAGCAACCCATTAAGCATCTGTATATGTCCTGAAAAGTCTCAATGTCATGGCAAAGCTGCATAGTTTACATAAGAACTTAGAAATAAAGGGATGGGTCTCTGGAAAGGGAAGGGAGAGGGTCACTGGAGAAATCACAAAAATATAAAATAACACAAGACATTAATGAAAATTGTTTTTAAAAAATTACATACGAGATTGTTTCAGAGATTCCTGGGAAGTCTTTTATGAACTGAAGCAGAGTGAAATGAGCAGAATGAAAACAATTTATGCAATAACCAAACTATTATAAAGACAAAGTCATTTAAAGAATTAAGAATTCTGATCACTGCAATGCTCAACCACAATTCCAGAGGAACTATGATGAAATATGCTACCCTTTTCCAGACAGAAATGATGAATTCAGGGGCAAATTGAGACACATGTTTTTTGCACACAGTCAACATGGGAATTTTTCTTTGCTTGATTATGTGTATTTGTTATGAGACGTTTGTTTTTCCATTTTATTTTTCTAATAAGAGAAGGGAAGGAAGTGGAAGGAAGTGAAAATATATTTCTTTAAATAACATGTAACTGAATGGATAGACAAATAAACAAACAAATGAATGAGTGAATAGTGCAAAAAGGTACTATATGTGAAAGATGGTGCTCCCTCTATCTGTTAAACCCACTGGTCGCAGCATCTACTTAAGTAAGTCATTTAAACTCTTGGTAATCCAGGTGGCTCCCAAAGACTTTAAGCTACAGAATAAGCTACACAATTTTCATGGATAGAAGGCTAAGAAAAGAATATCATTCCTGCCCTCAGTGAGCTTACTATTAAGTGGAATGATGTCACAAACTCAGCTAGACAGAATACAGAATTTTCTGTAATAAATGCACAAGAACAATGCAAAACAAATGACACGTGAAGGGGAAAGTAAATACAAGGTGGAGAGGAAAGAGAAAGATTAAAGAAAGATGAACATTTTATAGCACATTGATGAACAACCGGTGTCTGCCAGAGAATGGGCTGGCCAAAAGGAGACCACACATACCCTTCTTCCAGACCATCAGACAGTTGGCCATAGGAGGATTCTGAGGAAAGAATTAGGGTCACTGCATAGAAGGGGGCGCAGTTAGGAATGACAAAGGATATCACAGGGCAGCAGTTGTATGCCCAGCATTCTCCATGACCCCCATGATCCTATCCCTGTGCCCTCCCCCTGGCAACATTCCCTGCCCTGATTCTCCCTTCTCCCTTTCCCTTTGCTTTTCATCAGGTATAGGTTTGGTCTCCAGGGGGCCTGAAAGCCTCAGCCCAGGAAAATAAATAGGCCTTTTCTTAGACACAACAGAGCCAACTAATTTATATGAGGGGGAGATCCCAGGCCCCTGGCCTTCCCTCAAAAGCTGGATGGAGCAAAGAGAATAAGATGAAGAATTACTGCATGAGTTACTGCATTCAGCCTGGCCTCCTCTGGAATGTGAGGCCCTCCCTCTTCCTCTGACAAAGGTTTATGTTCTAAGTCATTAAGGATTTCTGCCAAAACACAGCATGTTTCTGTTTAAAGAGCCTTGTTCCCACTCAGAAGTTTCCTAATAAGAACCAGCATCTAACCATTAGTATCCAAATAAGAGGAAGAGAATGAAACCTCCTGATGACTTTGTGCTGTTTTGGGTTTGGGGATTTTATAAGTATGAGGCCTAGGGTGCAAGTGCCACCTCTATTTCCTACATCCCCTAAAATTCTCCATTTGGGCAGGAAGAAATCAACACTTTGATGCTGTAACATGCTCTTTGAGATTTAACGCTATCCCTCCCCCCAAACGCCTCCCCACTAGTTACATGAGGACAAATGTCAGTAGTAAAATTATTCATCTGAACCCATTGTTATCGGTTGGAAGGGTCAATTCAGCTCAAAACTTGAAATATTTGTTATATGCCTACTATGTGCAAGGCTGGGCCAACTGAGGCAACAGGAGACAGTGGGATGAAGACCTTTTTCTGATTCACACTAACTGAGAAAGAAAGTGAAGACTGGAGCATAGGAACATGGCAGATGATTGAAAATCCCTGGGAAGTAACTCTCCAGTAAGGCTTGCAACATGGTGGCTGTTTTGTGTATAATTGAATCATGACAGTCTCTAGAGTTGATACAAGAATATATCAGTTGTCCAAAGCTTTCTCCAGCCACTTCCATTACTCCTATGTAAACGTGCTATCATGTGACATTTTCTAGATTATGACTTTTAAAACACAAGGATGATGCACTCTTGGTCAATGATAGAATATACCTAAAAAGGGCTGGTAAAATGTATTTTTCTGGATTATTTTAGAGACAATATTTGGGGTGGAAAGCTTTGTACTAAAAACGCAGGATGGTGGGGGGAGTTGACTGTGTATAAAATGAGTGAAAAATGATAAAGGATTTATTAAGTGCTTGCTATATGCTCTGCATCATACTAAAGGAGTGGGGATATAAATACAAGAAAGAAGCGAGATGGCACAGTGGATAGAGTACTGGGTCTGGAATCAGGAGGACCTAAGTTCAAATTCAGCTTCAGACACTTACTAGTTGTGTGACCCTGGGCAAGTCATTTAACATATTTTTGCCTCATTTTCTTCATCTGTAAAATGAGCAAAATAATTTCCCAATGTTGTCATGACTATCAAGTGAGATAATTATGTAGGTTTTAGCTTTGTGCCTTGCACATAGTAAGAGTTATATAAACATTAGTTATTAATATTAAAAACTCTGTTTTTAAGGACAGCAAAGAATAAAATAGGGGAAAGAATAAGCACTGATTAAGTAAATACCTACTACAGGCTAAACAATGTACAAAGTGCTAAAGGGACCTAGAAGGGAAAGGGTAGTAGATGATTCCCTAAGTATTGTGTTTTTCCAAACATAGTGGCTAAAAATGATGTGGATTTTGGTCCACATCAAATGATTGGTCCCCAGTAGAATAAAGTCAATACTCATCTATCAGATCCTAGGATGTTTCAAGAGCAAAATCCAAAATATATGCAATAGAGGATAGGTACAATACAGAAAGATGGTGAGATACACACAAAGAGACAAAAATCCAAGAACAGAGTCAGAAATAAATCTCCAGGTCTAGGTTGTCTATACACAAAAAAGTGTCAGTATGGTGAACTGGGGAGCATAATACAAGGAAGGACACTTAACCAAATATGTATCACTTACAACTGATGAGATGGTATATAGACTATGGCTCTGAAAGAATTAGCTTATGCAAAAGAAACAGGATCATTAAAAGGGTAGGGTTGGAATAAAATTGCAAGTTAGGAAGAAACACATAGGAATGAAAATCCAGGAACATGGAGGAGAGTAGTGGTATGAACATCCATGGAAAAAGTAAGAAATGCTATTACCTTGGGAGTACATTAGAGACCAACAGTTGCCAGAAAGGAATAGATAAGGAGTTCAGGAAATAGCTTAAAAGCCTGTCCCAGAGAAGTGACTGATTAGTGATGAGAAGCTTCAATTATCATGAAAGAAAGATATCTACAAAAAATATTTTCCCTAAAAAGAACTGATAATTTTTTGAAATGTCTATGATAATTTCATCATTAAAACAAAGGGAACTATGGTTCTGGGTCTGGTTCTGGTGGCCAAAGTAGAAAGCAGAAAATATATAGGGAAATATGATAATGTCATTCTTAGAATCTATGGTAGAGTAAGCTGTTATTTATCCAAGATTTTGATTGATCAGATTTCAAAATAATCTGAAAAGAGATAGGAAGTAACTCACAAAATTCCATAGAGAAACTCAGACCAAGAGAAATAAATATTCTAAGGAATTAAATTCTAAAGATATAAAGAGAAATAATTCCAACAAGGAATAAAAGGAAGAAGTATTTTTTAAAAGACCTATGTGAATATACAGAGAGTTAATCAGCTAGCCTAGATATTAAATAAAGAAGTACAGAAGATGGAAACAGGAAAAGGTATTACAAAAACATGGCACTGTCTGGTAAGTATAGTATCAGAGACACTAAAACCCAGAATAAGTTGATGTTGGCAAAAAATGGTAGGGACCAAAAAAAAAAACCAAAAAAAACTTCTTAGTTCTAATAGGGAAAAGGAAGGATCAAAGAAAAGAGTCTTGGTCATAAATAGAAATGATAATTGATATGAAGAAGAACAAAAAAATACTCAAATCTTATTTTGTTTCATTTTTCATTGTCAAGAAGAATCTTGTAAAGGTTAAAAATTATGGTTGGACTGGCTATTTAAAGTTTTGGTAACCAGGAATTGATTTTCACAGTTCCAGTGAAAGACCCAAGTCAGGATGACTTTTATGGTAGTTTATTTACAAATAAGAAGAGTGAAGGAAGGGGAAATGAGAGAGAGAGAGAGACAGACAGATAGAGAGAGAGAGAGAGAGAGAGAGAGAGAGAGAGAGAGAGAGAGAGAGAGAGATACTATGGCTTGGTCCAAAAGCGAGAACCAGGAAGAGCTTCAGATGCCCCAGAAAAGGGGAACACAGAGGTTAATTGAAGAAGGTTCTAGCTACAAGGTCTCCTCTAAGATAAGAGGCCTCTTTTGGAGAGGCTAGTGCCTTCAGAAAAGCCAAGGAAAAGGAGAGGGAGTCAGCCTTACACTCACCCACATGACAATCCAAAGGGAAGCAGTCTGAGGTTTCAAACCAAGCTCCTCTTAAGGCCAAGTTCAAAGGACAAAATCCCTTTCACAGGAAGTTACCATCATATTTAAAAGATAGTTCTTTGTGTCACTTCCTGTGTCTACCCTCCAGTTCCACGTGGGCAAATGGCAGCCTCAACCTTGTTTCTGCCTGCTCAGGGGGAAGTCACTTGTTTTTGATTTGTCACTCACTAGCACATGTGGGTCATAGACCTCCCCCTTCCTCACTTAATTCTAATTTCGGTGAGCTAACATATTCCTGGTGGCTAAAGTCTAAAGAATGAAGAGGGGTGAGCTAATTCCATCTTCACAATCTTCAGAAAGAAACAGATAGAACAATAATAGTGAATAGAGAGTTGAAACCCCAAGATAAATAGGAGCTCAGCTAAGGCATGAGACCAGCCAACTAAGCTTGAGAAATTCTAATCACCAGAAGTGGACAATGTACATTCTCAAGTACTGAAAGAAAAAATGTGGTTCTAATTCATTGTATCTTGATCCACCATTGTACTTAATCTTTGAAAGGTTACAGAAGACAAGAGAGGAACCACAGGTACAAAGGAGGGTGAATGCCTTGATTTGACCAAAAATAAATAATAATGAAGTCTGCAAAATATAGCTCAGTGAATTTAGCTTCAGTTCTTGGCAAAATTCAAGAAAATATTAGATGATGAAAAAAGTTATATTAAGAGGAAGCCTGGCTTGTCAGATGAATCTCACAATTTTGGAAAACATTACTAGACTTGTAGATGAGACTGCTACAAATATAGTCTACATATTTAATTTCTCTCTTTTTGTCTTTGAGAATTTTTTATGCTCATTTTTCTTTTTTTAAGTTTGAGTTCCAAATTATATCCCTTTTTCTCTCTCACCCCTATTCCTCCCTAAGCTGATAGGCAATCTGATATAGATTTTATATATGCAAACATGTAAAATATTTTTCATATTAGCCATTTTGAGGAAGAGATATTATTTTTAAAAAAGAAGAAAGTGAAATATAGTATGTTTTGGCTACATTCAGTTTCTATCATTCCTTCTCTTGAAGCAGATGGCATTTTTCATCATGATTCTCTAGGATTGTCTTAGGTCATTGAATTCCTGAGAATAACTAGATCATTTACAGTTGTTCATCAAAAAAATTCAGAACCCATTTGTATTGTGTATGATGTTCTTCTGGTCCTACTCACTACACTTTGAATCAGTTAATATAAATTTTCTAGTTTTTTAAAAGTATTTTGCCCATTATTTCTTGTAAGACAGTAGTATTCCATTACAATTATAAGCCAAAACTTGTTCAGCTATTTCCCAATTGATGGATATTCCCTTAATTTCCAATTCTTTGCTACCACAAAAAGAGCTGCAAAAATATTTTTGTACAAATAGATTATTTTCTCTTCTTTTTCTCTTTTTGAGTTACAGACCTACTAAATCTAATTATATTTTAGTCAAGCATTTGATTGACTAGATAGTTGTCCAATAGGGAGGATTTGGAATTGGTTGAGTGGCTCCACCAAAAGTATAGACAACAATGGTTCAAGATCACCTTAGAAGACTTTCTTCAATATGTTCTAGGGAAATGAGTTTGGTTTTGTGGTGTTTAACTTTTTTTCCCCAGTGATTTGGAAAAAGTCATAGATTGCATTTTTCAAATTTTCAAATGATACAATGCTAGGAGGAATAGTTAAATGACAGTATAATAATTTAAAAAGATATCAACGGGATAGAATATTAGGTCAAATCTAATGAAATTTAAGAGAAAACTAAAAAAAAAAAAAAAAAACTTCACATGTGGGCTCAAAAAACAAGCTTCCCAAGAACAAGATTAGGAAGACCTTGAAAGACTGCAATTCATCTGAAAAAGTACTACGAATTTTGTTATATTTAAGTATAATTTGAGTCAACAGTTTGACAAGGAAGTTAAAAAAATACTAATGTAATCTTTGGCACCACAATAAGAAGTAAAATGTTCAGACCCCATCTGCTGTTTGGTGCTCAGTTCTGGGCACCACATTTTAGTATGGACTTTGAAAAGCTGGAGACTATCCAAATGAAGGCAACCTGGAGGGGGAAAGAATTTTAGATCTTGCCATATGGGGATAAGCTAAAGGAATTGGAGGTATTTATCCGATGAAAAAGAAGATTTAGTAGGAATATAATGGCTGTCTTCAATTATTTGAAGTGTTGTCAAGTAGAAGAGGGATTATACTTGTTCTGCTTGGCCCCAGAGGGCAGAAATAGAAACAAAGGATGAAAGATACAGACAGATAGATTTTGACTTGGTGTAAGGAAAAAACTTCTAAGAATTAGAATCATCTCAAAGTCGACTGGGTTGCCTCAGGAAGTAGACATCTCTTTTCTCACTAAAGGCTAAATTGAAAGCTATCGTGATCACTTTGTAGAAATGTTATGGAGAGAATTCTTAGGAAAGAATAGGCTTGAACTAGTTGGTCTCTGAGGCCCATCCCTAAGATTCTGTGGTCCTTGAGTTTAGAAGGAAGAAGGAATATTATTTATTTTTTTAATGCTAAAATTGAATTATTGTACCTTGTATAGCTTGACTTTTACGAGAGGATAAAAGAAAATAACAAAGAATGTCATTGATCAAAGTTCATAAAAGGTTGTTGGTAATCCAACTTCCTCAAATATCAGGTCAAATTCTGTTTGACTGACAGTGGCTCTATTCTCTAACCCTATCTTAGCATTCCACAAAAAGAAACTGGATTTTTTACATGTCATGGGCATAGCATTTCTTATTATTTATGCAAATCATATGTATTCGGATATAAGGACAGTCGGTGACAGACTAGAGAGAAGCAAAAGAGAACATTTGTGAATTATGCAGGTTAGCAAGGCATTTTTGGAACTCTGGTTTTCCTGACTTCAGGCCAACTTTTCTATCCTCTGCATCACGTAACTTATCACTTCAAGATGCGGAGTAATATGGTCAGATTTAATGCCTTCATAAAATCATTTTGACTACAAACTGGAAGATGGAAGTGAGTTTAGGGGAGGGGGGAGATTTGAAGCAGAAAGACCATCTAGAAGATTATTATATTTGTCCAAGCATGAGATGATAAAGATCGGCATCAGGGTGGTAGCTATGTGAGTGGAGAGAAGGAGACATACAAGAGATGTTGCAAAGGTTACTTTTTGGCAACCCATTTGACTATGGGAAGTGAATGTGAGTGAGGGGGCCAATGATGGTACCTAGGTTGAGAACCTTGGGGAGTGGGAGAATTGTAATGTTCTCTCGAAAGTAAAAGGAAAGTTCAGAAGAACAAGGTTTGGGTAGAAAAATGAGTTCTGCTTCAGACACAGTGAGCTCAAGATGTGTATGGGACATACAATTTGAGATGTCTAATAGGAAACTGGTGATGAGAAACTGGTCAGGAGAGAGGTTAAGGGTGGATAAGTAGATCTGATAATCATATTCATAAAGATGATAATTGAAGACATGGAAGCTGATGAAATCACAAACAGGGAGTATAGGGTGAGAAGCAATAAGGACTAAGGACAGAACCTCAGAGGATATCTACGTTGGGTGTGAAAATGCAAAAAAGGAGACTGAGCAGTGGTTAGACAGAGAGGAAAGAGAGCCAGGAGAAAGCAATGAAAACCAAATAAGGAGAAAGTAAAAAAAAAAAGGAAAAGAGAATGATGAACAATGTCAAAAGCTGCAGAGAGGTCAAGAAAGAAAAAGGCTATTAAATTGATAATTAAGAGTCTTTGCTGACTTTGAAGAGAGCAATTTCAATTGAGTGATGAGGTTGAATCCAATCTTAAGGAGATTTTAGAAGAGAGTAAGAGAAGTCTAAGCACTGACTGTAGATGGTTTAATCAGGGAATCTGGTCACAAAATGGAGGAAACATATAGAGCAATAGCTGGTGGTGGTAATCAGAACAGTTGAGGATTTTTTAAAAGAATGGACAAGACAACGAGCATATTTATAGGCAATAGGGAAGCAGTAAACAGATAAGGTGAGATAAAAAGTTATTTAGAGGGGCAGCTAGGGGGTTTAGGGAATAGAGAGCCAGGTCTGGAGACAGGAGCTCCTGAGTTCAAATCTAGCCTTAGACATTTCCTAGCTATGTGACCCTAGACAAGTTACTTAGAACTGATCTGATACTCAGTATAGATTCTAAAACAGAAGGTAAAGGTTTATTTTCTGAAAGATATTTTATTTTACCAATTGAATGTAATAACAAATTTCCACATAACTTTTCTGAAGTTATATGATCCAGATTGGCCTTCTCCTTCCCATCCCTCCCCCACACCCAAAACTGACAAGCAATTTGATCTGGGTTATACATGCATTCCCATGCAAAATATATTTCTATTTTGTTCATTTTTGTAAGAGAATAATCATATAAAACAAAATCCTAAAATAAAAACCCAAATAAACTAAAGTGAAAAATCATATACTTTGATTTGCATTCCCATTCTGACAGTTATTTCTCTGTAGGTGGATAGCATTCTTTGTCATAAGTCCCTCACAATTTTCCTGGATCATTGTATTGCTGATACTAGCTGTCTTTCACCGTTGTTCATTCCACAATATTGCTATTAGTATGTATAATGTTCTCCTGGTTCTGCTTATTGCACTCTGCTTCAGTTAATGTAGAACTTTCCAGGTGTTTCTGAAATCATTCTGTTCATCACTTCTTATAGCACATTAGTATTCCATCACCAATATATACCACAATTTGTTCAGCCATTCCCCAATTGATGGACATCCCAGAAAGCAAATATTTTTTCAAGTTATTTACAAGAGAGATGATGATAGAGGGCACAATCTGCTAGAGAAGATGGAATGGGATTAGATCAAGTGTCCATGTAAAGTTTTGCCTTGGCGATGAGTTTGAATATGAGAAAGGAGTGAAGGAGAAGATAGTGGGAGACAACATTTGTTGTGAGATGAGAAGCAAAGGATAAGAAAGAGTTCTTAACAAATTATCTTAATTTTTTGTTGGTGATGAAGTATAAACTCAAGATTATCAGATGCGAAGTTGGGAGAAGAAGGGAAACATGGAAGGCTTGAGGAGGGATGAAAATATTTGGAAAATTTGCTTTGGTAAATGAGATAGAGAATCCACTAGAAAACTATGAAAGGGTGGCCTTGCTAAAGTGAGGAACCGATTAAGTTTATGTAATATAAATTTGAAGAGGTCCCAGTTAGGAAATTTTCATAACTTTCTCCAGCTGCATTCAGTAGGAAGGGGATAAAAGCAAAGGTTCTTAAAAATGGCTCTTTAAAAGATAGTCGGGGTCACACAAGGTTGGATCTTGGTAAAACATGATCAGTGACAGGAAGGAAGTTGAGAGTAAACTACATTGTAGGGTTGAACTGATTCACCAAGGGGTCAAGATAGGGGAAAGAGAAAAATGTAGTCAGGGTAGGAGTCTGGGAAAGAAATGAGAGGTGGAATGAATGGAGGTTATGAAACTGGATCTAGCCACAGTTATTGTCATTCTCTCCTTCTTCCTCATATTTTGCTATCATTTTACTCCTGATAGCTAGCAAAGGCACTTAGTAAAAGATTGTTAAATTCATTTGAAAGGGAAAAGAAAGTTGTGTTCAAATGGTAATGGGGAACCCCCCAAAGAGAAAGGAAAACCAATAAATTGCAATGATGAGTTGATCTCAAGATATCTTGTAAATGAGAAAACCAAAGGACACAATGTTGTAGTTGCTCCTCACTCTCTAGAATGTTGCACTCCACAGAGTGTCAAGAAAACCAAGTGAAGTGGGATGGTGCCTTCTGTGGTGTGTGGTTGAGAGGGAGGGGTTGAATAAAAACAAATTAAAAGAAAGCCAAATGAAACCAAGGATTATGGCAGGGTTTTGGAGGAAATTAGTAAATGGACTGTTTTTCATTTCTTTTGTTTTGTTTTAATCCTCTAGCCTATCTTGGACAAAGCAAAACTTCAATCTTATTGCTGTGACTTTGGATAGGAATTTGAGTCATAGAACTTAAAAGGGCCATAGAGACCATCTAATCCAATTCATTCAGCGGTTTGTTTTTTTACCTGTAGATACAATTTTTTGAGTTAACATTTATTAGGTATACAGATACATAACAATTTATATATATATATAATATAACTACAACCTAATGTGTATGATTTGTTATAAATACATAATAAATGATATTAAATATTTGAAATTGCAATTTTAATAATAATTTTCTGACTTTGTGATCAATGTTTTCTCCCTTACTCCCCTTGCTCCCATCCTTGAGACAGCAGTCAATATGATCTAAGTTAGACATGTGCTATCATGCAATATGTAGTTCCATGTTCTTAATGGTGTTAAGGGAGACATGTATTACTTATACTAGAAAAAACTCATGATGGAAATGAAGTGAAAAATAGTATGTTTCAATCTACATTCAGACTCCATTAGTTCCTTTTATGACAGTGGATAGCTTTTTTCATCACGAGTCCCTAGAAGTTGTCTTGGATCCTTGCATTGCTGATAATATTTAAGTCATTAACAATTAATCATCATACGTTATTGCTGTTACTGTTTAAAACATTCTCCTGATTCTGCTCACTTCACTTTGCATCCCTTCATATGTCTTTCTGTGTTTTTTTGTGATTGTCCTGCTCATCACTTCTTATGACACAAGAGTATGCTATAACATATGCTATAACAATGCTATAACACAACTTGTTCAGCCATTCCCCAAATGATGAACATCTCTTCAGTTTTCAGTTCTTTGCCACCACAAAAAGAGTTGATATATTTTTGTACAGGTAGGTCCTTTTCCCCTCTCTTTGATATCTTTGGGATATAGACCCAGTAGTGGTATTTCTGAGTCAAAAGGTATGAACAGTTCCATGGTCTTTGGGCCAAATGAAGTAATTAAGTCTCTCAAAAGTGAAAATTACTCAGTTAGTTAGTAGCAACTGGTACTTGTCGCAGGTTTCTTCCCCTATAAGTATTATTTATTTCTAGAATGACAAGAAGTAGGAGCTACTGTCATCTCCTTTACTCTCCTTCTTTAATGATAGGAAACCAGGTATCTAAGGGCTTCTACAAAACCAGAGAAGATCTCAATGTATCTGCAAATTACCTAAAAACATAGAATTTTAGAGCTTTTCAGTGAACCTTAGAGAACATTTATTTTCCAGTTCTAAGTACAGAACTGACTTACATAAAGGGCAAAGAGTACTCTCAGGGCCAAAATTAGCCCTAATTCCCATTCAGTGCTTTTTCTACTTCACCATACTATCTCCTGAGCCATTGCAGGTGTGGGATTCCATTTTTTCTCTGGCTCTCAGTTCCCTTCTCTCTGATCCCAAATAGAGTTATACTAGACCACTAGGTTGTCCTACCTGGAGCAGTCTCTATGAAAAACCCATGTGCATTCATACTTTTATTAAATCTTCCAAGTTTTTTTTTTATATTCAAAGCTCAGTTTCTAAAAGGCAGGTTTATAATTGGTATGAATTAAATTGGGTCATTGGTAGATGAAGCCCAATAAAATCTTCACCTCTCCTTTTTAAATCAGTATGTCTTCCTCAGCACAGCAGATAACTCATTTCCTCATAAGAAGAGACACCAAGTTCTCCAGCTCCTGGCAATGTTCTACAACACATGGGAGAAAAAGCTTCCCTGCAGTGTGGAATACTGAAAAGAACAGAGGATTCAAAGGCAGCATCTGAACAGTATTTGACAACTCTTGCTAGCTGTGGGATGTCACTGAACAAGTCTGAATCTATCTTTAAAATGGGAATAAGGGGCATCTGGGTAGCTCAATCAGTGGATTGCGAGTCAGGCCTAGAGACAGGAGGCCTAGGTTCAAAGCCAGCCTCAGACACTTCCCAGCTGTATGACCCTGGGTGAGTCACTTGACCCCCATTGCCCACCCTTACCGCTCTTCCACCTAGGAGCCAATACACAGAAGTTAAGGGTTTAAAAATATGATAAAAATAAAATAAAATAAAATGGGAATAATAGCTGTGCCTTCTGATGCAAAAGGCTGCTGTATTTTGGGGGGATGCTTTAAAGGACTTCTGATTCCATAGTTCTGACTATGTCACCCCCATGCTCAAAAAACTTTCAGTGGTTCCTTACTGCTCAGAAAAACATACAACTTTCTGAGCTTGACATTTAGGGACTGCCTCAATAATATGATGCTAACATGTCTTTCCAGACTTCTCTAATCCTGCTCCCCCTTTAAGCATTCAGTGTTCCAGTACCATTTGACTATTATCCTGATCTTATCCTATTTTATTTTATCTAGGGCAAATAGGTGGCAAAGTGGATAGAGTCCCAGGCCTAGAGTCAGGAAGATTCTGCTTTCTGAGTTTAAGTCTGGCCTCAAACACTTTCTAGCTATATAATCCTAAGTAAATCACTTAACCCTATTTGCCTCCATTTCCTCATCTGTAAAATAAGGTGGAGAAAGAAATGGCAAACCACTTTTGTATATTTGCTAAAAAGAACCCCAAATGGAATTACAAAGAGTCAGAGAGTCAGATATAACTGAACAACTGATCTTAACTTGTTCTCTTTCTTTCTGTGTATACACAGGGACTGCCTGCCATACCTGGAACAGGTTTGTTCCAAAGCTTCTTTTGAAATCCTTCTGTTCATTTAATGTTCTCCTCAGATACCACTTCCTCTTATGAAAGCTTTTCTTATCTCCCCAAACTGAAAGTGACATCTCTTTCCTCAAATTATTCTTAAAGAACTTTCTCTTCTTACCTGCTACTTTCCATTCTATTGTGCAGCCTATCTATTTGAATTCATTCCTGCATTCTCCCATGTAGATTTGAAGATCCCAGACTATCAGTTCTATCATTTTTTTCATTCCTAGTGCATAACACAGTTCGTTACACCCAGCAGATGAATATCTGTTGAATAAATCCCCTTTCTGATTATTTTTTCTACTCTTATAAGTCATATATGTGCCCAGTTCATTATATACTATCTCTTTCATTAGATGATGGTAAGGACTAGTTTTGTTGTTTGTTTGTTTTTTGTTTTGTTTTTTACTTTCTTTGTATCTTTGATATTTTATCAGAGTACCTGGCACATAGTAAGCATTTAATAAATTCTTGTTGACTAACTGACTAAAAGAATGAATTAAAATGAGTTATCATCATTATCAACTTTTAAGAAGAAGCCCAGTCCAGCTTCTGATTCAGAAGAGAATGGCATAAAGAATGGCAAAAGCTCACCTGAACCAACTTAACCCTTCTCCCAGGAAACTCTCTTTAGGAGTCTTAAACACACACACACACACACACACACACACACACACACACACACACACACACACACACACACAAACAAACACACACATTGTTTATACTGAGAAGGCATATAATATAATTTTCAATAACGAGGGCTGATGGGAACAGTCACCTCATACCCTACTTTACCCCACTATAAGATGCTGACAATTCCATTCAGATAGCTCTGAATGAACTTACTTATTCAGGTAGATCAACCTTTCAAATATCCCCTGACAAAATCATTATGCTAATTGAATTCTCTTGTCTGCTAAATCACACTAATACCCTCCTCTTACATACACATACACAAATACACATGCATGTATCCCCCCAGATACACATATACTAAACATTCTGGGGCTTCTGCCTTTATATCCGCCCCATTTGTACCACCTTCGAATGATAAAATTGTATAGTTTGGTAACTGGAAGGGATCTCAGAGATATTCTAGTCTAGGGATTCTTTTATATGTCCTCCCCTTTGGCAATCTGATAAGCTCTGTGGATCTTTTTCCAGAATTATGTATTTAAATGTATAAAAAATTTAGGATTGCAAAAGTAACCAATTTTATTGAAAGATAGTTACAAAAAATTTTTGGTTGTTTATTTTTTAGTTCCTAGACCTCAGGTTAAGAATTGCTAATCTAACTCTTTCATTCTACAGCTGTGGGAACCAAGTCCCTGAGAGGTGAATTTACTTGCCAATAGCCACAATAAAGGAACCACAGAATTTTAGAGTTAGAAAATAACTTTGAGATCATGAAATCCAACTCACTTTTTTTAAGGAGGAGAAAAGAGTTTCCAAGAAGGGAAGTAGCTTGTCTCGGGTCACTCCTTCTACTTCATTCTCATGTAATCTAGCAAGTATTTCTTAATCATCTAATACATATCTATCTATCTATCTATCTATCTATCTATCTATGGAAATATAATATTGTGATGAAGCCTAAAAGTTAAAAAGATCACACAGCAAAAAAATATCCCTTGCCCTTGGGGAGCTTATATTCTACTAAAAGGATGCAATACATAAATAAATAATATAAATGATAATTGGATGAGAGAGAGTAAAAATAGAGAATTCTCAGAAGTAATCCTATTACAATTATAGTGAGCTACCAGGACTAATTGAATTCCCAGTGAAATGACAAAATTCCTGTGCAGGTTGAGAATAAATTTTACAAAATTCTTAAATTGTAAATAACAATAAAAAGAGCGTACTCCTTGGTGGAGGTGGTATAGAAGTCAAGCATTAAAAAAAGATAGAAAGGCTTGATGGATAGAGAGCCAGGTCTAGAGAAAGGAGGTCCCAGGTTCAAATCTGGCCTCTGTTACTTCCAAGCTGTGTGACCCTGGGGAAATCCCTTAACCCCATTGCCTAGCCCTTACCACTTGTCTGCCTCGATAATCAATACTTGTAAGACAGAATGTAAGGGGTTGAAAAATAAAAGATAAAGAAAAAGATTCAGGAATTCCTTCTGACCCAGCTGAGGGCTGAAAGACCTGGCTCCAACACATTCAAGTGTGCCTCCCCCCAAACTGTATTCTCCTTGAAAACCAAGCAGAGGAAAACAGTAAAAGAAGTATTAAACATTTTAAAAAAATGATTCATTGAACCTGCTCCTGCCCGCTTTTCATTAAGCTTCTCCAGGATGCCTTGAGGTCAGGGGCATTTAGGCCAGTGCTTGTGTTCATGGGTCATGTGGATAACTCCTGGAGGAAGACCAAGAGGTTCTCCTAGGCTCATCCCCCAGGACAGGATACTTGTATATAAGTGGATACCCAGGCCAAGCAGTGACTAATGTGAGCCTGCACAGTAGAGGACCAGCATATTGTAAAGATCAGCCCTATCTCAGCTTGTGTTCAAATTGGAAATGCCAGAGATTTTTTTTCCCAGAGTCTCCTGCACTGTTCATTATAAAAAGTCCCCAGATGGCAGATGGCTATTAGCTCACTGTGACCTATATAAATGTCAAATGTAAAGCTATTGCCCCAGCAAAAATCTCAAAATAAATAACAACAGGAGGGATGCTAGTCTGTTGTCATCAGTATTTACAGTTTATGAATTTGGGCTAATTCACCCCCAGTCTGCACAGGACTCTTGTCTTTTCACTGGGGATTCAATTAGCACCTGGTAATAGAAGAAGTGAAGTTTCACATGTCTAACCCTTCTGCAGATTAGGGATGACTACCCCTGGGAGGAGAGCCAGTTATTGAAAAGGACAGAATGGCATTCCCTCCGCTGCTTAACACTCGATGTTTCAAATATTGGCCACGAAGGAGAAATATCCATAAGCCAAAGAGTCTGGGTTGGCCTTTCAGGGCTCACGACCTGAGCCAACCCATCCTGAGATTCCTAACTTCTGGGTATTTGCTGTTTCTAGAATGTTCTCCATATCCTTCTACCTTTGCTGAATTACTATCTCCCTTAGGAGGGGCACTGAAAAGCTAAATCTAGAGGAGGGTGTCTGAATGACAGAAAGGGATAGAGATCAGGCTATACGACGATGGCAAGAAAGGATGGATGAAAATGACAAAGATGATTGATGGTGATAGCTGAGATTTTTGTTTAAGGATTGTAAAGTACTTTACAAACATTGTCATTTGATCCTGAGGAGCTCCCCATGAGACAGCAACTACTGATGTTACTCTGGCCATTTTAAACAAGAGGATATTAAGGCTTTAAAGAAGTTAAGAGATTGTCCCCTTGGCCAGGGAGTTAGTAATTGTCAAAAATGAGTTTAGAATTCAGTTATCTCTTAATCCTGTGTTCAACGCCCTGCACAATGCCTACACATAGTATAAACAATCAGGTGAAAAAAAAAAACTAGCAACGTTTATCCTAGAGAAGAAAAGTTTGAGTAGGAGGCATGGAATTTGTCCTCAAGTAGCTAAGAGGCAATCACTCAGAATAGGACTTAGGTTTTTCCTTCTTGGAATCAGAGAGAAGAAGAAGGAGCAATAGGGTAATTGGAGGGGGTGGGGTGAGATAGGTGTCATAGAAAGAAAGATTTAGGCTTCATGGATTCAAAAATTTCCTAAAGTGGGTTCTTAACCTAGGGGCCATAAAATTTAAAAAAAATTATAATTAAATTTCAATATAATTGGTTCCTTTGGACCTATGTATTTCTTTTTATTATTCTGAAAAGAGATCCATAGGCTTCATCAGTGCCAATGGTGTCCACGATACCAAAAAAAAAAAAAAATGAAGAACAAACCCCTGTCCTTTAACAACAGCTAGATCTATATCAAAGTGAAATGGTTTTAACCTCCCTCATATGGTAAGGTCTTCAAACTATCTGGTAATATTCTACAAAACTTGGTTGTTTAGGTCCAAGTTGGACCAGAACTTCTCTGAATACACTTTCAACTATGAAATTTCTTGTCCTTTATGAAGCTTTCCCCTGTATACCTGGTTGTTAATGAAACTCACTGATTACTTGCATCTCTTGAAAGCATCAATCATGTAACACTATATTGAAAACTGTGTTTAGGGTAGAGAGGTTTAGAAGTTAAGATCAACACGTCTAACAGTCAGTCACACCCTAGTTCTCTCTGTCCTAAAGGCAAGAGACAGTATACTAAAATTATCTGCATTTCAGTCTTTCCCCTCTGATGAACTATAAATTCTACGATGGCAGGAACTGCTGTTAATTTACATTTTTCATTCTATCTCCCCCTTGGCCAAACATAATATCTTACATACAGTGACCACATAATAAATATTTGTTGAATAAATGAATGAATGAATGACATTCCATGGCCCATGGGGAAATTTCCAATTCTAAGCATTTTGGAATCATCATTCTGCTAGGATAATCTTTGAAAATGTTCAGTCTTCTCAGTACAATTAGAAACCCTTCAAATTTCCAAACTGCCAACTGGTCGCCCTAAAAGAGGGCTCTTGCCAAAAAAAAATTTTTTTAAGGCAGGGGAAGTGGGAGAACTTTAATCTGAACATATTTATATTCCTACAAGGCTCATTTTATGTCTTGAGATGAACACTGCGAAAGATCCAATTGGCGTCACAGAAAATTCAAATCATATTTTGTTCCCTTGCTTTCTCAGGAGCACAATTCTGTTTTCCAGGATTTCTGTTGACCAAGGTACAAACACTTGAATGAAAGGAAATAAGGTTCCAGTCCAGTTCACTCTAGCTAAAGAAAGCAATGCCCCAGGAAGTCATCATCAAAACTATAGCAGAACTACTTAGTTTCAAAGTGACTGAGAAGGACTACAAAGGAGAATCTCACTATACCATGTTCATGACTGTGGCATTGGCTATGCAGAATAAAAAAAAGGAAGGCTGTAGAAGATCTATGTCAGGTCTGTTCTATGTCCATCATTTCCTGGTTTTAGATCAACAGGCCAGTGAAATCACACTTGAAAATTAATTTCCAGCAAAGCTTTTCCTGACAACTGACAGCCAGCAGATTGAAACATGGCTATACATATATTGTATGTGCCCTACTATGAAATGGAGGTCTTGAAGCCAAGCTTTGTTTTTGTTTTTCAAGAGGCTAGAAAATCCACAAACAAAGCCTTTGCAATCTCATGTAGTTGCTATGATCTAACATGGCCTAAAGGAGATGCTCCAGCTTTGTGACCAAAATTCCAAGATCAGGTTCATCACGAAAAAGGGGGCAGAGCAAGCAACAATCATCCATGATATGGAGCCCAAGGTCCAGCCTGAATCTCTCAAATCAAGAGAAAAGACTTCATGTGAGGGCTTGATGGCTTTATGTTGACACATCATAATAAAAACTGCCCCTCTTATCCAGATAAGTATGAAGACTGTGCCAAGGAGACAATTTACTCCATTTTGCTTGACCTAAAATAAACAAAAAAAAGTCCCCATCAACCAAGGGAGTCCAAGTCTGTGGGTGGCTCATCCAAACTGTGCATTCTCCAAGGCAACACAATCATTCCCAGAAAGATAACACCCTTTCTTAAGTCAGCGTAAATTTTAGGTGGTCACTTTTTTCCATCAATGTTACTTATACTCATATACCCTAAATAGGTGAACCCCTCCTTGGGAATATTAGAAAGAGGCTATTTCATTTTTTGCCATTCTTTTCCCAGTGCCTAGCAGAGTGCCGGGCATATAATATGCTTTTAATAAATGCTTGTTCATTAATTGATTACAGCAGGAGTTGTAGTGCATGACCTCTAACATCTCTTCCCATCCAAAGATTCTGTGGTTTTAAGATTCCCTGTTAGCTGACACTTTCAGCACTCTACCAGAAAATGTTCAATAAAAATCTAAAATTGAATATTATCCACTTCCAGAGAAAAAAATGATGGAGGCTTGAATGCAGATCAAAGCATACTATATTTCACTTTATTTCATTTGTGTGTGTATTTATTTTGAGGGTTTGATTTTAAATGAGTATTCTCTCACAACATGATCAATATGGAAATATGTTTTACATGACCATACATGTATAACCAAGATAAAATTACTTGCCATCTCAGGGAGGGGGAAGGGAAAAGAAGGAAGGAGACAATTTGGATCTTGTAATTTCAGAAAACATATGTTAAAATTATTACATTTAATAGGGAAAATAAAACATTAAATAAAAATTAATAAATATAACTGTGCATATGACCTAAACATATACTTATATGCTAAAATCCAGTTCATTCCCTTCCCTGTTATTCTCCAGGACAAAAGTTTCACAGACTTTGGTAACATGTTAAACATCAGGATACAGAAAGTCATCACTGTCCTAAGGAGTGGTTGTGGTACACAATAACGGCAAATTCCTTAATTACACAATAATTATCATGTGGTATCTGGGTAATTATATAGTAATTAAATTATCATCCCCAGTCAATGTTTCATTATCCCTGACCTGGAGACCACAGATCAGGTTTCCCCATCCAGCAATTATTCTTACACTAACAAAATATAATCACGCAATAACTCAACTAACTCTTTAAATGGACTTTCCTTTGTGTTCATCAGAGAAACCAACTCGTATGCCATAGCAAAAATTCATTCCTCTCTACTTCAAAGGACATCTTATGGTGCATAGCCATAAATTACTATATAACTGAAATGAAAGAGTATTTACAAGTCCTCTGTGCCTGCTACTGATATGACTGCTTTCGTTTTCCTCTTGCTCAGAGAATCTGATTAGCTTATAGCTCCAAAGGGGCCCAACAGTCCCACTCCTTCTTTTGTAAGTCACCTGGCTGCTGGGACAACTAGCTAGAGACTCAGGAGTTCCTGTATGGCCCCTATGCAGAGGAGAGAGAGTCTTTTGTCCTTCTGACAGTCAAGGCAGAGTTAACCTGGCCCAGAAGCCATGAGAAGAAGGGCTTCCCATTCCATCCTTTTGGCGGGCCTACGCCTTGCTTCTATGGCCATTCGCAGGATCATAAATTCTGAACTCTGGAGGATAATTCTAGCCAAAGACTACATGTGCAGAATACTATAATGTAAACTGCATATGTTGTGAGAAGCTGTTAAATGGAGCCAGTAGATGAAAATGTGCCCAGCTTTTGCTGTTCACATCCCTTGATTTCCTCCCATCATCTGGAAAACAAAGGCCTCTCCCAATCAATTCTAACTTTTTGACATGCCCATAAATAAAAAGAACATTTTTGGCTACTAGATCCCCGTGAGATATTTGGGAACTGGCCACGATTCCAGAGTTAGACTTGAGTTCAGCATGTGCTGGAGAGTGCAAATGGTTTACGTCTGCGAGTTCCCATTTTTTGCTTATTGCCTCGCAGACAATGACATATGTTGGAAAAGTCTGACACACTCTGCTGCATCTGTCATTCTTCCCAGCCCCATCTCCACTCCTTCCACTACCACCCACAACCCTCTTCCCACCCACCCATTGGAAAGATGGCCCGGCTGGTGAGCAATCTTAGTAACAAACTATAGCATTAGTCCTCCCTGCTGGAGAAGTCGGGGAAGGTACAGAGCACACACCTGCCCCGCAGAACCACGGGTTCCATTCTGCAGTCACTGCAGAGGCAACGTTCCCACTGACTTCAATAAGAGTTTGGCTCCAAGAAGAAGGAAAAAAATCTGACTCCTGGGGACTAGATCGTGGCCTCTTCCAGATTTAGGCATCTATGATTCACTGATACGTTGTCCCCAAGAATCAATCACCTCATCTGTCAAGTTCTTGTCTCAGACTCACAAAGCCTGATATCGATCCAGCTCTCCATCTTTCCCACTGCTGAGAGCGGAGCCATACCACATTGCTCTGGGAATAGAATTTTGGCTTCAGATGGCCAAGGACATTCAGCCCTGGAAAGCATCACTCATGGGACATTCTTATAAGGGATGAAATAATCGGACTCTGCAAACATGATCATAAATAACCATTTAATAGATCATGCTAAATGACAAGTATGTCAAAAGTTTCCATAAAAACAAATGAAAATGAGCTGAGTCGAAGTAACAGAGTGGTTAGAGAGCCAGCACATAATGACAAAATCATCCGAAAGGAGTTGCATGAGGAAGGGTAGGAGATGAACTGAGAACACTGGAGGCTAGCCCTTATTTGTAAAGACCTTGTACAGCATTTTATACACAGAATCCTAATAATTGAGATAATAGCCCGCCTTTTCAGTAGTTTAAAGTTTCTGAATCTGGGAAAGTTGTTTGACATAGTAGGTGAAGAGCCAGGCTGAGAATTAAGATCTGAATTGAAAGCCTCCCTCTGACACATATTGGATGTGTGGCCACAGGCAAGCCTCTCAACCTCTAGGTTCCTCTGGCAACTCTCTAAATCATCAAGTTATTGATCAGCATTGGTGAAGGGAGTCTTTGAATCAGGAATTCCTTCTACTAAATTATAGAGATGGGCCAAAAATTCTCTAGCATTTATTTCTCATCCTCAGCTCTGAGGCTATATCTCCAACTTCCTGAAGAACATATCCCCTTGGATGGTTCATCAATACTTTCAAGGCATCATGCCCTCTCTCAGACTCATCATCTTTTCTTATTCTGTCAGACTGCCTGGATCTTGTCTGTTTCTGCTAATGGCACTATCATTCTCATAATCAACCAGATTCAGAATCTTAGTATCATCTTAGATTCATACCTCTCTTTCAGCTTGTCTAGAGTTAACAAGACAGAATATATTGAAAATTGAATTTGGAGTCAGGAAAAAAGCATTTCTTGCAAGTCTTAATAGTAACAGTAATAGTAATTATTAGAAATAATAATGAAAAGTAGTAATAATAATATAGTGCTTTAAAGTTTGTTTGCAAAGTACTTTTCCTAGACTGTTTTTCTTTTTACACACATTAACTCTTACCAACAACTCTATCATTTATGTACTCCATTTTGCAGATAAGGGTACTGAGGGAGATAGCATTGGAAACATGGAGGACAGCCAGGAAAATGTGCAGAGTTAGGAAATGGGATATTTTTCAAGGAACAGAAAGCAGAGCAATGTCTATGAATCATAGAGTACATGAAAGAAGTAAGATGTAAGAAGTTGGGGAAGATAGTATAGGGATAGTTTTGTTGTTGTTGTTCAGCAGTATCTGACTTCTTCATGATCCCCTTTGAGGTTTTCTTGGCAAAGAAGCCAGAGTGGTTTGGCATTTTCTTCTCCAGCTCATTTTTACCAGAGGAAAATGAGACACACCAAATTAAGTGACTTGCCCAAGGTCACATAACTAGTAAGTATCTAAGTCCGGATTTGAACTCAAGAAGATGAATATTCCTGACTCTAGACCAAACACTCTATCTACTGTGTCATCTAGCTACTATTGGTTACTAAAATGTTTAAAGACTCAACAAAAGATTTTGTATTTATTGTAATTCTTTGGGTTTTTCCATTATCCCTCATCATCAGAATCTCATCATCCTGCAAGGTCACAGCAGCCTGGGTAATCACACCTCATCAGTAGCTTCTACTCCTGAGATGGAGTGATATAGTGAAGAGCTCTTCCCAAAATGTCCACTTATGGCACATATCCAGGACATTCCCATCTTGCTATATTCTTTTGGACTTTTTCAACATGTCCCTGACCTGGGTTCTTTCCTTGTCTTCACCTCTTTTTTTCCCTTCTTTTTATGTGCAATTCCCTTCACTCTCATTAAATTGTAAGTTCTTTGAGGGCAAGAACTGTTTTTCTGTTTTATATCTGAATCATCAACACTTAGCACAGTGCCCAACACATAGTAGGCATTTGACAAATATTTATTGACTGTCTTGACTGGCTCAGGAAAGAGACTTGGGGACCATCCACAGTTAGTGATTGTGATGAAGATGAAGCAGTAAAGAAGACTGTAGTTGAACATAAAAGAACCAGGAGAAAACGTTATTAAGAAAACCTAGAAAGAATAAGTAAACAATGGTATCAGCTGTTAGAAATCAGGAAGGAAAAGGGAATAGAATTTCTATGGTGCCTACTATATGTCATATACTGTGCTAACTGTTTTTGCAAATATTATCTCATTTGATCCTCACAATAACCCTGTGAGGAAGGGGTTGATATGACCCCATTTTACAGTCAAGATAAGTAGGGCAAAAAGAGATTAAAGGACTTCCCCATCATCACACAGCTGGTATGTATCTGAGGCTATATTCAAGCTTAAGTTTTTCTGCCTCCAGGCATGGTCCACCCTGAACCATTTAGCTATCTCTAAGCACTTAAAGGATAGATGAGAATTCAGAAAATACCATCTTTCTATACTGATGAAAGTGATTTTCCAAACACAAGTTTAAGACTTTATATTTATGTCTACTGAATTCTACCACATTCAATTCAACCCAATAATCCAATTCTTTCGGATCCTGATTCTGCTATGTAGTATGTTAGCTCTCACTTCTTTTCTGTTAACTGCTAATCTGATACACATATTATTTATAACTTTATACAAGTTACTGATAAATACATTGAACAGCATAGGGCCAAGTGCAGAGGCTGCTGGGATATCAATGGAAATTTCCTTACAAGGTGATACAGAACCATAAATTCAGTCATTCAGCCAGTTTCAAATCCATCCAATTATATTATCATCTGGTCCACATCTCTCAATCCTTTCCACAAGAATAGCATACTTTAGCAAAAATTAAATTAAACACTAGGTAAAGAAAAACTGAAGCACTCCCTTGGTCTATTAATTTAGTTCTCAGTTAGCAGTTTTCTCAGATTGTTTTGTCTAAAAAGCCTATGCTCAATGAATCTATGAAGCTTGGACATCATGAGTATTTGTAATGGCAACCTCTATTAAAAATGTTGTTCTAGGGGCAGCTGGGTAGCTCAGTGGATTGAATCAGGCCTAGAGACAGGAGGTCCTAGGTTCAAATATGTCCTCAGACACTTCCCAGCTGCATGACCCTGGGCAAGTCACTTGACCCCCATTGCCTACCCTTACCACTCTTCTGCCTTGGAACCAATACACAGGAGTTAAGGGTTTAAAAAAAAAACAACAAAAAATGTTCTGAAGTCTTTATGTATCAATTATTATCATTATTTCATTCTTATAGTTTTCTATGGGTTTCATATAGAAATGGTCTTACAAGTCACTTTCCTGTTATTATTCTTTTCAATTTAATGTTCTATAACTTGTTTGTTTTTCAGTCATTTTTGATTGTGTCTGACTCTTCATGACGCCATTTAGGTAAAGATCCTGGAGGGGTTTGCCATTTTCTTCTCTAGCTCATTTTGCAGATTAAGACATCGAGGCAAACAGGGTTAAATTAATTACCTGGGGTCGCATAGCTAATTAATGTCTGAGGCTAGATTTGAACTCATGAAGATATGTCTTCCTCACTTCAAGCCTGGAAATACTATGCCACTTAGCTGTCCATAGATTATTTTATAGGTAAATAAAAGAAGGGTATTTTTTTGCAATTGAATGAAAGTATTAGGACATAAGTCTATCCTATGTGGATTCAATGCAAATAACTTTTGTACAACTCTAGTAGCAGATTGAGCAACAAGAATGATATTCACCTCATTCAGTTCCCCCATGGTTAATCTCATTTACACTTCACTGAAAGGGTTGTTATGAAGATCAAATGTGGTAATATTTGTAAAGTACTTAGTACAATGCCTGACACATAGCTGATGCTTAATAAATACGTGTTTCCTCCCTCCCTCCTGCCCTCCCTTCCTTCATTCCTTTGTTCCATCCTTGCTTTCTTCCTTTCTTTCTTCCTTCCTTCCTTCCTTCCTTCCTTCCTTCCTTTGTTCCATCCATCCTTCCTTCCATCCTCCCTTTCTTCCTTCTTTCATCTGCTTCATCTCTATTTTTTTTAACATTTATTAATATTCATNAGTCCTGAGGTCTGAGTTCTAGTTTTTTCCAAGGTCAAGCCCCCTGGTGGATTCCCTTGCTTGATCCTTTGCAGGAGGTTTCTTTACAAGTCTCAGGGCACTGCTTCCACAGTCGTATACCCGTCTGCACTGGTTCCCCACTTAGGCTTTAGTTCCTGGCTGTGTCCGCCTCCACCCACGCCCACGCCTCTGCTCAGCCGGCACCCATGCCTCTGCTCAGCCGGCTCTCTGCTCCCAGCGTCCACTCTCTGCGCCCGCGCTCAGATTTCGCTTGCGTTCTTGACTTAATGGGGTCCTAAGTCTTGCTGCTCTCAGGAACAGGTCCCGGAGCTGCCGATGACTCGATGGGTGCCCCAAACTTGCTCTATTTCTTTTTAGCTGGGTTCGGAGCTATAGGTGAGTGTGGAGGGGGTGGGGGTGGGGCGGTTGCTCAGCTCGCGATTGAGTGTGAGCCCTTTATAGCATGTAAATGTCTCGATTCCACGTACCTTCCACGCTGTGCCCTCTTGTGGGGTTCCTCAGTTCGTCTGGACTTGTTTTTATGTCCCCTTGAGGAGTTTTGTGTGTTTCGGTCAGGAGAGGTTAAGAGCTGCTTCTTACTCTGCCGCCATCTTAACCCGGAACCTCATCTCTATTTTTTGAAAGCATTTGCCCTCATATAGCTTAGAAGTTGTATTTAGCATAGTGATATCTAATAAAGTACTATTCTTAAAGTTTTTTTGACTGTTGTTATATTTAGGCAACAATTTTGGTCTATGATAGGAGTCTGGTTTCAGCAGAATTTATTGGTTAAGTACCCCAGCATATTTTGAGGTCTATATGTATAGTAGGGGTACTTTTTACTAATTAATCCATGAGAGATAATGATCTTCTATTGTATAATTCAAGGAACCAGATCATGGCTTGCTAGCCTCTAAATATTTATAATGAGCATTGATTGTGGCCCTAAGCAACAACGTCCAATCTCAACTCAACTCCAAACCTTTGCTCAAGCTACTAATTCTCCTTGGCACACTCTATCAGTTTATTTATATTTTTTTATTCAAATCCTACTTACCTTAGTTTATAGCTCAAGTTCTATCTCTTTTATATATTCTTCCTCAGTGATACCAATTCTATCCACAATTAGTTGGTATAATGGGTAGAGTTTTGGATCTGGAGTAAGGAGGAAAAGAGTTCAAATCTGGCTCAGATGCATATTAGCTTTAGGATCCTGGACAAGTCATTTAACCTCTGTCTACCTCAGTTTCTTCATCTGTAAAATGAGTATAATGGTATCTTTTTATCCCCAGATTTTTCGTAAAGGAATAAATGGGATATTGGTGAAGTATTTAGCAGTATTGCTCTAAAGGGAAAATGAGATAATATTTGTAATGTTCTTTGGAAACTTAAAGTACTATTTAAATAGTAGTATTATAATTATGATTGATAATATCCTCATTGAAATCTTATAGCATCATCTTCTTTACTATTAGACTTTTAATTATATTCTGTCTCACATGCATTATTACATGTGCTATATATCTTAGAAGTTCAGTGGCTAGAACTGGACCTGGAGTTGGGAAAAAAGTTCAAATCTGAGCTCAGACATTTAATAGTTGTGTGATCTAGGACAAGCCACTTCATCCATGCTTGCCTCAGTTTCCTTCTCTGTAAAATGGGCATAATGATAGCATCTACCTCCACTAACATTGTCGTGAAGGTCAAATGAGATAATGAGTATAAAGTGCCTGGTACATCACAAGCACTATGCATCTGAAGTGCTATCTAAATAATAGCTATGATGATGATGATGATGTTAGCCTCTATCCTCAAGCTGATAGCCTAGCTAAGGAGACAAAGTTATGTCTTTTGGAGGCAATCCCTCACCATGGAATATTTTTTCCTATTTGTTGAAATCTTTCTCTTCCTTAAATGGCCAATTCAAGTGCTTCCTCTTCCTTGAAGCCTTGTAATAATCTCAGGCTACCTCCTGCTTAAAGGGATTCCTAACTCCTGAAACGTTCTTAGTGTGCCTCAGACAGCCTCTACTTTGCCTCATTCAGTCCTTCTTTATATATGATAAAATGGTTTACTAGTCATGACCTCAGTATTAAACTAGAAACTCCTTGAGGGTAAAAACTGTGATGTCTTTTAGCTTCATGTATGAAGTATTGGGCTTTCCAGAGTAAGGGCTTAGCAAATTGAATATTGAATTGAATATTGAAATACCTCTCTATATGCAGAAACAGTGCTCCAGAGCGAAGTTAAAAGAGGATGGGGCAGGTAGGTGGCATATTGGAAAGAGAGCCCAGCCTAGAGTCGGAAAGACTCATTTTCCTTAGTTCAAATCTGGCCTTACTCATTTACTAGCTGCATAAGTCACTTAACCCTGTTTGCCTCAGTGTCCTCATCTGTAAAATGACCTGAGAAGGCAATGGCAAACCATTGCAGTATCTCTGCTAAGAAGACCACAAATGGGGTCACAAAGCCTCAGATACAACTGAAACAAAAGCAAAAGATGAAATTCAAAGCATGTATGTAGTAGTCTCTTGAAAAGAAAAGGGAAAGAAAATGCACATTTATCAAGCACCTACTGTATGCTTTGCACTATGGTAAGTGCAATACAAATATTACCCCATTTGAACATCACAACAACCTCTGAAAGGAAAGTGCTATTATGATCCTCAGTTTACATTTGAGAAAACAGGCAGACAGAATTGGTCTTGAGTTGGGTCACAAGAAATTCGTGTTAAATGTCTAAACTTCAGTTTTCTCCTTTATTAAAACTGGGTTAATAACAGACTAATAGCTTGTCTCTAAAGAGCTTTTGAGGAAAGCACTTTGTAAACCTTAAAGTATTACGGATACCTGAGATAATATCAGTCTCTCCCACAGTGACTAGCATAGACAAAAGCCTGTTTAAAAATTATGCTTACTATTTAAGATAAGTTGAGAGTGCTTTGTTTAACAAACATGTTTAATCAATCTTTGTTGAGTGAATGAAAGATTTAGGGTATTCCTATTGTTTTCTTCCTTCATTAAACCAGCCCATGCTAAGACCCTTGTACACGTCAGAAGAAACTCACCTCAAGAGCAAGGAATCAAACACAAACCCCAAAGTGAGAGCATGAGAACGCCACTTTTTATATAATTTGTGCTGTGTCATTTGGGAGGTCACCATGAATTCAGTTTCCTGTACATTATCCTACCTACTCTTTGCTACATCCTTAAAAGTCAGGTATTATTCTCACCCTTTCACAGACGAAAGAGCCAAGGACCAAGGACATGAAATATTTTGTCTGAGGTTATGTAGCTGATTTGTGGCAGTCAGGAAAATTCCAAGAATTCTGCCCCCATGGTGTTCATTCCCTCAAACTATGAGTGCATGCCTGGCTTGTCCAGCTCCACCATCTATAACCCAGAATTAGGAGGCAGATTGCTGGGTGTCACCAAAATTCTCCACTCAATTCCTTTCCCTTTTCTTTTGCTGCCCTGGATCCTTCTCATTCCACACTGGCAGCTTCCTATGATTGAAATTTGAAAGCATGTAGCTGTTAATCTAGGAGTGATTAAAGAGTTTCATTTCTCGGAAGAGTCGGTACTCATCATCTGCTATGATGAATGAGCCCCTAACATCCCCTGATCCCATTATATTGTGATTAATTGTGCCAGTTTAAGTCAATAATTCATTTGTTAAAAATAGGCCTGCAAAGTATCATTTGTCTCAGGGGAGATATCAGAATAAAAAAAAATTCATTTGATACTTCTCATTAAATTAGTGTGGGGAGTTCTATTGAAGGGCCCTGTTCATCAAACACTTATTGCAGGCTTATTTGATAAGAAGTTGTATTTGTCTAAAATTATGTCTGCTAACCGTCATAATGGCCTGTATTTCCCCCTGTGTTAATGAATGAATAAAAAGTCTAAATAGGTGCATGACTGGGGAAAAGAGTAGGATGGAAATTGGAATAATTCCTGAGTGTGCATTTGAGGAAACAGATAGAAATAATGCTCTCATTTTTCATCACGTTAGAATGAAAGAGGGGGAGAACCAGAGCAGGGGCACCTTCTTCCCAGGCTGTAAGACTGTTGAAGTAAAAACCCTGTTTTTTTTTTTTGAGAGATGGATCTTCCCAATGCACTCTTATCTAGAATGATTATAAATGTTGTATTCAGTTTCATTGGACCATTAAGACATTTTCAGTTGTAGTGATTCTCAAAGAAGATAGAAAGGAATACTAACTCAGCTGAAAATGATGATGGTCACTATCTTAATTTCTCCAGAACAGCCACAGTATTTCCTTGGGAAGGGTGGGTGAGAAGTTATCTACTGTACTATGAAATATCAAGATGGAAGGAATTAGCCAGAAACTCAAGAGATGCTTCTGAAGTCGAAGTAGGGATAGCTACAGTTGGTCATGGCCAACTGACCCTCAAATAAGGCTGATGCATTGATTCTATTAAAACTGACATGAACATTTCCCAAAAACTTACTACAGCTCTTCTCATGGCAAATCTCCATAATTTTTATGAGGCTGCAACTCTTCACAGCTGAACATCTCCTTTCCAGGGCAGCCACTAGGAAAAGGGGAGGGTAGTTGTCAGCTTGTGCTACAAACCACTTGGGGCTAATGAGACAATGTAAATGAAAGTGCTCCAAATTTTTTATTATGCTTTACACATAATAATTCCTTCAATTCTAATAGCACTTTAAAATTTACAAAGGGCTCTTCTCACAATTATGTAAGCAGAGAATGCAAGACAAGAGATATTATCACCATTTTATGGATGAAAAAACTAAGGTGAATGATTTCCCTACAGGTACAAAGTGAGAAAGGCGGAATTCTAGGAAAGCAAAGATGGAGAAAAGCTGAGAGATCATCTTGTCTGATGCTCTCCTTTTACAGATGAGAAGACTGAGGTTCATTTGATTGTCATCACTCAGCTTGTTAGTAGAAGAGCCAAGACTTCTGAATCCAGATTAAGTGCCCTTTCTGTTACCTGATGCTCTTCTTATATGGGCAAAGAGTGGCAACTAAATCCAATCAGTCCTAATAATGAATCCTGTGAAATGGCCGCATTATTCCAATTTACCTGGCATATTTCTATTGGGCCAGAACCAATTAGCCCCAATTCACATTCATTATAACTTCAAATAGTGTAATTCAAATGTATTTTCATTATAGGCATACATTTCAGCCTATAATCTCAAGGCAGTGGAGACAAATTATTCTCTCATTTTGTACATGCCTTTGAAACTACTCTTGATTTTCATTTTGAAAAATGTTGAGAACAGAGTGGTGTAGGGGCAGAGATACAGTATGAGTCACCCTAGTCTCTACATTCTTTGGGATGGACATAATGGGATATATCAGTCTAAAACTGAAACTTTATAGTCTACTTATATGTTTGATCTTAGGAAAAAGACTGAGAAGAGATATAAGGAGCAAAGTTTTAATACTCAGGTGCTATCAAACCTTCATTCTTTCCTTGAGAGAGGTTATGATTTCACCTGGATTGTGTCTCTACAGGACTGGACCATATCTCTCCTTGCCACCTTACATCAATGAATATTCAATCGGGAAAAGACTTTAGATCTGAGTCTGTCCAGTACCTTCTCCATTTATGAGTGAAAAACTGACTTCTTGAGAGGTTTCAATTTACTCAAGGTTAGTGACCTACTGCTAGAGTCCAAACCAGGGGTGAAGTATCCTAAATCTAGGACTTTTTCCATTATACTAATGGTGTTATCTATAATCAAAGAGATCACCTACTTGAACCTTGCAATTCCATTCCTTATTTATCATTCATTATTCCATTTTTGTCCATCTTGACATATACAGCCTGTTATCCAGAAGTACAGACAATAAAATGCTAATATCATAGACAAATGAAAATAATTTGAGATAATAACAAGTTTATCATTTATCACAAACATTTTCTCTAGCATAGAATTATCCATTTCTTAATCTTCAAAATCAGCTTAGAAGATCCTGCATGCCTTTCAGAGGTTAAGTGGTATGTTAATAGTAACACAACTATGCAGTGTCAGAGGTAGGATTCAAACCCAAGTTTTTATGTATTTTTTTTTAATTTTTTTGAACCTTTAACTTCTGTATATTGGCTCCTTGGTGGAAGAGTGGTAAGGGTGGGCAATGGGGGTCAAGTGACTTGCCCAGGGTCACACAGCTGGAAGTGTCTGAGGCCAGATTTGAACTTAGGACCTCCCATCTCTAGGCCTGACTCTTAATCCACTGAGCTACCCAGCTGCCCCCTTCAAACCCAAGTTTTTAAATTGCAAATTCAATGCTCTTCATTATGCTCTATGACATTGCTTCTTCCATGTGTATATTTCACATGCATTATTTTCATTATAAATACACAATTAACCTATCCTTCCCTAATGCCAACTTCACACCATCACCCTTGTTTGCTCTATGTACTGTTCCCAACAAACACCACTTCTCAATTTGGATTATTGTTGTAAAAAAAAAAAAGTCTTTCATTCTTAAGCACTTTAGCTCACATCTAATTCCATTTTCTGATTATTCTCTGAATCCTACGAAACAAAATTCTTTTGTTCTATTTCTAGGGTAACTTCCTCTTTTTGAGGCTCTTAAGAGAAAGTGAGACATCTCTATTAGATAAAGCTTAAGACCATCAAATTGAAATCAAGACATATCAGCATTTTCATGCTCTATATACATGTCATTGTACTAGTAGGGCCATATTCATGCTGATTACATGCCACTGTACTTACAGGGTCCTTCTTCTTCACCATCCTTAATGATTCCACAGAAATACAAGTGAATATAGAAAGAGAGTAGTGAGTAGATGTATAAATTCTAGAATTCCCTTCCTTATTTCTAGCAGAAAATAAGTGACCCTAGGCCATAAGTTTTATGAGTGAATAGTATGAATTGCAGTCAAAAAAGTCAAAGCTGAATTAATGAAAATACAATGTCCAAAACAAAGGAGGTGATAGTTGCACTGTTATTCCCTTTTCAGACTAGATCTAATATATGTGTGCATACAAATTAGAAAGATACACATATACGATCCTGAACTCATGCCCTCCACAACCATAATATAGTTCTATTTCCTCTGTATTGAGATAAGTCAATATTCCCAGTACTTAGACTAAGGATCCTGACTGTCACCAATCAGTAATGTCTAAACCCAGCTTCTTCAAGGAGTGAGGGAGATGTGAGGAAGTTTAATACTGTCTCTGGATCTATACAAGTCCAGAGAAAAGGCTCTTCGATCACCATTGATTGACAAGGTCTATAAATCAAGAGAAACAGTGGCTGAAACATGGGAAGTACACCCATCTTCTTCATCCATACACTGACTCCTTATTCTTCTGGGAATTCTCTGCTTTTAAAATGCAAGAAGCTTTGGTATCATATATAAGAAAAGGGGCTATTTTTTTTGAATTATATGAGTTTTAGTCATTTTGTTTTCTAATGGGAAAAAGTTTAATTATATGAGATTTTTCTGTTTATCTCCTTCCTTCTTTTGGGTAAAGGTAGGGGAAATATCTAGTTAGCCAAGTAGATACATAGAAATATGATGGTAATACTTAAAAGACCCCCACATTCTTCTGAATTTTCATTATTGGCAGAAAGTAAGCCTGGGATTATAGAATAGATGAATGAACCTGATACTCATTGTGTTCAGGATGGGTGACACCCATCTGGTGTCTGGTATGGAAGACACTATTATTGTTTGTCAAGACAAATGAACTGTAGGTACTGTTATAGGGATTGGTTATTTTTCATTCTTTCAGTACCCTACTTAAAGACAACCATGGGGTCAAGATGGAACTGAGGAATAGCTGAAAATTTAACTATCAGCCAGTAAAACTAAGGGCACTGTCCTCATCAACCACAACCAGATTTACTATAGTAAGTAAGTGGCACCATATTTGAGGGGAGATATTGACAAACTGAAGTATGAAGACCAAATGGTGAGAGGAAAAGATACTTTGTCATATTAGTGTGGACATAGGTTTTATTTATCTTTTTTATTATTCATTTATTGCCATCATCAATATTATTAATTAATTGATATGAAAATGAATATTTTTATTTCTTATTTATTAGAAAAGAAGAATTTTGAGGCGCATGAAAGGAATCTTTAAGTATACAAAGCACTAGAAAGTACATAGTTTGTTGTATTTGGCCTTACAAGACAAAGCTAGGGGGAAAAGAGGGGTTTATAAGAGTCAGATTTAGGTTTAATTTAAAGGAAAACTTTCAGATAATTAAAACAATCCAAAAATTAATGGAATATTTTAAAATATTATTACTTCCCACTCATTTGAGGTTCTTAAATAGATATTGAATAGCCACTTGCTGTGGATGATACCGAGGAGATTCTATTTAAATACAGGTTGAGTTAGATGTATTCTGAGTTCCCTTTCAACTCCCAGGCTCTATGATTCTGGCATAATTTAAAATATTATGCAAACTTTCAATTGTTTACATTATTATAATATATCTGAATTTTAAAATCATCTTTTCCCTTTGGAATAAATTCTAGAAAGCAAATTTTCATAGACAGTAGTGTGTTCAAAACAGAGTTAAGAAGGGCAGGGAGACAGATGTTCAAATAGGTATTCCATTAGGTATTCCATTCTCCAGTGGTAGGAGAAAGTTAATTAGGAATTTGGTACAACAGATATCTGAACCTAGAAATCTAAGAAGACAGGGGACTTGGTGTCTTGAGTTGGAACTTAGATATTAAAAGGTTTTCTTTTTTTACATCAGTTTAGAATCTACAGCATTCTCTCTTACATATACTCCTATAGGCCTGAACTTGGACAACACAAAATGCTCTTGCTGTACTCCTTTGGGTACGGTTGCTACATCCTTCTAACACGTCTGATGCTCCCATCTCCCTTTCTCATCTGTGCTTGAGCTATAGTGCTCAACTGAAATGTTAACTTCTCACCTGTCAATTAGTCAGTCAGAATAAACTTCAGATCTTTTAGAAAAAGGCTTAACTCAGTCGTAGGAAAGAAAATCTCAGCTACTTTCTGGCCATAGAAGAGAGATCCTTCACCTCGCAAAGTCTTTACTTTTAGGGATCAAGTTCTTTTGGAACCCCCCAGCCAGATAGATAAAAAATCACCCTTCAGACATGCCATGTCTTTGAATCCATTTCTTTATGCTAGCAGGTACAATTTCTCTGAGACAAGCTTCCAACAGACTTTGGGTTAGAGAGGCCCTGTTCATTTTCACCTATTTCTGATTACTAGTCTATAACTCCAAATCAAATGTCTGTCTCCCAGAAAAATACAAAGGACAATCTCTGTCTGAGGCACTTCAGTTTTCCTCAAACCCCACAAATGTATTGAATTTTAACAAAAAAAAATGAATGAAAGCCTAAAATCTAAGCTAAGGAGGCAGCTAGTTGGCTCAGTTGATAATACAGTGCCAGGCCAGAGTTCAAGTCTAGCTTCAGATACTTCCTAGCTGTTTGACCCTAGGTAAGTCACTTAACGCCAATTGCCTAGTGTAAGGGAGGAAAAGGGGTTATATGGGTTCAATATATTAAAGGTGGTCACTAGAGGATTGAACTATTATCAATCCTCAATTAAAAGAATAATCTCAAATCAAAATTGACTTTTATGTAAATTTATTTACATGAGAGAAGAGAGAGAGGAAGAAAATAAGAATCCATCTCACTAATTAATTCAGGTAGATCTTAACCCTTAGCAGAGGGTTAAAGGGTCTGAGGCCCAGAGGTGAATGGAGCAAACTTCACTCACAGAGTCTATAAAAGGAAGTTTCTTAATAGAAGTTCAGGAAGATTCAGTCTTTAAACTCACCAC
>NC_058131.1:172433779-172464905 GCF_016433145.1 Gracilinanus agilis | reverse complement strand
ATGGTCCATTGATTCTGATTTGTTACTCACTTTAGCACACCTGGGTTAGAACCTCCCAGAATTAGAGGTATTCTCACCTTTGGTGATTAAATCTAAAGATGGGCAGTGTAGACTTAATTTAATTATGATACTAGCCCTTACCTTTCTTCCTCCTTAGAACCAATATTTGTATTAATTCTAAGAGAGAAAGTAAAAGGTTAAAAGAAAAAAAAACTAAACTAAGAGGGCAAGTCATCATCTATGCTCTTGATCATATTACTGCCTTTATTATTTATATGTGACTAGGAACAAATTAGAGAAATTTAATTTAAATTAAATCAAGAGGAGAGATAACCAGTGAACAGTCTATGTCATGTGTTGGCCAACTCTTAGATTCAGGAGAAACAGAGGAAGACACCTAACTTATTAGGCTAACTCCCATAGCAAGAAATAAATAAATAAATATGAAGACTTGCTTAGGATGGTCACAGGTCTATTATAAGTTTCATGGTCAGAGGAAGGCTCCACATTGGTAAAGTCATAAAACCATTTGAGCATCCAAATATGTATAACCTACCAAAGAATGAAACTTGACAGGGGTGTGCTGGAGTCAGTTCTACACATTTCTAAAAAAGTCAATTGTTAAATTTTCAAAGGGAGAATCAATACCTCAGAAATAAAAAAAACTAAAAACATGAGATTTATTGAATTTTATTATTACCTAGACTTATAAAGGCATGGAGAACAAGTTAATAATGTAGATATCTGCACATATTTTTTCCTAGAGATTCAGTTGTTAAATATTTGCCAACACAATACTGGTGCTAGTTACTATAGATGCAAAAACTTCTCAAGAGGGAAAAAGAAAAAAAAGACAGTTTCTATCTTTACTAAGTTTACATTCCGCTGAAGAAAGCCCTGGGCCAGTGTCAAAGATCCTTTCATTCTGCTGGGAAGGTGATGCCAGTCAGATAAATAAAGCCAGGTCCAGATCCTTTGGATAACATCTAGGCCAGTGATGGGCAAACTTTTTAAAGAGGGGGCCAAAGGAAAGGAAATGCTCATCTGTCAGTCTGTTTCTAAAGCAACTCTTTTGAAGTTTCATTGTATTGTATCCTACTCATTGTATTCATCAGATTAGGAATAATGTTGTGCAGCCAGATAGAACATTTCAGGGTCCCATATCTGGGCTGTAGTTTGCCCATCACTGATCTAGGAAGATAAAGGGGAAGGAGAAAATTTCTTACCTCTATTCCCTACAACCTTCCTCCAAAAAAATGGATGATAACATAGTATCCGGTCAGAAGAAAGAAACTGGCTATCCGGAATATATAAGTAACTTGAGGTTCCTTTATCCAGCTTCTTGGAAAAAGATACCAGAGTTAATAAGCAATCCACTTATTAACTGTAGGAGTAGAATTTCTAATCTGAGGTAAAAAAAAAACAAATTTCCTGTGAGATGCTAAGTAAATCAGAATCTCCAGGTTCCTCATTTCCTTTATCTATTCTTGAATGTGCTCCCTCTTTTCTCACCCTCCCTCTTTCAGGAACCAAAGGACAAAAGAGCTGTTTTGGCATAGGTGCATTGGAATTACCTTCAGAACATTTGATATCCTGATTGCTTTCCTGTGAGGCTCCTAAATATATCTTAAATAATGGTAGACCATTACTAGAAAAACTGTACAGATTTCTACAGAGACTATTCAGAAGGACAGAACGTTTGAATAAATATGTCCTAGTAAAAACAATGTTAGCTGTTCTGCTGTGTTCAATAATACTACTCTCATTTACTCCACAGTTATCTCTTATAAGATTATTTCAATCATACCCAAGTCTGTTACTGAATGTTTAAAATATCTGCCTCAGGGTTCACTCTTGAGAAAGGCAATTGGCAATCCTGAGAGCCTCCATAGGATCTATCGTAGATTTAGATGCAGAATTCAAGATCGAGGGAACCTTCTAGATGGTCTTGCCTCCGCTCCTCTATTTTTGTTTGTTTTTAAAAATGAAAACTCTCTGTTTCATTCAGGCTGGAAATGAGCAGGCTAGACTCCATGGTGATCAACTCCGAAGCTTTGGATTGCTCCATTTTCTGACCTGGACCTCTTCACACTTCCTCAAGAAACCTGGCAGTTCCACACTTTCTAAGGCCAACCACATCCATGCCAAATTTAGAGTGGGCACCCATTCAGTTTAGTCCTATCATGATTCAGAAGTCCTGAGCTCAAGAAGTTTAACAGTCTCAACTTGCCAGGCACGCAGCATGATCTTCAACTGGCTAATGTCCAGAGGCCCAGAGAGGTTATAAGTGTCTTGCCCAAAGTGACAAAATGGCCAAAGAGTTTCAAAGTAAAGTCTTGGAAGATGGGCTAAACCAGGTTGAGGGTAACCTGCAAGCCTCAAACCCATCTGTAAGATAGGAGATGGCTACCCAAGCATGTGAAGACTTCCCTTTCAAAGGAATGGGCAGATGAAAACAATTTGTTGAAAGATCCATGAAGACAGTTAAGACAGGTGCTACGGAGGTCTTGGAGCTTGGACAGACATCAAAGACATAGAGGCCATCCACTGCATCCAGGGCTATCCCCAGTCATCCTGACTTTTGCCCTGCCACTGGACTTCACTGACTCTGGAAAAGAGAGAGCGAGACTGATGATGTTGTGCAACTCTGCCTCACTTAAATCCAAGTCAAGCACAAGTCAATACATCATCCTGTGACATCACTGATCTCCTTCAAAACTAAGGACAAACAGGGGGCAGCTGGGTAGCTCAGAGGATTGAGAGCCAGGCCAAAGACGAGAGGCCCTAAGTTCAAATCTGACCTCAGATGCTCCCTAGCTATGTGACCCTGAGCAAGTCACTTAACCCTAATTGCCTAGCCCTTACTGTTTACAAGCCCTTACCAGTACAAGTTCTAAGGCTGAAGGTAAGGGTTTAAAAACAAAAAGCAAAAAATTAAAAAATTAAAAACTAAGGAAAAACAACAAGGCTTTGAAGACAAAGGAACAGCAAAGGTCCAGATATGTGTTTAAAGATATATCTAGTCATATTGTAGACCTAAAATTTTGTTTCTCCTGAATGTCGCAATAGCTACAACTATAGATTTAGCCCAGCAACTGAATTCCACAGATTGGTGGCTGTTATTCTGGGCAAGGTGAAGCGATCTCTACTACAGCACTCTCTCTATTGTCTGATAAAAGTTAGAGACTGAAGATAATTCAATTTTTAAAAAAGGATTTTCTAGGAATATTGAATAATTAAAATATGATTAGAAAATCTATACACTCTTAGGAGTTGTATCTTCTTAAGTAGAAGGATATTTGGATATTCTATTTGGATGCATGTGTCCTGGACACAGTGGATCCAGATTCTTCTTACTATAGCTCTCAGTTTAGGATAGAAGAAAGTCAACCATCCATATTTTCTTGTGTATTTGTTATCTATTTTTTTCTCCTAAATTTTCCATAGAAAATCTTTGCAAGGAAAAAGAGGCTTTCCTTTGATCCTATTAATATATAATGAATACTTGTGCATGAGGGCTGGCCATCATCTATATCTCACTCTATAAAATGATCCACCTTCATCCTCCTTGATGTCATTTTCTCACAAGATTTCTCTCTAGGGATATGCAGTGTCCACTGAATCTTTCCATTTTTCTTTGGGTCATCTGCAGTTTTTATTCTCCAGAGGTTGTCGTGTCCCAAGTTTCATAGCTACATAGCATACCAGAAGGATATGAGTATCTAAAAGTTCTAGACTTTTTAATAATAACAACAATAACAAACTGTCATTTATATAGGCCTTTAAGGTTTACAAAAGTTTGCAAATGTTATCTCAATTTGCACTCAGAACAACCCTGGGAGGTATTTGCTATAATTATCTACATTTTATAGGTAAAGAAACTGAGGCAGATAAAGGTTAAGTGAATTGCCCAGGGTCATACAGTAATAAGCGTCTCAGGACAGATTCAAATTCAGGACTTCGTGCCTACAGGTACAGTACTCTATCCGTTTCACCACCTAACTTCCAATGCCCACTATTCCATTTGTTTTATAAACACCCACACAGTTATGATATATAGAACTTGACTATTTATAGCAAGAGATCTGTCAGTTAATATGCCTTTATTAAGAGTTTACTTTGTGCCAGGTACTGAGCTAAGCACTGGAAATACAAAGAGAAGCAAAGGCAGTCTTTCTACCTTAAGGAGGTCCCAATCTTATAAGAGAGATAACATGCAAACAATGTTGCTCAAGAAAGCTATCTGCAGGATAAATAGAGAGTAGGCAAAAGAGGAAGGCACTAAAATTAAGAGAGCTTGGCAGTGGGAGTTGGAGGGTGTGTAACGCTTCCTAGCCATTTGATCTTGGGTTAAGACTCTTTTTTTGACAATTTTATTTAATTGATTAATTTAGAATATTTTTCCAAGGTTACAAGATTCATGTTCTTTCCCTCCCTTCCTCTCACCACCCCCTCCTGGAGCCAACGCTCAATTCCACTGGGTTTTACATGTGTCATGGATCAAGACCTATTTCTTTATTATTGATATTTGCACTGGGGTGATTGTTTAGAGTCTACATCCCCAATAATATCCCCATCGACCCATGTGATCAAGCAGTTGCTTTTCTTCTGTGTTTCTGCTCCCACAGTTCTTTCTCTGAATGTGGATAGCGTTCTTTTCCATAAGTCCCTCAGAATTGTCCTGGGTCATTGCATTGCTGCTAGTACCGAAGTCCATTACATTCAATTTTACCACAGTGTATCAGTCTCTCTGTGTACAATGTTCTTCTGGCTCTGCTCCTTTTACTCTGCATCATTTCCTGAAGTCTTTGCAGTTCACATGGAATTCCTCCAGTTCATTATTCCTTTGAGCCCAATAGTATTCCATCACCAACAGATACCACAATTTGTTCAGCCATTCCCCAATTGAAGGGCATCCCCTCATTTTCCAATTTTTTGCCACCACAAAGAGCACAGCTATAAATATTTTTGTACATGTCTTTTTCCCTATTATCTCTTTGGGGTACAACCTGAGTTAAGACTTAATCCCCACTGCCTCGCCCTTACACCTCTTCTGCCTTGGAAATAATACACAATATTGATCCTAGGATGGAAGGTAAAGGATTAAAAAAAAGGTGTAAGAGATTGGGAGGAGACTCCTGAAGAAGATTGGATTTCATTGGGACTAGAAGTAAACAAGGATGACAAGGAGGCAGAGATGAAAAGTCACTGGTGACAGCCAGAGAAAAAGCCTGAAACCAAGAGATGGAGTGTCACCAGGCTGAAGTCTGACTGGAACGAAGCATAAAAAGAGTGGAAAAAATATTTGTGGGAAGGCTATAAAGGGCTTTGAACATCTAACAGAGGATGGCTATATTTAATCCTAGAGGTACTAAGGAACCACTGGAATTTATTGAGTGGGGAAAGGTGACATGATCAGACTTGTACTTCAGGAAAATCATCTTGACAGCCCAGTAGAGAATGGATTAGAGTGGGGAAAGACTTGGGCAGCCAGACTAGGAATCCTCAGGCTATTGCAGTAGTCCTGGCATAAGGAGAGGAGAGCCTCTCCCAGAATGATGGCAGTATCAGAGAGAAGGGTGCATGTTGGATAGATGTTTCTAAGGTGAAATAGGGCATGGCAACGTATTGGATATGGGAGATAAATGAGGAATTGTGGATGCTACCTATCTTGTAAGCCTGGGGGACTAGGGAAATGGTGGTGCCTTGGTCAAAGGCTCACTGAGCTCTGAGTCAGGAAGGAGCTGAATTCAAATTCTCCCTTCAAAACATTCTACTAGTGTGATTATTATCAGTTCACTTTATTTCTTTGAACTTAAGTTACCTCATCTGTAAAATGAACATGGTAACTACACCTCACAGAGTTGTGGCTAGGCTCCAGTGAAATAATGTATATAAACTGTTTGGATAGCCTTAATGCACTATGTCAGAGACTTTATTAGGCCTCTAGGTAGAGAAACAAAGCACTGGATCTGGAATCAGAAAGATATGAGTTCAAATCCATCATCAGAGACTTTCTACCTATGTAACCCTGGGCAAGTCATTTAACCTCTTTCAGATCAGTTTCCTCCTCTGTAAGACAGGGCTAATAATGACACCTACTTTCCAGGACTGTTGTGAGGATCAAATAAGTCAATATTTGTGAAGTGCTTTGCAAACCTTAAAGCATTATATAAATATTAACTAGGTTTTAGTTGGTTGTTGTTCAGCCATCTCAGTTTTGTCCAAGCCTTGTGGGACTCCATTTTGGGGTTTTCTTGGCAAAGATACTGACTGTAATGGTTTGTCATATCTTTAGTCAGCTCGTTTTACAGAGGAGAAAACTGAGGCTGAGTTAAGTGACCTGCCCAAGGTCACACAGCCAGTAAATATCTGAAGTCAGTTTTGATTGGACTCAGAAAGATGACTTTTCCTGATTCCAAGATGGGCATTCTTTGCACTGCACCATCTAGCTGCCCAGTTATTATGAGGGAATTATTATGAGTGAATAAATTTCTATATTAAATATTATAATGTATTAAAATATACTATATGTAATAACATATTAATGAACTGATTGTAATGTTTAGATAAAAAGAAGTTGTAAAGGTCCAACTCTTTGATCTCTTTCAAATTGTCTCTTAGTCCAAAGAAGGTTGGGGAGAGGAGAAGATGAAAGGAGGTATGCTATGGTGATAGAGGGAACAAAAGGAAATTCTATGAAGGAAAAAATATGATTATGGTGAGGAAATGTAGCTTCTTTAGAAGTGTATGGAAAAAAGAAACCCCCTTAAGTTGCTAGGATACATGTTTTAGACTAAAAAAAGGTCTAGACACAGAGATACCACCTTATAAAGAATTCCATTGAAGAAACTCATACTAAAGTCTTCTGAAAAGCTGGGTTCTCAATATATCCTTGGGGAGCTAGTAATGGAGAAAGCAGACAGAACATTTGAATCTGACCTCAGATATTTTTCAGTTGTATGACCTTGAGCTAGTCACTTAATCTTGTTTGCCTTGGTTTCCTCATCTGTTAAATGAGTTGGAGAAGAAAATGGCAAAACACTACAGTAGCTTTGGCAAAATCCCAGACACAACTGAAAAAAGACTGAACAACCACAAATGTGCACTTATATGCTCTGGGTATCTAACCTGTAAATCATCCAGATCTTCCCTCTAAGTAAGTACTGCC
Organism: Gracilinanus agilis; assembly: GCF_016433145.1. Classification (NCBI taxonomy): domain Eukaryota; kingdom Metazoa; phylum Chordata; class Mammalia; order Didelphimorphia; family Didelphidae; genus Gracilinanus; species Gracilinanus agilis. The sequence goes on along the minus strand of NC_058131.1, from coordinate 172,457,734 downwards.
TTCAAGAAAACTAGCCAGATTGTACCTAATTGCTGGCTCAATGATTCTTCAAGAAGGAATTTAAGGGATTAATGGAGATTTCTATATTTAAAGTACAAGTTAAAATAAATGTTCAATGCATGTGGATTGTATCAGTGAAAACCAGTGAGTATCAGCCATAGCACCTAATGTTCAAGGGAACTGCTTAGATTAATGAATGTTCTAAAGTTGGGAAAATATAAATCAATTCATAGTATAATGGCTGGAAAGGTAGAGGAAAGCTCAGGGACCATCTAATCCAACTTCCTCATTTTAAAAATGAAGTGGGGCAACGAGATGGCTCCATGGATTGAGGGCCATGCAAGAGGCAGAAGGGTCTTGGTTCAAATTTGACTCAGACACTTTCTAGTTATGTGAACCTGGGCAAATCACTTAACTCCAGTTGCCTAGCCTTTACCACTCTTCTGCCTTGGAATCAATACCAAATATTGATTCCAAGATAGAAGGTACGGGTTTAAAAAAATAAAGCAACTGAGGCTCATGAGTTTAAGTGATTTGCCCCAGGTAACATACATAGTCAATGTCTGAGGTGAGTTTTGAACTCAGATCCACTTTCCCTTGGGAGTGTGGAAGGAGAGGAAATAAAATGGTAGCATTAGAAAGGCTAGGTTGGCTGTTACTGGGATTGTTGAAAGCAGAAATGAACTATTTAAGGACAAATCAACATTATCAATATCCTTAAATTAGGATAGAAATCAGAACCAAGTAAGTTCCTGAATCTGTGAATTTGAGAATTTCTCTACAGGTTTTTCTTGGCTTCAAAGTGTATCAGTTGTGTCTGGTTGTTATTTTATACCTTCCAAATCAGATTACCTGAAGACCTGCCCAAGCAGGAATCTTCCCTCTACACAATGGTCCCATTGTCTGGAAACTATGTTTATGTTCTTTGTTTAGACAGAAGGTTCTCCCAAACAGTAAGCCAACCTCTGAACATCCACAAAATACCCCTAAATGTTTCACTGTCATATTTGCATTCCAGGGAAAGAGACTTTGTTGTTTCAAACACCAGCTTTACATGACCAATAATGGGCTGGAGGAAATACAGTGGTCAATGAAGATATAAAATCATTAATCCTCTATTGATAAGAAGAAAGACCCAAGAACTAGAAATAGATACTAGATCTATGATTTAATTGACCTGGGGGAACACTAAACAAGGAACTTCTTCTATTGAAGTAGGTCAATGTCTTTTATTCAGGTTTTAAAACTCTTATAATATAGTCTAGAGTGCTAACACATTTAATGACTTGTCCAATGACACACAACGTCTATGTATCAGAGATAAGACTTGAACCAAAGTCTTCCTGTCTTCTTGCCTATCACTATATAATTAATGAAATTGAAAAATTTTGAGATAATTAAAAGAATATGAATTCTATCAAAGAGGAAATAATACAAGAAATACTGCCCAGGTTTCTAAATACAAAAAAGTTGAATCTTGATTGAAAGAATTCAGATCGTCTAATGAAGCAATGTCATGTTTCAGACTCCAAGGCATGTAGTGGTTAACTTTCGCAATTCTAAAAGCAATCAACAAATTTTGCAAGCATCCAGGAGAAAGATCTTCAAATATGAAGACAAAGGCAATTTGCACAATACAGGATTATTCTGCAAGAAGGAATGCAATACTCTATTCCAAAAAGCAAAGCAACACAAGCAGAACCCCCAAAAACAATATCCTGCAACGTTAAGCTTACTCATCAAGGAACAAAGATAAGCTTTGAACAAGAGAGGACCTTAAAATATTCCTGCAAAAATAAAACAATAATAAAGCAGATGCGATTAGATTATTCAACTTGCAAATACCACCCAAACCATAAGAATATTTCTTTGGAATAGAGATGAGATTGGTTTGAGGTAGAGTGAAGGCCAGAGGAATAAAGAGAAAGCAGTGGTTGTGGGAGACAATGAAGAAATACAATTAACAATACATAGCAACTGATTGCAGATGAAGGATGAGAATGAAGGAGGAGTCAAGAAAGCAAACTTGGGTGACTCAAGGATTTTGGTAGCCCTGACAGATGTAGCAAAGTTAAGAAGAAGTAAGGGTTTGGAGGAAAGATAATTAGTTCTGTTTTGCACATGCTGAATTTCAGATCATTATTGGACCATTCAATTGGAAATTGGTGATATGGAATTGGGGCTCGGGTAAATGACCATATGCATGTATGAGATTTTATTAACTTTAAAAGAATCATACAAAAAACAATAATAATAATACTTGTTCTTACTGCTCTTGTTGTTTCAGGTCCCCTCACCATTTTAATTGTCATCTTCTGGATGGCCAACAGTTTATCTCTGTCCTTTCCACAATATGGAACTCCACATTGAACATAAAATTCTTGATATAGCCTAACTAGAATGTAGCAGAATGTATCCCCTCCCTCCATATTTCAATACTTCAATGAATTTAAAATCATCCATGTGGGCATTCATTCTAATAATGACAGTCATAACCCATTTATGCTTTGGGACTCTTACTCATATTCTTCCATGAGTACTCCACCCAATGTTCTGAGAATCTTACTTCTTTTGTTTCAAAATTCATAAAGATAACAGTGGAATACAGCAATTTTTCATCAGTTAGCCCTCCTCATCATCTGGCCAACCCCTCTTTCCTTTCTTTTCTTTTTCTGTTTCCTCGTACATTTCTTTAATGACATCCTTTGCCCCATGTCCCCTTCATAGTTTTTTTTAATATTGCAGCCTTCTCAAAAATCTACATGTCCCTCTTCATTGTTATCTATGGGATACTCATTTTGCATTCTTTTAAGTCTGTAATACTCCAGTATACCTGTCTTAATATAGCATAATTCTATTACTCTCTTGGTTATCATAAACCACTGTTGACTGACCTTGATCTTTTTTGTTGTTATCATTACTGCTTAATTATTTTTAGTTGTGTGACCCACTTTGGGGTTTTCAGGTACTATATAACTGCTATCTAGTCATTTTGGTTGTGTCCAAAGTCTTGTGTGACTCCATTTGAGATTTACTTGGCAAAGATAGTGGAGTGGCTTTGCCATTTCCTTCTTCAATTCACTTTATAGTTGAGGAAACTGAGGCAAATAGGGTTGAATGTCTAGTCCAGTCACATAGTTAGTGTCTGAGGCTAGATTTGAACACAGGAAAATGAGTCTTCCTGATACCAAGCTCAGCCCTCTATCTACTATGCCACCTAGCCGCCCCAATTCACTAACTGTCCAAGTTTCATTTCCTGCATGCTATTTTCTAGACATGTCTCACTTGTCCTATGTTTGTGAAGGTGATTTTTTATTTTAATTCTTATTAATAATTTGGATTTTCACATTTTCTTCATTTCTAAAAGTACCTCTCCTTCACCCCAACCCATCAAATCATTCTGAAATTGACTTTGTAAATCTAAGCAGAGGCCCCAAACAATGTCATAGTAAAGTGGAGGACTCCAGTCTCCTAACTACTGGTTCAATGTTCTTCCCTATCCCATTAAACATACATAGACAGAAAAGGCATTAGCATGATTACACCAAAGGTTTTCCACACTTGGGCACAGTACAACTGGGAATGAAGGAGGTAATTCACTCAACTTTCTTGCATCCATTTGGGACAAAAATTAAAAAACAAGGACAGAGAGAGACTGCCAATAACAGTGGGAGAAACAGCAGGCAACTTCCTATGAAGTAATCACTTACACCTTTGTGAGGGTCCCTGGGCCCCTAATTATCATTTTATTACATTTCTCTCTTCAGAGCCCTGAGGACTTTCTCTGAAACACACATAAAACCCAGCTACTTTTGAATCAAAATATGTTTTTCATTAACACCTTATTCCTACCCCTCTACTCTAGCCCCAATAAAGCATTTCCCTTCCAGTATAATTCCAGGATAATTGGATATCAAATTATCATTCAAACTGCCAATACAAAGTGGGACAAGGGATAAAGTGATTCCTTTCCCCTCTTGCAGAGGGAAAAGGCTCACCTCTTGGCACAAAAAATAAGTGTGATTTCACTTTGGGAAGTGAAGGGGACAAACAAGATTGAATTATTTTTAGACATTGCCCCCAAAACTTCCTCTATGCCTATGGACCCTTGGTCCACATTCCTCTCCCTTAGTTCCCAACCCTTCCCCTCCCAGGACTCCCCATGACACCTCCCCAAGCAAGCAGGAATGTCCAGCCGGGTCCATGAAAACCACAGCCTTAAGGCTGCCCAAATTTGAGAGAATGTCTAGAACTTATTCCAAGAGCAAACACATGATGACTCCTCATCAGAAGAGATCTTATGACCATAGGCCTTTGAAGCTGGAAAGAACCATGGAGGTTATATTTTATTGAGGTCAGAAATGAGGCCTGGAGAGACAAATTTCCTTTTCCAAGGTCACAACCAAAATAACTAACAAAGCCAATATATGAGTCCAAGACACTTGCCTTCAAACCTAGCACTTTTTTGGAAAAAGAAGAGAAAATGCAATTTGAGCCAAGTGGAACCCTGAGGATAAAAGGCTAGGAAGCTCTATGGGTGGAGTGCTAAGCCTTGAGTCAGAAAGTCCTGAGTTCAAATTTGGCCCCAGGAACTTCCTAACTGTGTGACACTGTGCAGTATCTGACTTGACCTCTTTACAAAAGGACCCAGTAGATTCACTGGAGAAGAAAATGGCAAACAATTGTCCATTGATAGCTATTGTTCATGGGGTCATAAAGAGTCAGACACAACTGGACAACAAGAGAGCCCTGGGAGAATTGTCTCCAAAGTAATTAGATATAATCCAATGAAATCCTTAAACTTCTTTTAGCCCCTAAAGTTTTCTTCCTTGAAGTCTGCTCTGTCCCTTATCCTTCCTTAACCTCAAATGACCTCTTGCTTTTCACCTCTAGAATGTGCTTGTGTTGTGTTTTTATATTAAAGTCGTTTATTATTTTTTTTTTGGACTATCAGCTCCATGAAGGAAATGATCCTGTCTTATCTAAACTTCATTTCTCCCTTCACACCATTAGCAGTGTTCTAAACACATTAATAATGATGATAATAAGATAGCTAGCATTTATATAGGGCTTTAAGCTTTATAAGGTGATTTAATCAGTCAAGTACTATAGCATTTATTAAGGGTCTGCTATGGGCCAGCCATTGTGCTAAGTGTTTTAAAGATGTTACTTAATTTGATCCTTCCAACAACCTTCTCAAGGAGATGTTCATTTTACAGATGAGGAAACCAAGGCTGAGAGTTTGGTTTGTCCCCAGGTCACATAGCTAGAAGCATCTGAGCCAAAATGAGAACATTAGACACCTAATAAATGTTTACTGAATGAATGAATGTCCTAAAAAATTAATAGTAGAACTGGGTTAATTTTGACCAGTGCCACCTAGAGGCCACCTTTCTTCCATGAAGACTAATTTGATTATTACTAGAGTGTTCTCAGGCTGAAAAGAATTCAATAGATGAATACATGGCTAGATAGATGGCTAGATAGACAGACAGACAGACAGAGAGAAAGAGAGAGAGAGAGAGAGAGAGAGAGAGAGAGAGAGATTTGGTAGAGATAGAGAGAGAGATCTATGTATGTATATAGTCAAGGGAAAGCAACCTTAAATTTTTATGAGTATTTTGCTAAGAGAAGGGATAAAGGATTTCAATGTGCTGCCCACAAAATATTATAGTTTACCTTTGTATCTTTTGGTATTTCGATGAAGTCATCTGATCTGCATTCTGTTATCTGAGGTTATCTTTGTTTGATGGTAAAAAAAAGGGGTCAAGAAATTAATTACTAAGAATTTTTATTTTCTAAAACAACTAAGGATGATTCCACTTTGAATTATTTTTAGGTCTGCCTTATTCGAAAAAAATGCCCTCAAATAACCAAAATGTTATATTAAGATACTTCTAGGAAGGATTTGGCTTGATTTGAACATGGTCTTTGACTTGAACAATCACCTCTGCAATTGTCTCAGAATTTAGTTCAACGGGTCTCATAGATGTAAATGATCATTATGTCAGTAGATCTGATTGTCATTTTGGGGTGACACAGTGAAGATTTGAATCCCTAGTTAGGGGCCAAATATCTTTCTTGAAGTTTGCTCAGTAAATTTTGTTAGGTTCTCCTGGCATACAAAAACATACCATTCTTCCATTGCATCCCAGTCTACAGACAATCTCATGAATCATGAAAAAAGTTGGTGTTTTAATTGCTGACTATTATGCAACTTTGGGGTCAATGGACCCAATAATGGTATTTTATAGTCCATGTTTTGGTTTGTATCTTTTGTTGCTGCTTATCTAATGGACTGATATGGCCACAACCATTTTATAAATAGAAAGACTCATTTTGCTAACTTCTGCATTTCTTCAAAGGCCAGGACACTAGAGAGAATTGTATTTTGATGGACAGAATCTATTATCAGTTTAGGCCACAAACCTGGGTTTTTGAAAGAGCATGAATCAGGCATGCAATACTAATATCATTCTACTACTTTTGCTTAATGGGGATATTACCCAACTCTTTTCCAATGAGGCAAGAATTGGAATACTGGATGCATGAGGCAACAATTTTTTTTTTCTTAATCCTTATCAGTCTGCTCTGAAATGGAAATCTAGAAGGGCCTTTGGTTGTCTTTAATTATTTTTGTTTTACCATCCCCTTCCCACTTAGAATTTAAGATTCTTTTTTAGCTCTTACAGTAGCTAGGCATTATGAAAGGAGTATATAAGAGGGAATGGGTAGGAGGAGGAAGGTGAAAGTATGGCGGAGAGAAGAACTTGAATAGTATGAGGAGAGAAAGAGAAGAGAGTTGGGGAATCAAGAAAAGAAAAGAGTTTCAATTCAACAATAAAGATCTTTCTATATTTAAGGCACTATGATGTAGGTGCTAACATAAAACCCCCACATATTTGTATGTTTGTGAGAACATGATTTTTTGGTATATAGAAATAGAAGAGAGGACCTTTCCTCAAGAAGATACTAGTATATTAAAATGTATAGCATAAAGAAAATTAAAGAAAACACTCATTGTGGCCATCAGGAAAAACTTTATGGAAAGAATGGTATATGAGCTGGGCACCAGAGAAAGCAAGAATCTGAAGGGTGAACATGAGAAGTAAATGCATGGAGGATAGCTTGGATTAATATTATAAAGAAAAGATTGGCTTCTAATTTGGAGAATCACTAATAGTCCTGTTTGATAGAGCCTTTGTGGAGAATAGATTTATGCTTGAGACTAGTTCCTAGTATCCAACCCCAGATAAAGTCATACCACCATATCACCAGCCCTGTAGTACTGCCATTATGTCCAAGTTCTGTCTATGTATGTCACATTATGTCTCTGGGTCTCAGTTTCCTCAAATGAGGGGGTTGGACTGACTTTCTTTAGATGACTTCTAAGGCCCTTTCTAGCTCTGTAGTCCTTTCTATTCTGTGAAATGTGGAGTCAGAATATGTGGGTTCAAAAACTGGCACCAATATGAATTATGTAACTATGGGAAAGTCATAATACCACTGAGCCTCACTTTACTCTCTTATAAAAAGGGGATAATTATATTATCTACCTCACACAGTTGTCCCGAGGAGATAGTTTTGTAAAGTGCTGTGTAATCTGTTTTTATTATGATTATTTTTTTTATCACTATACAAATAGAAATTGCCATCCCAAGTTATAGATTGAGCTCTCCCAGGAAAGAAATGGTTGGATTGACTGTGTATTAACATTGGAAAGCTGAGTGATGAGTTCAAATGTCAGCTGCTTTCAAATTATGGCAACTTCCACAAACTCTGGTCCTGAAAGTCAGCTGCTATAGATTGCACAGACTGTTCTTGGGACTTGTAGAATCAGAGGACTCTGCCACCTGCTGAAAGACATAAAAATACCTGAAGATCACAACGAATGATATTCCAAAGGAGAACAAGAAAATGCAAGGAAGAATAAGGAAAATTCATAGTTCTGAATTTTGTTTATGAACCTAAGATTGACCAGAAAGAAACATTCTATTGTTTTCTGTCTGTTTGTAGGATTTTGGGTCATGTTGGGCTGTTGCCCCACCAACATGATTGCTCCCACCTCTAGCATACATTACAAATCCACATCAGCCCTCCCATGCTTTCCAATTCTTGTCTAGATCCTCCCATAAATTTTCCCTGAGGGAAGTACCCAGTGAACTAGAGCCTTTTCTTTTAATATTTTGCAGATTCAACTTATCTGGTCAGATATATTATCAGTGGAGCAAGTCATCTCTAGTAATATTTCAACAGATCCTCCTGTGCATCATGGAAAGTTTTCTTGAACTTTCACTTACATATAACAACTTTTTCCCCTAAAAGTCATGGTTTTCCTTGATTCGAAAGCTACATAACCTTACCAGGAGAATATTGCTTTCAAAAAAGCGAACATTTGCAGTAAAAAAAATTAATAATCATTAAAAATAACAAGCAATTTCCTGAATATTATCCAAACTCATCTCCAATTCAAGGTTTATGGAATTGCCTATCTGCCTTGCCTGTCCAATATATGCAAATATAACATTATATATGATAATTGAATGAAGAGGCTGAGGCTCAGAGAGATGAAGTAAATATACAATGTAAATGTGAGTTCTTTAGCAGTCTTATGAAGAATAGAAACTGAGGAGTCCATCTTGGACTATATATGTTCTATGTAATGTATGTATGTAGATATAAATAGAATACATAGTATAAATGTCTAACATTAAAATATGTAATCTATTAAACATAAATGTAATATATTCTAGTTATCATCTATTATATTTATATGTATTATATATTTGCATTTGTCAGATATAAGCAATATGTGTCCTATGTATAGATACACATATGGACATTAAATCTAAGATAGATTCACCTGGTATCTTCTATATAACATATGATATATATTATACTTACATTTTCATTATTAGTAATATATATTTATATATTTAAATTTGTTAGGTATATGCAACATAAGTAATATATTACACATGTATAACATACATATTACATAAAATAAAAGATGGACTCATCAGATTCTTAAAATATATTACATATGATTATGTTACATATTATATAAAATTTCTTATATATAATTTTATATATTATATAATTACATATTTAAGATATATAAAACACACATCCTGTAGATAGAGATAGATATGACATAAGATAGGATAGGCTATAAAATCTAAGATAGGTTCATCAAATTCTTTTGGCCTTCATAAGCATTGACTGCTAACCAACTTGCATTTATACTTTGTAATTTCTTAATTCCTCTGAGCTTCAGACTCCTTATTTAATAACATCTCTATTGAGATAATGAGGTAATTCCCAAATCTAGATATCTGGCCTCATCTCTCTTCTGAGTTCCAGTCCTACCTCACCTGTTAGACATTTCCAAATGGATGTCCTACGGCTAGCTCAAATTCAAAATATTCAGAAGAAATCCCTAAGTCACTTGCTTTTCCTAACTTTTCTCTTTCTGTTGAGGATGCCATCACCCTGCTAGACACATCTTCAGGATAACCAATCAGTTGTCAAGTCTTGTCACTTTTACCCCCACAGCATTGTCTGCATCCGTCTTGTCTTCTCTGCTCAGAAAGAAAACTTCTACTCTACTTCAGACTCTTATCACTGAACTATTTCAATATTGTTTCATCATACTTATTGACAAGTCATTTTCCTCTCTAATCCATCCTCCCCTCAGTTGCCAAAGTGACATTCCTAAAGCACAAGTCTAACGAAGTCCCTCTCTTTCTCAAAAGACTCGAGAGGCTAATTATTGCCCTTCACTCTCTAGGTACCTTTCTAGCCTTAGGGCACACTTTATCCGTTCATGTTCTCCATTTTCTAGCAAAATTGGACTCATGACTTAGAGCCCATCTCTTGCCTTCAGACGTTTCCCTTGCCTAGAATGTACTCCCTCATCACCTTTCCCTCAGAACCCCTAGCTAATTATATGTACCACTTCCTCCATGAAGCCAATCCTGATCATCCTAGGATCCTCATGTCTCTCTGTTGATCTTACCTTTTATTTATTTTGGCTGTACTGATTTGCATGTGTTTTATGCCTTCTCTCCCTCCCCATACTATTTGAAGGTAGAGATATTTTGGTTTTGACTTTGTATCCTAGAAGAATTCCTGACAAAAAGTAGATACCTAATAATTGAAGAACGATTGATTGTAAAATAGAGATAACAATCTTTATATCACCAATCCCACAGCGTTGTTATAAAGTCATATAATGGGCAATTAAAAATGCTTGCTGAGGGTCCCAGGTGGAGACCACTACTATTGCCTCTATAGGTTCTAACATTAAGTTGATACTCTAGGATCTGTGTGGATTGGAGATTTACTTAGACTCCTGGAAAGCAATACCTCTGCATCATTCCCCTGTGTGTTCCCTTTCCAAAAGGGGAAATGAGGATTCCAGATTTAGAGTGGGAGGCATCTGGTCCTTTCTCTTTGACGTCACCCTTTGTGGTGACTCTCCAGTGTACACTTCACTACCTCACACACTGCAGATGCTTAATAAATAAATGTTTGCTTCTTTGAAACATTGCATTCTCCCTGTTTTCTTGCCCCTTGGGTATCACTAGGCCATGTTCAGATGAGCTCATATTTGTAAAGTGCTTTGCAAACCTTTAAAACACTATAGAAATAGCAGTTATTGTTATTAAGACGATGCCATTCAATTTCGATTCATCAGAGTTGGCTGAATATATGGCTCATGCTTGCATTTTCCAAAACGTAAATAAAGATGGTGACATCTATAGTTAGGCAGTGTGGTAGTGCAGCTAATATTTCTCTACCACCTTCATGGGTATCTTCTCACTTAAATACTCAGTTTCGTTTTGCTTTATTTTAAAATGGAATGAACATTTAAATGGATTCAATGGTAGCTGTGTGGCCTTGGACTAGTCTCTTTTCTCACCTGTAAAATAAAAGGGTTGTGATAATTGATCTCTAAGCTCCCTTTCAGCAACCACATTATCCATATTTGATTTTAATTTAGTTTTGCTTTATTTTAAAATGGAATGAACATTTTAGTGGATTCAATGGTAGCTGTGTGACCCTTTTCTTTTCTGAGCTTAGGTTTACTCACCTGTAAAATGAAAGCGTTGTGATAGTTGATCTCTAAGCTCCCTTCCAGAAACAACATTATCCATATTTGATTTTGTCCACCATCCATCAGGCTGACCTGAGACCTGGACAATTCCACTTACCTGGAACCAAGGAAAGGATCTGGTTCTTGTTTGGTGGAAATGGCAGCCACCTACTATCATCCAAAGAGAGTGTCCAATGGAATGGGGGAGTGAATCTTAACCACCTCATCTGGAACATGAGCATTCTATCCATTTTTTGGAAGTGAGATGGTAGGAAGATTGAATGGAAGAATGTTAGTGTCTCCATCCATTATTTCACTGGTGTAGGAAATTTCTCATGTAGAAACTTCTACCAATGCAAATATGTAATTCTCCTATCAAGAATCCTCTGAGAAGTTGCCTACGGCACTGAGGTTTAGTGACTTCCCCACTGTCACACAGCCAGTGTGTGCCAAAGGCAGCACATGAAACCAGGTCCTTCTGCTGTGCCCTGCTGGTTTTCAGTTCATTCAACTTTTCCTCCTTATTCAGCTTGTCTCAAGACCTTAAATGGCAGAAAAAGAAAACAGCTACCCCCACAGCCACTACCAAATTGGAGGCAATCTGCGTGTGAGGGTGCATGGGGTTGGGGGAAGGGATGGAGGGGAGCCTGTTAGGAAGGAGTGGAGGTGGAGCTGTGTGTGTGTGTGTGTGTGTGTGTGTGTGTTTCCCAGTTACCAAATGCACTCCCCAATCTTCTTTGAGCACACAACACAGACCCTACAGTATCCCTATTAAATTATATAGAGCGAGTCCAGCCCTTGACTGTCAGCGGGGCCCATCAGTCCTAATTTATCGCCCCAGGAAACACAGTACAATTATGGTAATAAATAATAATAGGATTCAGTACATGACAACATGAATGATGGAGCCTCTCAGAATTCATTTACATTGCTTTGTGTTGCAATCATCATGCCTCTAATGTAATGCCAAGCAAATGAGGCCCTTTGAATATTGCACAATCCACTGCAAGTCAACTGGCACAAAGCTCACTCAATAAATCATGTCCCAACACATGCCTGTAATGACAGGTAAATCAACAATGAAGTAATTGCATTTAATGTATTGAAATACTGGACAAAAAACAGTGACCTCAAAGTGACTTTTTGTAAAAGGTATGATATAGTTGCAACAAGGAAGAGGTCTGGGGGGTGGGCAGTGGGGAGGGCGGCTTACAAAGAGGCAGTGTACAGTTGGGGATGGATGGTGCACTCCCCTCAACACTCAGCCAGCACCCAGAGGCATTCGTTAAGAGAAAGAGGTGAGGGCAAAAATCCACTGTGAGCCCAGAGATGGGAAGATTCGAACTGAACACTCGCCAGGGGCTAGGCCCTTATTCATTGGCTCTGTGGAAAGCATCATGGACTGGCAAGAGCCCGGGACTGAAGGTCAGGAGAGCTGGATTGGAGTTCAAAGTCTTCTATGAACGACTTGTATGAGTTTTGACTATCTTACCCTTTTTGACAAAGAGTTCTGACACTTACCTTTTCTCTGCCTCATTTTTTCCTCATCTGATAAATTTAAGTTAGACTAGATGACCACTAAGACTAGTAAGTTGGAAAGAACTCAAAATTTCAAGGCAGGAAGTCCGAATTTAGGTTCCATTTCTTCTGCTTCTTGGTGGGGTTGCCTTGAACAAATCACTTTTGGATTTTCTGATGGTCTGTTTGCTCATCAGTAAAATGAGAGGCTTAGCTGAAATGATCTCCAAGGTCACTTCCAGCTCTAACATTCTCTGAGTCGATCATTTTCATTATGGATCTTTTCCTTTGTGCAGGGAGAAAAGAATCCCAACTTTCCCCAAGCTGTATTAACTCCTATGTGATGATTCAGAGTATTAGTTTGAACCAGCCCATTCCTCTTCCCTATTTCTATTAGGCCAAGCATATGTGCTTCTAATTTCTGTAGGGCTTAGGCCTGCCCCTTTCTGGGCAAGCAGACAAGTCTGAAAAATCTGGCCCCAGGGGTCTTGTGGATGGATAACAGACAACACTGAAATGACAGCCCTGCTCACATCCCCCATCACATCGAGGCCAACTCCCTTCATCTCAATGACAGGGTTGAAAAGAGATGAAACAGTACCTTAGCTGAGCCAAAGGCCACATAAAGAACTTTTTTTGACTTGCAGGATGGACTCACTTTCTTGGCTGAAAACTCCAAAAATGCATCAGCCTAAGGTAGAGTCCCCATTATCAGCAAATTCTTTGATGTTTAGAGCCAGCACCAGTAAGTGGATAGAGTGCTCGACTTGGGAGTCAGAAAGACTTGTGTTCAAATTCCACTTCAGATTCTTACTTGTTGTTTGTCCCTGAGTAAGTCACTTAACCTCTCTGTGCCTCAGTTTACCTCATCTGAAAAATGTAGCGGTTTGGTCTACATGGAAATGTAGACCATTTCCATGAATTTCCAGGAAATGTTTGGCCTTGGTAACGCCCATCTAAATTCCCAGATCTATATCTGTGATCCCATGGCTCCTTTTTGCAAGATCTGATTCTCATTAGCATGATTCCAAAGCCCTGCATCATCTAGGCATAAATCAGTTAAGAAATGCGTGTTTACTGAGGCATATAATGTATAACACTGTACTAGGTACTCATGGTAACTAGACTTCCCTTGTTCACATTCAAATCTCCATATCTTAAGAACAGTGACAAGTGAGAGGACATCAAAAGGGAGGTGACAAGGATGGGAAATTGTTCTCCAAACCACACCATAGATTAAGGATCTGTCAAAAAAAACTAAAAATATTGAGCCAGGAGAAGAAGATATTTAGAAAGATATGATGATGTTCTTCAAATATCTGAAGGATCCGGTTGTAATTACAGAAGAGGGGTTAGATTTGTTCTTAGCCCAAAAGAGTTGACCTAGTACCAGATTTTTGGTTTGACACAAGAGGAAAAAAGTTCCTGATCATTTTGAAGCCATCTAAAAATGAAATGAGACTCCTTGGTCTGAGATTGGGGGCAGGAAGAGAGGTAGAAATAATAAAAAGCTCCCTAATATTGGACATCCTCAAGAAGTTGCATGACTAGGACCATGATATTAACACCCAGTTGGAATTTTGGAGTTTACCTTGAATTTTCCAAGTTCACAGAACTGGGATCTAAACCTGAGAACTCTGACTTTAATTCATTTGCCTGTTTTCTTAAATTGTAACATCATTAGTACAGAACATTGCCATATCCAACTATTTGTTGAGGATATAAGATTTCATGTTTCAGGTAAGTGTTAGACTGGATGTCCTCAGATCATTTTTCAGCTCAGTGCTCTGATAATTCTAGGATAAAATAAATGTGTGTTTTGCACTCAAAGAGTATATAGTTTAAAATAAAACACAGATCCCAATGGAAGCTCTTTGCCAGATAGCAGCCAAAAAAATTAGTTATAGGAACTAGAGCAAGGAATTGGAACCTTGTCTAGTCTAACTCTGTTCATTTTTACAGATGAGGAATAAACTGAGGCCTAATTTTAAGTGATTTGCCTGAAGGCACATGGATATTTAGTGGCAAAATCAAGATTCCCAGGTCAACTGACAGAAAATCCAGTGTTTTTTCCATTACTATTGTCAAACAATTCATAGGATGGCTAGGTGACATAGGAGATGGAGTACTAGACATGAAGTCAGGAAAACTCATCTTCCTGAGTTCAAATCTAGTCTCAGACATTTGCTATTTGTGTGACTCTGAACAAGTCATTTAACCTGTGTTTGCTTCAGTTCTTTATCCATAAAATGAACTAGAGAAGGAAATGGCAAACCAGTCCAGTATCTTTGCCAAGAAAATTCTAAATGGAGTCATAAAGAGTCAGACATGACTGAAAACAACTGAACAACAAGATTCACAAATTCAGATTTGGAAGGGATCTTGGAACTCATTCAGTTCAAGCCCCTCATTTTACAGTTGAGACAACTGAGACCCAGGGAGGTTTAAGTAACTTGTACAGGTTTACAAATGAACACACTTTGCTAATGGCAATTAGGATCTGAACTCCAGTCCTTTGGTTCTAAATAAAGCACACTTTTCAGGGCACCAGGATGCTTCTCTCTGCAGTGGAGTCTCTAGACTTCCTGAGGGAATGTTTCTACAATGCACTTCCTGAATTGGTGGGTGAATGAGACCATAATTTGAAAGTCAGGCCATGGTTTCCAAGGACATTCTTCCATTTTTCACATAACAGACAGCAACCCAGGAAAAGACAACCCATCTTAAAGCATAGAAGGAAACGGAACACAAGGGGCACTTGGGGATCTAATGGGTGTGGCTGTTCTTGGTCCAGATCATTAGGGCAAGCCCTTGAGCAAAAGCTACAGGCATCCAGTTTCAGGGGTAGTGATATGCAGCCCAAGTTAGCCCTGCTCTGTTATCTCTTCGATGTCTCCCTGTCATAGAGTCGCTAAAGGTTGCTCTGTGATCGCCTGATTTTCCACTTCCAATGCCTGCCCTCACTCTCTCTGCTGATAGCTCCCATATGATGTAACCTGATTAGTGAGGCAATAGCAGGCAGAACAAAAGGTCCATTAACTGGGATTGGTGGGAGGCAAGGCAGGGCTGGGGGCTGTTCAAGGGGAGTGAAAGAAATAGGAAAAAAAAAAAAACACCCTCTCCAATTTGAGAAAATTGTTACCAGTTGTGCAATGTTCAAAGTGTTCCCCAGGGATGGGAACATCAGGACTGGAAGGACCCAGCTTCCCGGGCTGACCTGATGATTAATGAGCTGGAAGTTTGGATGGCTGATTATAAATACCTACTGTGTTGATCTTGGTTTTTCTCAACGCTGTGCTCAATTCAGATGGTTCCTGGAATCCGGGACAGGTATTTGGCAACAGTAGGCTAGCAACAGCTCAAAGAATCCCCCTCCCTCTCTCTTTTTGCAAAGTTTCCTTTAGAAGGGCAGCGCTGGGCAACAAGGTGAGCGTCAGGGGAGGGCAAAAGCAGACACGGAGAGCCGCAGGGTGAACTGGGGCTCAGGAAACATGGTTTCTCAAATAAACACCCTCCACCTCCTCCAGTCCCAAACGCATTGCCAAAGGGCTGTCCAGAAGGCAGAGAATTTAGTCTGAGGGAGCATCTTGAATGGCTCCCAACCCCAGCCCCCTCCTCCCTTCCTCCCTCTCCATGTCTCTCAACACCCAAATCACCTTCCTCCTCCCCCTTACCTTCCACTCCACTCCAGTTCAAACCCTCCTCTACACCCCACCATTGATTCCCACCAGGAACCCGAGGACAGGAAATAAACTCATTCCTCTTGTCATTTTATTAGGCAGTTCCCCAGGGCCAATGAGTTGCAGCCTCTGGCTGTGAAAAAGGCCCTGGCTGGACCAGATTGATTAATGACTGGGGGTCAGCAAGCATCACCTTTCCCACTGAATCCCTAATGCACACACAGGGCCCAGCTGGAAGCAGGAGAGGGGCTGACAATGAAGAAGAAAGGAGCAGAAGAGCGGAGAGCCCCAGGCAAATACGAGCTGAAATTGGGGGCAAATCCAAGTTTTCCCCAAGAACCCTAATCAGGCCAGAGGTGGCATAGCTATAATTTTTCCTCTTCTTTTGAAGGCTGATTATGGGATGTTGGAGGTGGAGAAAACAAGAAAAGGGCTTTTATTCCCACCCTGTTAAACCATTCGACCCAGAGATATTTATTGGGGGGCCTACTACATGCAAAGCTATGTGTGATAACTGTAGGACCCTAACAGGATGACCACAATCCCAAGTACAATCACGGCCCAGAGACCTAAGATCTGGATTTACTTGGGCCTGGGTCAATTTTGGGTAGGGGAGTTGGGAGGAGGCTTCTGTCCTGGAACCATAATGTTTCTACCCTATTTCCACACGCCTGGGTCCAAGCTCCTGCCCTTTTGTGAAGACTGAAAAATCCCTTTGTAGTAATGAAGTTGTACCACAGGGCACAGCATGGCCTCATTCTAGTGTCTAGTGTATGCTTTGTAGCCGAGAGAAACACCTGTGAGCCTTTAATGTGAAGGTGCCCAGGTCTGGGAGACATCCATTTTATTTGTTTTCCATAAACTCTTTTCATGGGCAAAAGTAACATATATTGCTTAAATGGAAAGAGATCGTGCTTTTGATTTGCCAGGCACTTTGAGGGCCACCATCCAGGGATCTAAGTGAAGACCAATGACTAGAGCTACACATCTTTACTTAAGCGTATAGCTAGGTGGCTCAGCAGATGGAGAGGCAGATCTAGAGATCAGAGATTGTGTCTTCAAATCTAGCCTTGCTGTGTGACCCTGGACAAGTCATTTAGTCCCCATTGCCTAGCTCTTACCCCTGTTCTGCCTTGAAACCAATATACAGTATTGATTCTGAGATAGAAGGTAAGAGTTGAAAAAAAAGAGTATGGGGAGCCAACAAGATTAAATGTGGCAAAATGAACAGAATGCTGGATTTGGAGTTGGGAGACTGCTTAGAATCCCAGCATTACAACTTCCTACATGTATGACATTAGACAAGTCATTTTCCTCTCTTCTTGTAAAGTCCCTCCCAGAAGTAAATTCTATGAACCTCTAAAGGATGAACTACTTGAATCCTTTTGCTAGAATTTTTTTTTTGCTAGAATTCAAATTTATTTTTCTTGAATAATGAATAAACTTTCTCACCAAGGTCTCATTGTGATGCCTTACTAGGGGGAAAAGAAGGAATAACCATTTGTATGGCATTAAATATGTGCCAGACAGTGTGCAAAGTGCTTTTTAGAAATATTATCGCCTCAGACACTTCCCAGCTGTGTGACCCTGGGCAAGTCACTTGACCCCCATTGCCTACCCTTACCACTCTTCCACCTATAAGTCAATACACAGATGTTAAGGGTTTAAAATTAAAAAAAATAAAAAAAAGAAATATTATCATGTTTTATCTGCAAACCAACCCTGGCATATAGGAGTTATTATTATCCTTATTATCTACACTTCAGGAAACTGAAGCAAACCCCGATCTTATGATACTATGTATTGGCTCCAAGGCAGAAGAGTGATAAGGGCTAGGCAATGGGGGTTAAGTGACTTGCCCAGGGTCACACAGCTAAGAAGTGTCTGAGGCTAGATTTGAACCTAGGACCTCCTGTCTCTAGGTCTGCTTCTCAATTCACTGAGCCACCCAGCTGTCCCCTAGGCTCGGCATTCTATCCCCTCCATTACCGGCTGTCTTTGTGAAACATAAGTGAGCCTGGATAGTCAAAAGAAGTGCCAATAGGGTGAAAATCCCACTAGTTGTTATCAAGTTAGAAAGCTTTCAAATCTAGGCTGGGAGGTACAATATCTACCATCTAAAAACCAGTCTAATTAAGCTCAGAAGTAGACTTCCCTTTAGAAGGCTGACCTCTAGAGAAGAATTTCTTTTGACAAACGCAGTTCATAAAGAACCATGTGCTAAAGTGAGGTCAGTTTGTGATCTATATCCACGAAATATGACTATTATTACTAGTATTTATCTAGTCTTTTAAGTTTCACAAAGTGCATCTTGTTTGATCTACATAGCCATTCTGTGAGGTGGGTACTATTATTATCCCCAGTTAAATGGGTGAGGCAATTGAAGCCTATAACTTGCCCAGAATTACACAGCTTATAAATATCTGAGGCAGGATTCAAATTTAGGTCTCCCTGACTGTAAATCCATCACTCTGTCCACTCCTCCACCCACCTACCTCCCCCTAAAGAGTCAAAATAACACTCTGACCCTTTTGAAGCACTAAGTTATGAATGTCCTAGAATTTTTCTTTTCCTGTTCACTTTTCATTCCAGCGATTCTATACTTCTGGGTCCTAGACTTTCATATATGAATGACAAAATATCAGAATTCAGAAGGAAGAGACCTCAAAGTTCATTTAGTTTAGAACAAACCTGATTGGGAAGCCCCTTCTGCAAAATACATGCCATGTGGTAATTTTGAATCCTTTAAAGGTCTCTATATATTGGCATATCACAGGAAGAATAGCTCTCCTGTTACCTCCCATACCTAAATATTGAGCACACTGGAGTCATTTCTGGAAATGTGCTCAAGTCTCTGACATCTTGGCATCAATATTTAAGTGGGTGCTTGTCTGTGTGGGACTCTGGATAATTCTCCATTCCCTCCATCTCCCACCAGCTCAGACAGAATCAGCAGTAGCTTTTATCTATAGAAATGAAGTAGCAGCAAAGATTTGGAAGGAAGCTTGGACATTATCTAGAACAAGAAAGGGAGTATGGTGGAAGGCTAATAGGAATCAGAAAATCTGGGTATAAATTCTAACACTATTTCCTACTTGTATTACCTTGGAGATGGAATGGGACAGGGTGGGAGAAGATAAGAAGGAGTAGACTTCTAATTTTATTGGCCTAAAGACCTGATCAGGAAACTACCTTGACCAATGAAGATCAATATCTTCTCTTTGACTTATATTCTTAGAGTTCTGGAGTAATTGGACCTTGGATATGTCGTTTAATTCTCTGGGAAGGTGAAGCAGCACACTGAGATTATCTAACCAGAGCATCTATTAACCATTTATAATTGATTTAGTATATGTATTTATATAGATTCAACAATGATACAAAATGTAATCTTCCTTCAACTGATCTATCCATCCCCACTAGCCGTTATCCCATATCTTTCTTCCTTTTGTGGATAAACTCCCTGATTTAAGCCATCTAAAAGTCATTGCCTCCATTTTCTCTCCTCTCACTTTCTCCAGTCTGGCTTCCAACAAATCAATCAATCAACGGACATATTAAGCACCTACTATGTTCCAGACACTGCACTAAGTCTTGGGCACACAAAACAATGCAAAAGGCAGTCCTTGCCTTCAAGAGCTTACAGTCAAATGGGGGTTTGTGGTGGGTGGGGGGGGGCACAACATGCAAGTAAACATATCCAAAGCAAGCTGTATACAGGATAAATAGGAAAAAACAGAGGGAAGGCCCTGGAATGAGAGAGGTTAGGAAAGGCTTCCTGTAAAAGAAAGAATTGTAGTTAGGACTCAAGAGAAGTCGGATTAGAGAAAAGAGAGAACTCCAGGCCCATCTTTCATCTGAACCTGCTCTCTACAAAGTTACCAGTGATCTCTTCATTGACAAATCGAATGACCTTTTTCTCAATCTTCCTTCTTTCTGACTTCTCCCTTCTTTTGTAGAAGGCTATCATGGATAACTAGACAGTTCCTTCAGTGATAAGTTACCTACACAGCGGCTACCATTTTTAGTTTGGTTGCTGCCAATGGACATATCTTCTCCTGCTGAACTAAAGGCACTGAAGAAAGCAGCCTAAACCAAGCTTCCCACTTCATTAAAATAAAAGTTTTTGCACACGTGTGTTTTTAATCTATCACCCTCTGTGATGAAGGTGGCAGAACATCCAGCTTTCTTATTAAACACCCGCCTTCCTCCCCCGATCAGGCACTAGAGTAACCAATAAATGTATTACCATGCTGGGTATGATGTCATTTGGCTTTACAAGGCGCCCATAGAGTTCTCCATTTAAAACATATTAGCCCCTAAAGCTTTTCATTTTCATTTGTCAATAATTATTAACTTTTTACCCATTTCCCCCTCCCCCATACTGGGACTCTCCTTTTCCAAAAGACCAGCCGTCTCATTGAATGTGTGGGTCACCCCCAAGCAAATGTTCCTTTTAAAACACACACACATACATACAACACATATGCATGCACACACATGCACTTTTTTCCCTTTAATTTCCTCCGAGCAATACTAACACCTGGAGTGAGCAGAGTCCAAAAACACACTTCTAAACTCCTGGCTGGCTAGTTCAGATCTTGGAGGATAAATGTGCTTTGCAAATGAACCTACTATAAGAGAGGACAAGGGCCCTGCCAAGGAATTCACAGGACCCCAAGGCTGGCAAAGGAAACGATAGAGAAAAGGCTCATTGATCAATCTTACAAGGAGCTGGATAGTTTCTCATTTCCTTTCATTTCTCGCCCTCATCTCTTACCAAATAAAACAAAAATTAAAAAAAGAAAACAAGATATTTTTAAGGCAAAAAACATTGTTTATTACTGCCAAGGCTGGGGGGGGTGGGATAGTTGTTTTTTTTCCTTGTCTCTGGCAAATATTGTAGCAGAGGAGAAATCCATTCAATTATTGTTGAATAAATTTTCCACAGAGGAAATGGCAAAATTTCACCCTTAACTGGATTTGTGGCTTTATCTTGAGGGGAAGAAAAGAAAAATCCAAATTCTCCTCCATTTGGGGGAATCTAACAATCTCTCTTGGCATCTGGTGAGATCTGAAGTCCAGTCAATGAGAGAGTCCCTATGTTGGTATAACACTAAAGCATGAAGATAATAGTAAAGTTTGTGACCTTAGAGATCAAAAGCTCAAATCCTGGACCAAAATGAAAAGAGTTTATCCATCCTTTCTGAATCTACAATAGTATTAAATAAGAAATATAATGGAAATGCTTTCTCTTGACCCCAGAATTTAACCCATGACCTATTAAAAAACCCATAATTTAGAACTGAATGAGTCCTTAGAGATTATCTAGTTCAAAACTCTAGATGAGTAAACTGAGACCAAGAGAGATAAATGACTTGTTCAAGGTCAAGCAGAGACTAAACTCATTCATTCATTTATTCAACAAGTATTTATTAAGTGACTACCATATTTCAGATGCCACATTAGGTGATGGGAATAAAAGACAAAAATGGTATAAGGACAATAGTTTCCTCCTTAAGTGAGTTTATACTCTCTTAGGGTAAATCAATCAGAAAGCATTTTTAATGTACCAGATACTGTGCTAGATTATGAGAAACAAAAATCAGATCTTCTGATCCCAAATTCTGTGATCTTTCTAACACTCCACAGTGTCTGTGAGTTGAGTCAAAATCTGTGCAATTTTATTTTCTGGTCTTCTTACTTTTTTCATAAACTCTTTTTACCTCATAACGCATGTAACCTAATATCTGAACTTCTGATTTTTACTTCATTCACATTAGGTCTAGAAGTTTACTCTAGAGTTATTGCCTCCCACCCTGAATTAGTGCCCTGGCCCTTCCTTTCCTCATTATCCCAGGTCTCTTGGCTAATCTTACTTTCCCATAAGTCCCAGAGTTTAAGCAACTGTCCCCACCATAGGGCCTCCTGTGAAAGCGTTGCCTGAATTGTGAAGCGTGGAGGTCAAGATCCATCCAACTCAACACCAGAGGAAATGAGGTTGCTAGGATCCCAGGATTGTTTATTATGCTCTCAGCCTTAATTAACTGTAAGTAACATCTTGTCAATGTTCTGCCACAAACGTTAAGGCTTTTGGGGCCATATTAGCGAGTCTGACAGTTTAAATCAGAAACAAGAAAGTCAACATGTCAATAATGGGTCTGGACATGATGGATATATTAAGAGGAATCTGAAAAGCTCTGTACTTCATTATATTGACTCTACCTCTCAAAAGTTTCTGTCAAAAGAAGCTATGTCTAACTGGAAAAAAGTTTCACTGAGATATGATCCTACCCTACTGGGGAGCCTCCCAAGGCCATTTAGACATGTGAGGTCTGTTTAGAATCATAGGCAACTGATTGAGGGGAGACAAAAAAATAGAAATTGCTGATTTTGGTATAATTGCTAAAAATAGAGTTACCAAGACTTAAGAGGTATTAGAATTCAAGAGATAAGGGTTAAAAACCATTTAAAGTTAGCTCCTAGGTTGTTTCTTTTTTTCCATTTTGGTCCCAGTCTACTTTGACATGACAAGCATGAATTAAGGTGGCAAAACTGAAGTGGAGGTGAAGGCAATAATAACATTTTAAAGGTTATGATGAAGAGTAAAAGAATAATCTCTTGAAAATATTAGGGCCTTATATGATTGTAAGAGAATAGTTTTTTTGGAGGGAAAAAATAAGGGTAAAGAAAAAAAGAAACTACTAAATAAAGATTAGCACAGGACCATCTTGGCATAAAGTCTCTCCCTCTCTTTTTTTTCCTCCTTCTATCCTACCTCTTTCATATTCTTGCTTAATATCCCCTCTCCCATCTCTATCTCTCTGTCTCTGTCTCTCTCTCTCTCTCTCTCTCTCTCTCTCTCTCTCTCTCTCTGTCTCCTATCTTTTTTCCTCCTCACTCCCACCCCTTTCTCTCAGATTCCAAAACCATATTTCTCTCTAGGATCAGCAAGTGGTGGGGAAAAGAATCACATATTTGGAATCAGAAAACTTAGAAACATCTCAGTTTCAACATTTAATCCCAATATGGCCTTGAATAAGTCAATCCACCCTTATAGCCTCAAATTCCTCTTAAGTTTTTAAATAAGAGTATTTGCAAGACATTATAGGATTATTTTGGAAATAAAGATTTCATTTATTGACATGAATTTTCAAGTATTAAAGTACTATGTAGGCATTTACTGTTAATTGATTTATTATTAATTAATTAATATATTCTTCCACTGAACATCTCATCGTGTCAGATTCTTGAAGACTCTTCCAATAGAATGTAACCTCTGATAAATCCTGTCAAGTTGGAAAGGCTTTTAAATGCTTAAAGATGGATGCTAGGCAGACTACCATCTATCCAGTTAAGTTCAGAGAGTCACATAGCAAGCACTTAATAAATGTTTTTTGACTGACTAACAATATATTATCATAGGCTCATTATGCTGATGATAATACTGAAATGCCTCACAGATTATGATTTGATCATGCCTTAAATCCGCTTCATAGAGCAAAATAGTATTAAGTATCATGGGTATTGTATTTTTTTTTTTATTTGTCATGGCTTGTTTTTTTTTTATTTTTTTTTATTTTTTAACATTTATTAATATTCATTTTTAACATGGTTACATGATTCATGCTCCCCTTTCCCCTTCAACCCCCCCCCCGC
>NC_058131.1:172419555-172423896 GCF_016433145.1 Gracilinanus agilis | reverse complement strand
TGGACTCCATACTAACAGAAATTATTCAGCAAAATTGCCCTGAAGTCCTACAACAAGAGGGCAATATAGACATTGAAAGGATCCATAGAACACCTGAGACGTTCGATCCAGATAAGAAAACGCCCAGAAATATAATTGGCAAATTCAAGAGTTTCCAAGCAAAAGAAAAAATCTTACAAGAAGCCAGAAAGAGACAATTCAAATATCAAGGAGCACCAATCAGGATCACACAGGATCTGGCAGCCTCCACGCTAAAAGATCACAAGGCTTGGAATACGATATTCAGAAAGGCAAGAGAGCTGGGCCTGCAACCACGGATCAACTACCCATCAAAATTGACTATATATTTCCAGGGGAAAGTATGGGCATTCAACAAAATTGAAGAATTCCAGGTATTTGCACAGAAAAGACCAGGGCTAAATGGAAATTTTGATATCCAACCACAAAAATCGAGAGAAACCTGAAAAGGTAAATAAGATACAGAGGGGAAAGAAAGAAAACTTATAATTTTTAAATTTGCCTTTTTAAGGGCCTCAGTGAGATCTAATTATCTGTATTCCTATGTAGAGAAATGTTATGTATAATTCTCTGTAGTGAACTCTATTCACTATTATAATATTCACTATTATAGTAATCAGAAGAATAATTCACAGGGTGAGAGTGGAACACTAAATAATCTAAGATGACATGGGGGATGGGAAAGAGGGGGTGAATAGCAGGGGACACCAAGAGAAACTTGAGTGAATAAGAAACATAGGATATTCTATTACACACAAAGAGGGCATGGGAAGGAGAGGGGACAAATACTATTATAAGAAGGAGAGGAAGAGAGCATTAAGAGGTAATAATCAAACCTTACTCTCAGTGTAATCAACCCGGAGATGGAAGAGTAGCTATACTATCCATTGGGACATAAAACTCTTATCTAACCCTTCTGAGAAAGTCAGAAGGGATAAACCAAGGGGAGCAGGGGAGTGGGGAGGTCAAAAAAAGGGAGGGGAGAAGAAGGGGGAGGGAATTGATAAGGCCATTAAAAACAAAAAGAGGGGGAAAATAAGGGAGGGGGTAGAAAGGGAAGTAAATCAAGGGAGGGGATAAGGGATAGAGGCTCAATAGCAAACCACTGGTTTAAAAGGAAATAGTATAAGAAAAAGGGGGTAGGAATAGGGGAGGATACAAAAATGTCAGCAAATGCACAACTGATGATTATAACTCTGAATGTCAATGGGATGAACTCGCTCATAAAACGGAAACAAATAGCAGAGTGGATTAGAAACCAAAATCCTATCATATGTTGTCTACAAGAAACACATATGAGGCGTGTAGACATACACAAGTTTAAGGTTCAGGGTTTGAGCAAAATCTTTTGGGCGTCAAATGAGAAAAAGAAGGCAGGAGTGGCTATTATGATTTCTGACAAAGCCAAAGTCAAAATAGATATGATTAAAAAAGACAGGGAAGGTCATTACATCCTGATTAAAGGCAGTATAAACAATGAGGAAATAACACTGCTCAATATATATGCACCAAGTGGCATAGCACCCAAATTCATAAAGGAGAAACTGGCAGACCTCAAGAAGGAAATAGATAGTAAAACCTTACTAGTGGGAGATCTAAATATTCCTCTTTCAGATCTAGATAAATCAAACCGAAAAATAAATAAGAAAGAGGTAAGAGAGGTGAATGAAGTCTTAGAAAAATTAGATTTAATTGATATATGGAGAAAAATAAATAGGGACAAAAAGGAATACACCTTCTTTTCAGCTGCACATGGCACATTCACAAAGATTGACCATGTTATAGGGCATAGAATCATTGCAAATAAATGCAAAAGAGCAGAAATAATAAATGTAACCTTTTTGGGTCATAATGCAATAAAAATAATAATTAGTAAGGGCACCCTGACAGGATAATCAAAAACTAATTGGAAATTAAATAATATGATTCTCCAAAACCAATTTGTCAAAGAAGGAATCATAGAAACAATCAACAATTTCATTGAAGAAAATGACAATGATGAGACATCCTACCAAACTCTGTGGGATGCGCACAAGGCAGTACTCAGGGGGAAATTTATATCCTCGAGTGCATATATTAACAAATTAAGGAGGACAGAGATCAATGAATTGGGCATGCAACTCAAAAAATCAGAAAGTGAGCAAATTAAAAATCCCCAGATGAAAACTAAATTAGAAATACTAAAAACAAAGTGAGAAATTAATAAAATCGAAAGTAAAAGAACTATTTAATTAATAAATAAGACTAGAAGCTGGTACTTTGAAAAAACAGATAAAATAGGCAAAGTACTGGTCAATCTAATAAAAAAAAAGGAAAGAAGAAAACCAAATTGATAGTATCAAGGATGAAAAGGGGGACCTCATCTCTAATGAAGGGGAAATTAAGGCATTCATAAAAAACTATTTTGCCCAATTATATGGCAATAAATATAACAATTTAGGAGATAAGGACGAATATTTACAAAAATATAAACTGCCTAGATTAACAGCAGAAGAAATAGAATACCTAAATAATCCCATATCAGAAAAAGAAATTGAACAAGCCATCAAAGAACTCCCTAAGAAAAAATCGCCAGTGCCTGATGGATTCACAAGTGAATTCTATCAGACATTCAAAGAGCAAATAATCCCAATACTATACAAATTATTTGATATGATAAGCAAAGAAAGAGTGCTACCAAATTCCTTTTATGACACAAATATGGTACTGATTCCAAAGCCAGGGAGATCAAAAACAGAGAAAGAAAACTATAAACCAATCTCCCTAATGAACATAGATGCAAAAATCTTAAATAGAATACTAGCAAAGAGACTCCAGCAAGTAATTAAGAAGATCATCCACCATGATCAGGTGGGACTTATACCAGGAATACAAGGTTGGTTGAACATTAGGAAAACCATCCACATAATTGACCATATCAACAGTCTAACAAACAAAAATCACATGATTATCTCAATAGATGTTGAAAAAGCCTTTGACAAAATACAGCATCCATTCCTATTGAAAACACTGAAAAGTATAGGAATAGAAGGATCTTTCCTAAAAATAATAAACAGTATATACCTAAAAGAATCAACAAACATCATATGCAATGGGGATAAATTAGAAGCCTGCCCAATAAGATCAGGAGTGAAACAAGGATGCCCATTATCACCTCTATTATTTAACATAGTACTAGAAACACTAGCAGTTGCAATTAGAGAAGAAAAAGAAATTGAAGGTATCAAAGTGGGCAAGGAGGAGACTAAGCTATCACTCTTTGCAGATGATATGATGGTCTATTTAAACAATCCTAGAGAATCAACTAAGAAGCTTGTAGAAATAATCAACAACTTTAGCAAAGTTGCAGGATACAAAATAAATGCACATAAATCATCAGCATTTCTATACATTTCCAACACACTAGAGCAGCAAGAGGTAGAAAGAGAAACACCATTTAAAATCACCCTAGACAATATGAAGTACTTAGGAATCTATCCACCAAAACAAACACAGCAATTATATGAAAACAACTACAAAACACTTTCCAAATAAATAAAACTGGATCTTAACAATTGGAAAGCCATTGATTGCTCATGGGTAGGACCAGCTAACATAATAAAAATGACAATTCTACCCAAATTAATTTACCTATTTAGTGCCATACCTATCAAGCTACCAAAAAACTTATTTACTGAATTAGAAAAAAAACTATAACAAATTTCATTTGGAATAACAAAAGATCAAGAATTTCAAGGGAAATAATGAAAAAAATGTGAAGGAAGGGGGCCTAGCAGTACCAGATATTAAACTATACTATAAAGCAGAGTCATCAAAACAATATTGTACTGGCTAAGAGACAGAGAGGAGGATCAGTGGAATAGACTTGGGGTAAATGACATCAGCAAGACAGTGTATGATAAACCCAAAGAGCCCAACTTTTGGGACATGAATCCACTATTTGACAAAAACTGTTGGGAAATTTGGAAAACAATATGGGAGAGATTAAGTCTAGATCAAAATCTCACACCCTACACCAAGATAAATTCAGAATGGTTGAACGACTTGAATATAAAGAGGGAAACTATAAACAAGTTAAGTGAACACAGAATAGTATCCTTGCCAGATCTGTGGGAAAGGAAAGACTTTAAAACCAAGCAAGAGTTAGAGAAAATTACAAAATGTAAATTAAATGGTTTTGATTATATTAAACTAAAAAGTTTTTGTACAAACAAAAACAATGTATTCAAAATCAGAAGGGAAACAACAAATTGGGAAAAAATCTTTATAATGAAAAACTCTGACAGGGGTCTAATTACTCAAATATACAAAGAGTTAAAGCAA
>NC_058131.1:172410749-172419506 GCF_016433145.1 Gracilinanus agilis | reverse complement strand
AAAGAAGGGGAGAGTAATGAATGTTGGAGGGGATGTGGCAAAATTGGGACATTAATGCATTGCTGGTGTAGCTGTAAACTGATACAGCCATTCTGGCTGGCAATTTGGAATCATGCTCAAAGGGCTATGAAAGAATGCCTGCCCTTTGATCCAGCCATACCATTGTTGGGTTTGTACCCCAAAGAGATCATAGATAAACAGAATTGTACGAAAATATTTATAGCTGCACTTTTTGTGGTGGCAACAAACTGGAAAAGGAGGGTATGTCCTTCAATTGAGGAATGGCTGAACAAACTGTGGTATATGCGGGTAATGGAATACTATTGTGCTAAAAGGAATAATAAACTGGAGGAGTTCCAGGCGAACTGGAGAGACCTCCAGGAACCGATGCAGAGTGAAAAGAGCAGAGCCAGAAGAACATTGTACACAGAGACTGATATACTATGGTAAAATTGAATGTAATGGACCTCTGTACCAGCAGCAATACAATGACCCAGGACAATTCTGAGGGATCTATGGTAAAGAACGCTGCCCACATTCAGAGGAAGGACTGCATTAGAGGAAAGATTTAAGAAAAACAACAGCTTGAACGATGGGTTGGGGTGGACATGATTGAGGGTGTGGACTCGAAACTACCACACCTATGCAACTACCAACAATTTGGAAAGTAGGAGCATGAATCATGTAACCATGTTAAAAATGAATATTAATAAATGTTTAAAAAAAAAGAAAACAACTTAGAAGGTAGGCAGAGAGGCTCTGGTTCACTGAGGTAACAGGGGACTGAAGCCCACCACAAAGATACACTAAGGAGTAGTGGTGTAAGTCAGTAAAAAACTTCCCCATCCCACATCTATTGCTCCGTGTTCTAAATCTTGGCCCAATGCAACTTTGAGATCTTAGGTCCCTGTCTAAGCCAACAACAGAGCACGCCCATGCCCACCCTTTGAAATTTCAAGCCCTAGAACAAGCCCATACTGAGGCCTCAAGCCAGAACACAAGGCAACCTGCAGTGAGCATAGGTGGTTCAAGCCCAAGAAGAGGCCTAGATCCCCTGCCCAAAATGCAATAAGATTCTAATCACCAGTGCGAATCAATCCCCAGTTCACCTGGCCTGGGTAAACCCAGACATAAGTCCTGAAACCCATGCCCAATCCTGAGGCTAGACCCTAAGCCCCAGTACAAGGTAGCTTATAGTGCTCTGAGCCCTGTAGTCATTTGAGGTCCCCGGGGAGAATAAATCTGGAGTGTGAAGTGGCTTTTAGAGCTCCCAGTCCACAGACCATCATACCATCTGGGAAGAACTAAAACTTGCAGAAACTTAACTAGAACTGAGGGTAGCAACAAGAAAAAAATGAAGGGTAAGAGTGCTCTCTGTACCCTGAGAATAGATCCTGCTTTTAAGATAAAAGTAATGGTTAAGAAAAAGATTAGGGAAATGAGCAAACATAAAAAACTATACAACAATAGAAAATTATTATGGAGACAAAGAAGAACAAGGCACATACTCAGAAGGAGACAGTGAGATTAAAGTAGCTACATACAAAATTTCAAATAAGAATGACAAATGGTCTCAAGTTTTGAAAGAACTGAAAAGGGATCTAAAAAATCAAGAGAGGAAAAGGAAAAGGGGGAAGAAAAATTAATGTAATACAAAGTGTAAATGACCAAATGGAAAAAGAAGTACAAAAATCTACTAAAGAACAAAGTAATTTAAAAAGTAGAACTGATAAAATGAAAAAGAAGGTTCAACAGCTCGCAGAAGAAAATCATTTCTTATAAATTAGAATTGGGCAAGTAGAAGCTAATAACTTCATAAGACATCAAGAAACAATAAACCAAAATAAAATAAAATGAAAACATGAAATATTTCATTGAAAAAACAACTGACCTGGAAAATAGATCCAGGAGAGACAACTTAAGAATCATTGAGTTGCCTTAAAACTATAATAATAAAAAAGGCTAGACATCATATTATAAGAAATTATCAAAGAAAATATCAAAGTTATTCTTGAATAAGAGGATACAATTGAAATTGAAAGAATCCATAGAATCTTGAAATAAGTACCCAAAAGACAATTCCCACAATATTACAACCAAATATAAGAACTCCCAGGCCAAGGGGAAAACATTGTCAACAGCCAGAAAGAAACAATGAAAATATTATGTAGCCACAATCAGGTTTACAAAGGATTTAGCAACTTTCATATTAAAGAACCAAAAGTCTTTGAATATGATATTCTGGATAGCAAATGAACTTAATTTACAACTCAGAATCACCTACCTATATCTTCTTTATATTTTCTTTCAGAAGGAAAAAAGTAGTCATTTAATAAAATACAAAATTCTAAACATTTCTAATGAAAAGACCAGACATAAATAAAAAATTTGATGGTCAGTTACAAGACTCAAGAATAACATAAAAAGGTAAATAAGAAAGTGAAAATTTAAGGGATTCAGTAGATTGAGAATCAGGCCCAGAGGTGGGAGGTCCTGGGTTTAAATCTGGCCTCAGATACTTCCTACCTGTGTGACCCTGGGCAAGTCACTTAACCCCCATCACCTAGCCCTTACCACTCTTCTGCCTTAGAACCAATAAACGATATTGATTCCAAGATGGAAGGTAAAGTTAAAAAAAAGCCAGAATTATCTGATTACAAGAAGCACATTTAAGGCAGAGAGACACACAGAGTAAAGACAAGGGGCTGGAGCAGAATTGTGCTTCTGCTGAAGTAAAAAAAAAAGCAGGAGTAGCTATCATGATCTCAAACATAGACAAAGCAAAAAAAATTCTAATTAAAAGAAATTAGGAAAGAAATTACATGTTGATAAAAGGGACCATAGTCAATGAAGTAATATGAATAATATGTATGCAACAAACAGCATATCTTTCAGTTTTTTTTAAATGAGAAATTAAATGAGCTTCAAGAGGAAATATACAGTAAAACTATACTAGTAGGGACCTCAACTTTCCCCTCTCAGAACTAGATAAATCAAACCAAAAACTTTCTTTAAACAAAAAAGAAGTGAAAGAAGTGAATTAAATTTTAGAAAAGTTTGATTTTTAGATCTCTGGAGAAAAAAATGAGAATAGAAAGGAAGATAACTTATTTTAAGCAATATATTGACTTATACAAAAATTGGCCATGTATCAGGGTATAAAACTTCATTACCAAATGCAGAAAAGAAGAAATAATTAATGCATCCTTTTCAGATCGTAATGCAATAAAAATTATAATCAATAAAGGTCCATGGAAAGACAAACAAAAATTAATTGGAAATTAAATAAATCTAATTCTTTAAAAAGGGTTGGGTTAAAAAAACAAATCTTAGAATAATCAATACATTCATTAAAGAGAATGAAAATGAGAAGACAACATATAAAAACCTTTAGGATTTTTGAATGGTGAATTCACCACCAATGAAGAGGAAATTGAAGAAATCATTAGAAGCTAGTTTATCCATTAAATGCCAATAAACTTAACAATCTAAGTAAGATGAATAAATATTTACAAAAATATAAATTGCTTAGATTAACAAAAGGGGAAATATAATATTTAAATAATCCTATCTCAGAAAAAGAAATTGAAAAAGCCATCAATGAACTCCCTAAGAAAAAAATCCCCACGGACATATGGATTTACAATGAATTGTATGAAACATTTAAAGAAGAATTAATCTCAATACTACAGAAACTGTTTGAATATAGGCAAAGGAATTCTACCAAATTATTTTTATGACACAAATATGGTACTTTGACCTGAACCAAGGAGAACAAAAAGAGAGAAAGAAAACTATGTGCCAATTTCATTAATGAGTATAGATGCAAAAATTTTAAATAAAATTCTAGCAAGGAATCTACAGTAATATATCATTCACTATTACTAGGTAGGATTTATACAAGAAATGTAGGGCTAGTTTAATATAAGGAAACCTATCAGCATAATTGACCATATCAATAACAAAACTAAGAAATCACACGAATTTCTTACTAGATGCAGAAAAAGCCTTCAAAAGACTATATTACCCATTCTTATTAAAAACACTAGAAAGTATAAGACTAAATGGATTCTTCCTTAAAATGATAAGTAGTATATATCTAAGAAAATCAGCAAGTATCATCTCTAATGGGGATAAGTTAGAAACCTTCCTAATAAGATCACAAGTGAATCAAGGATGTCCATCATCACCACTATTGTTTAATATTGTGTTAGAAATGTTAGATTTAGCAATTAGAGAAAAAAGAAACTGAAAGAATTAAAATAGACAACAAGGAAAATAAATATCACTCTATACAGATGATATGAAGGTATATTTAGAGAATTCTAGAGAATAAGCTAAAAAAATCTAATTGAAATTATTAACCTTAGCAAAATTGGTGAATACAAAATAAATCTCCATAAATCATTAGCACCTCTATATACTATGAATAGAATCTAGCTGCAGGTGACAGAAAGAGAAATTTAACTTAAAATAACTCTACATGATATACAAATCTTGGGAGTATACCTGCCTAGACAAATACAGGAATTATAGGAACACAATTACAAAACATTTTTCACTCAAATCAAGTCAGATCTAAACAATTGGAAAAATTTAATTGCTATGGGTAGGCCAACCTAATATAATAAAAATAATAATTCTGCATGAATTAATTATTCAGTGTCATACCAATCAAACTACTAAATTATTTTAAAGAATTAGAAAAATAATAAAATTCATCTGGAAGAACAAAAGGTCAAGAATATAAAGGGAATTATTTTTTTTAAATGAAGAAAGGTAGCCTAGCAGTACCAGATCTCAGACTGTACTATAAAACAGTAATCATCCAAACAATCTGGTACTGTCTAAGAAATAGAATGTTGGATCAATGGAATAGATTAGATGCACAACATATAGGGGGAAATCACTTTAGCAATCTAATGTTTGATAAATCCAAAGATCTCAGCTTTTGAAATAAGAACTTATTATTTGACAGGAACTGCTGGGAAACCTGGAAAACAGTAGGGCAGAAACTAGATATAGACCAGTATCTCACACACTATACCAGGATAAGATCAAAATGGGAATATGATTTAGACATAAGGTGTGATCCCATAAGTAAATTAGGAGAACATAGTTTACCTCACAGATCTATGGAGAGGAAAGAAGCAAACCAAATGAGATAGAGAAGATTACAAGATATTAAATGACTAGTTTTGAATATATTAAATTAGAAAGTGTGAGGTGAAAATGAAGGGAAAAGGGAGGAAGGCAGGATGGATGGGAGGAATGGGAGAAAGGAGAGAGGAAGGTAGAGGAAGGGAAAGGAAGGTAGTGGTCCCTAGCCCCAGCAGGGGGAAAAATATGTTCTAAAATAACTGAAGAAAATATTAAGTTTTTGTCAGAGGTTAGGAAAAAATGTGTGTAATATTTCCCCCATTCAGTCTAATAGATCCTCTAAAATCTATCTATAAACGTCTGGACTCCAGGCTAAGGGCCCCTGTGCTAAAAAGTAGAAGTAGGTAGGGTGAAATAGTGGAGAGTGTTCTGGATTCAATCCTTCCTTGTAACTTATGGCTAATTGATTCATCAACCTTGATGTTAATTCCTCATCTTAAAAAAAATGATAGAGGGCCTCTAAGGTCTTTACCAACTCTTGATCTGTGTAGTAAAATGGAAAGAATTCCCCCCTCAGTCTTGGAATGGTTTGGCCTCAAATCTTGTCTTTTCAAATTAAATTATAGTTCTGAATCATTGGCATCATACAGAGCTCTTAACAATATAATATGTATTTAACAAACTTCTTCTATATGCTATCACACTCTACTTCTGCCTCACATTACAACTCCCAAGGGAGACAATCAATTCAGGCTGAAAACTTTAGATGTCTGCCTCTTAATTCTCTTGCTCCAAATCTCACTTGGAGACCAAATGTGAGTCATCACACAGCATGAGACCTCATTTTGGTGACTTTGATGTAAGTATCTGCAACAAATTGAAAAGCACTTGCTCATTCTTGCCTCCAGGTCTACCCTTAAAGGTCCCCAAAATATACTCAAATGCCTGTACCATCACCCCTCCCAACCAAGCTACCAGAGCATAGATTTCTTAGATCATTCTGCTAGGCTTAGTCCCTCTTCCTCAAAGCAATTGGTAAAATTCATCTATTTCAAGAAGTCATTCCAGACTAACCATGGTGTACTGGATAGGGCACTTAACTCCATGAAAAATTGATTTAAAATCCTATTTAATATTTTATGTATATGTATATATATATTCTAATATATAGGAGATAGATAGATAGATAGACAGATAGATAGATATTTTAGATGTATGAACCTAGGCAAGTCATTTAATTTCTTTGTGACTCAATTTTATGAGAGGTTGGACTTTATGGATTTTAAAACTCCTTGTATCTCTAAATCGATGATCCTATAATCCACTAGTCCTTCCAATCATTTCCAACATCCCTGTGCCAGTTATGTATATAGCTTTGTGCAGCTATAATTAAAGTGCCTGTTTATGATTTCTTTAGTATGCAATGCACATTTTTCATGTGTATTTTTCTTGTTTTCCCCTTTAGGATGTAAATTCCTCAAGGGCAGACAGATACTATTTCTATGACAGTAAAATCTTTATTAGCTATAGCCCAGATACCAGAACCTTTAATTAACTGACTATCCACATGCTGATATATATATATATATATATATATATATATATATATATATATAAACACTAGAGGAAGATATGCAATATGATGTGTAGCTCCACTATGGAGGATTTATGAAAAATGGTACATGAGGACTGGACAGGATAAGACTTGCAGGGCTCATAAAATAGTGGCACTGAAGCAGTAATGATATTGATATGATCTCAGACTCACTGAAAAGATCCATTCAAGAATATATAATTTTATTTCACTAATGTCCATTTGGGGGGACTGGTCTAAACCAGCCAAGTTTCATCCACTCACAGATGTGTCTCTGACTCTACAACTGTCTTCTCATCCTGGAATATCCCTCCACTATGATAGTCTCCTCTCTACAGTGAGTTTTTTTTCTCTGAATCTATTTTGTGGGTGGCTCAGACCAGTCATGCTTCATTACTCTCCTGACAATTCTTCTGACTCGACAGATTTCACCACTATATTCCCCTGCCCTTATCTTTTAGCTATTTTTTTATGTGTTTTTTCCCCTTCTAAAATATAAGATCTTTGAGGGCAAGAACTATTTTTCTTTTCACTTATATTTGTATCCTAAGGCTTAGCACAGTGCCATGCACATAGTAAGTACTCTATAAATAAATGTTTGCTGCCTATTTCCTGATGCTAATGACATTCAGTATGTACAGTTCCACAGAGACATTTTTTTTTTAAAGTATTATTTCAGACCTTTGATGATGTAGTAGATTTTCTCCAAAAGATACCATGAAACTCTCAAAAATTCATTATCCTGCAACCATCCTGCTCAGAAGCTTCTCTGTATTTAAGGAGGCTGATCCTTTGGCAACTGACATACAAAGCACCGTCATTCATGCCTTGGGCATTTTGACAGGTTAGAAGTACCTTCCAAAGCATATTCTCCATTGGCAAAGCCTTTGAGAATCCATTAGCCCATCTACATCATGATGAGATCCTGTGAGAGCGTTTAGTAGAGACCCTATGCACACATATGTAGAGGTATGTATGTACATGTATGCATGTACTTTAAAGCATATATGTATTACTTATGTTGGATCTGTGATTTTATCAATATGGATATTCCCCTCAATGATGCAAATCTCAACTAATCCACACCTTTTCACCCTGTGTCTTTTGCTATGCCTTTCCCTAAATCCTCCCAAAGCGGTCCATATAGCATTTTGGAATCTTTCTTCTTGAATTTATGATATTATATGGATACCAATAAAACATACACTTTGTACCTCACTGACTTTCCTCTTGCTCCATGACTGGGACATCTCCATTTCTTTTAATAAATGTTTCTAATTACATTCTTTGTACTACATTTGGGCAATCCTTTTGCTTTATGTTGTAAATTACTTATACTCACCATGCATCTCTCAATTTGACTTTTGGATTAACCTAAATTTTAGTATTTCAAAGATGATTTTATTCTATTTTTCACAGCTAAATCAAATCACTGGAAGCTTATATAGATGTTAAAAAGCATGGGGTTTTGTTTTAGGGAACATCTTGGTTTTACTAAAAGCTCTTTTCAATTTGTGATATTAAATCTAACCTGTACTATTCAACTCTAGGCCCAATTCATTATCTATCTACAATGTTTATCCACCAGTTCTATGGTTCTATATCTCAACTACATGTAATAATTTGGACACAAGGTATTCTCAGCCACTTATTTTACTGTGTGGCTACTTGGGCGAAAATCTTTTCAGGTTTTGTGGATATCATTTTGGGAGTTTTGTAGTAATCCATGATTTGACGTGATTAGGAAATATTATCTCCAAATAGGAACTTTTGGAAGACTTTATCATTTGCATAACATCTTTCTTCCAAATATACTATGCATTGGATGTTCTCTATGACAATGGATATAGGTTTATGTTTTCTAATTGTATGCATTATTTGATTAAAAAATTAGTAAATTGAGCAGTACCTGTATCATTATATCTTTTAAGGAATTTTTTATGCATAAAACCATTTTTTGGGGAGAAGACATTTAAAGTTGTATTCATACATACACACACACATATATATACATACATACATATATATATATATATATATATATATATATATATTTCTCTTAA
>NC_058131.1:172380037-172410377 GCF_016433145.1 Gracilinanus agilis | reverse complement strand
ATATATATACATACATACATATATATATATATATATATATATATATATATTTCTCTTAATGAACAATGGTTCTCACAAAAAACCTGGAAATACTTATGTGAATGATCCAAAATAAAGTCAGTGGAACCAGGAGAACACTGAACACAATAACAATAAGAGTATATGATGATCAACTGTGAATAACTTAACCGTTTTCAACAATGTAAGGAACCTGGGACAATTTTGAGGGACTCATGGAGAAAAAGGCTATCCACTACCAAGGGAAGAACTGATACATATTGAAGTAAACCATTTTTCATTTTATTCCTCCATGAATTTTTGTTTACTGTAAGCAATATGCATCTTCTTTCACACATGACAAAGATGGAAAATGTATTGTATGACAACACATGTACAATCTAAATCATAACACCTGCTATCTTGGGTAGGGAGGATAGAATATGGATTGATTGCAAAAATGTCAGTAAATGATTGTTGAAAATTATATTAGCATAAAATCTATAATACATATATATGTGTATGTATGTATACATTATTATGATTGTGAAACAAAAATAAATAAATAATGATCTCCAAAATGATTTTCTAAGGATATGAACAGGCAGTTCTCAAGGGCAAAAAGCCATAACTATCTTAAATATGCTCCAAATCACTAATTATTAGAAAAATACAAATTAAAAAAATCTCAAATTTCTACATTACACTCATCATATTGACAAAGATGACCCCAAAAAAGGAAAAAAATAATATTGGAAAAGCTTCTATAAAACAGGCATATTGATAAAGTGTTGATAAAACTGTAAATACCTCTAACTATTCTGAAAAACAAATTCTTATTATTCATTGATTAGAAGTAGTATAGCTGCTAGGCTATATTCCTAAAGAGAGAAAAGAAAAAGGAAAAGGTCCTATATATACAAAAATAGGTATAATAATTACTTTGGTAATGGCAAAAAAAGAAAACTAAGGAGGTGTCATCAACTAGAAAATGATTGAATAAATTGTGGCATAATTAATAAAATGACATACTATTGTGTTATAAAAAATTAGGGAAGAGATGGTTTCAAACAAACCAAAATTGAAAAACTTGTATGAAAATTGATATAAAGTAAACATAAGTAGAACAATTTATACTATAACACCAATATTATAAAAACATTTCTGAAAGTCTTAAGAACTCTAATAAAATAAATGATCAAACATTATTTCAGTGGATTAATAAAGAAATATGATGCTAAGTTTATGACTTTTATTCTTTTCCAGTGGGTGGGTGGTGGTAGGAGAATGCTTGGTATAATTATGGTAAACAGTATACTTACCAAAATAATCATGGCAACTATATGAACACAATTACAAAACACTTGACTCAAATAAAGTCAGACCTAAACAAATAGAAAAATATTAATTGCTCAGGGATAGGCTAAATCAGTATAATAAAAATACCAATCCTACCTAAATCAGTTTATCTACTCAGTGCCATACCAATCAAACTACTCAAAAATTATTTCTAAGAACTAGAAAAAATAATAACAATGGGGGCATCTGGGTAGCTCAGTGGATTGAGAGCCAGGCCTAGAGACGGGAGGTCCTAGGTTCAAATCCAGCCTCAGCCACTTCCCAGCTGTGTGACCCTGGGCAAGTCACTTGACCCCCATTGCCTACCCTTACCACTCTTCCATCTATAAGTCAATACACAGAAGTTAAGGGTTTAAAATAAAAAAAAAAATAAAAAAAATAAATAATAACAAAATTCATATGGAAGGACAAGAGGCCAAGAATATCTAGAGGCTTAATGAAAAAAATGTGAAGCAAAGGAGCCCACCATACTAGATTTCAAACTATACTATAAAGTGGTAATCATAAAAGCTTTTTAGACTTGCTTAAGAAATAGAGTAGTGGATCAGTGGAATGTTAGGAAATCAATATATAGTGCTAATGACCATAGTAACCTAGTAGTTGATAAACCCTGAGATTCAATATTGGAGGAAGAACTCACTACTTGCCCAAAATTGTTGGAAAATTTTGAAAACAGTATGGTAGAAACTAGGCATTCACCAACCTCTCACACCATATATCAAGATAGAGTCAAAATGGACACTTGATCTATAAATAGAGATTGATGCTGTAAATAAATGAGGGGAACATGGAAAAGTTTAGCTATCATACTTATGAATAAGGAAAGAATTTATCACCAAAACATAAGATCTGCTAGTGACATACATACATCTCTATTCTTAGCTAATCTGAACCTAAAAATTGAATTATTTGAATAATTTAATAAATTGAAGAGAATCAAAATGGCATCACTATGTTGAGGTCATGGTAAAGTGTGTTTGACTGTGACTGATCAGACCAATATGAGCTCAAAAGACTCTATCACAGGTTGTGCACAAAAAGCCCATATAAACATTTGGAATGGAAATGTCTCTAAATTTAAAATAAAATGTCAAAATACACAGTGGATAAGAAACTACTGTGTTAATTCACCTATAGAAGAAATGATCAGATATATATTTTTATGACTTGTGTAAATAACGTGACTTCTAAAACCAGCCCTCACTCTAAAAATGTAGAGCTAGTATTTTACTATCCTTCCTTCCTTCCTCCTTCCCACCTTCCCTCTTTCCTTTCTTTTTCTTTTGTTTTTTCCCTCCATGAAGCTCTTTAATTAGCAAGAATGGCTTTGTGACCATGGATATGTCACTTAACCCCTATTGGCTAGCCCTTATTGATCTACCTTAGAACCAATACATAGTATTGATTCTAAGATGGAAGTAAGGGTTTTAAAAATTAAATTAAATTAAAAATTAGCAAGAATGAAAAGGTCAATTCTGATCCTATTATAAGAGAAAGGGGGAGAGAGAAGGGAATGATTATTTATATAAAGCCTACTATGTGCCAGCCACTGTGCTTAGCACCTTTTACCAATATCATCTCATTTGATCTTCCCAGCAGTCTGAGAGACAGATATCATTATTATGCCCACGGAAAATGAAAACCAAGTAGAAGAAACTGAGGCAAATAGAGGTTAAGTCACTTGTCCAGGATCACATAGCTAGTGTCTAAGGTCCATATTTGAACTTAGGTCTTTCTGACTCCAGACTTAGCCCTCTATCCCCTGTGCCACCAATTACCTCTTTTTGTGACTGCCCTGAGAGTCAGATGAATTTCTTTGACAGCTGAGGGGAACAATATCTCCAGTCATAATAAATGCTGACACCAAGGTACCATAAAGTAGGATGGTATCTATAGTAGTTGCACAAGCTTTGTAATGAAGATTTTTCATGTTCATTAATTCATTCTTCAACAAATAAGTGTTAAATACCTACTGAATGAAATTACTGGGCAAGAGTCTAGGTGAGATTAAAAAAAAATATTTAAAATGATCAGCAGAGGTAGGAACAATGAACTTGGTCCAGAATGCTGTATAGACATCAGAATAAGACAGGGGCTAGTCTTGCATGTAAACTATCATTGAAGGGGTGAAGCTTTGGAGAGATAAAATTGATTCAGAGAAATGGTCTCTGATAGGGATTTTCCTAGAATCTTGTCCCTTGATCTAGTGCTGACTTTCTGGCCTGAATTATTGTTATTGCAACTATTTTCCCATTCCTATATCAATTCCTTTGGTTTTGATATTCTGAGGAAATCCTGGCATTTTGTTTTATACTTGTTCATATACCAAATCAGGGCCAAACCCTTTTCCCCTGTCTAGATGATAACTCAAATTAACAGCAAGTATGAGTCAACCCTAGCAAAGAAGAATATAGCATTTGCTGACTCCTTTAAAGATTTCTTGCAATTGGCAATGTCAGAGTCATTTCCTCAGGATAAATATAATATGATAAAGACATAAAAAAGGCATTTTAAGACACTGGCATGGGAAAAATGGGGAAGTCCTCAATAAAAAGCATTATGGCTGATGCTTGGGCCATAGACATAATGATAATAATGGATGGCAGAGAAAAGGAAAAATTACTTTTATTATGAATCTGTTTTCTCCACTAAGAATTATAATCTTCAAAACAGTTTGGAAAAGACATGAATCTTTAACTTTTGCAAGAGAGTTACCCATCTTCTTCTGAATTAAGGTCACAAGAACTGGGAAATAATAATGATTTCTCCGCTTGACCTTCCTTTTAGAGATGTTCAAGGAAGCTTCAGAGAAGCCAAACCAGATAATTTACAATTCAATGGTTCCCAAACATTTTTGGCCTACCGCCCCCTTTCCAGAAAAAATATTACATAGCGCCCCCTGTCACATACTATCATCATCCCCTTACAGTTATTCACTGCCCCCAAATGCAACTTGTGGCTATCACTGCCCCCCCTCCTCGATCGCTGCAGCACCCACCAGGGGGCGGTGGCGCCCACTTTGTAAATATTACATGGACA
This sequence comes from Gracilinanus agilis, assembly GCF_016433145.1. Taxonomy (NCBI): domain Eukaryota; kingdom Metazoa; phylum Chordata; class Mammalia; order Didelphimorphia; family Didelphidae; genus Gracilinanus; species Gracilinanus agilis. The sequence continues at coordinate 172,405,982 of NC_058131.1, read as the reverse complement.
GGAACCTCAAGCAGCCTGAGGAAAGTAGAAAGAAAGGGGGAAAAGGGAATCCAAATGTTTTTGTTTTTGTTTTTCTGACACTTAAAAAGACAAAATAGGAGGAGTTCGCTGATTTGGAAGAAAGCCAAGACAAAAAAGAAAGAATCACTCTAACTCAGCCAGGAATAAGTAATGGAGATTACAGGAAGAGCTACAATTCCTAAAATACAACAAGGATTTTAAGGGCTGTGTCAACTTTGTATACAAGACCAGAAGAATCAAATAGCCCAGAGTATTCAGGCTCTAAAAGGTTTGAATATGTGAGAAAGATCTTTATCCTTGTCAATCAGACAGGATTTCAGATAATTCCAAAGAGTGAGACATTCTAAAACTTGGAAGGACGATCAGAAACTATGAAGTAAAAACCAAATCTGATCAAGAATTCCTTCTATATCACCCCAACACACATGCTTTCAATCTTTGCTTGAAGACCTCCAAAGATGGAGACTAAGGTTATCAAGAAGAATCCTGCTACCTCCCAAAGCTAAAACCCATTCTACTTTTTGAATAGTTCTTATTGCTAACAAGTTTTTGGTTTCTATTGTTGTAGAGAAATATAGATGTGAGTTAGAAGAAGCAGACTTGACTGGCAGGATAATTTAGAACTTGGGAGTGGACTCACAGGGACACTGACAGTTTTGAAGCTAGCTGTTGAAACCTGGTTTAATGGTGGCTTTGGTGAGACATCTCATCTTTCAAGCTCTTTTACCCTGGACTTTGAACTGTGTTATATCTCCTATCAGGCTTCCCAGTGAAGTAGTAAAGTAGAGAAGTGGATTTGTCTTTTGTGGTGGACACACAAGACCATCCCATATCCCTCTCTTCACAATCAGATTTAACTTGCTCTGTATCCTGTCTCCTGTGCCAGCTTTTGAAGGAAATATCACTGGACATCTTTGTAAGATCCCCTGTTTCCCAGCAAGACCTTGACCTTAGCAGTCTGCAGAGAGATTATAACCTATAGAGTAGCTTGATCCATCCCTTTACTCCTGGGTGGAGATTTATAGATCTTAGTGGCAGTTAACCTAATCTCCTTCATTCCCCATCCCACTTATTCATTAAACAGTTTAGTTATTGTAATCCTGCCTGTGTATGTCCTTTTCCAGATACTATGTTGACACATTGAACCCACTGTGTATTGAAGTTACTTTCTCTGGTTATTATTCTGTTATATGTTATCCCCAGCTAAGTGTTATTACCTGTGGTTATTCAATTATCCTTTCCAGTTCCCTTTAGTCAGTTTATTCATGTAAATGACAACCCAATCCCATTTTACCAATAACTGTTGTGGCACCCTCTTTCCCCACTTTTCCCCACTTTAGGAGTGACTTATTTCACTATGTTTGATTCTTTAACTGTATACCAACTTTGAGATGGTCTTTCTGCAATTTATATACAGTGATTTTAGTTCTTTCCCTTGGGGAAAAATAAAACAAAAACATATGTACAGGGAAAGGACACTGAGAGAAACTGGGTTCAAGTTCTGCCTCTAATACTTCCTACCCTTGTGACACTGGGCAAATGACATGATCTCCCTCACTCTTAGATTTCTTACTCACAAAATGGAAGTATTGAACTAGAGAGCTGTTGGGGTCCCTTTTAGTTCTTAATCTGTGAAGCTATAACCCATTCCCTTTTTCATAAGACTGCTCATGAGGCCTTGATGAGAGTTATATTCTCTCTGTCTTCTCTGAAATCAATATTCTCAATTTCTTTAATTGATCTTTATATAGCATGTTCTCTACTCTTCTCAATATCCTGACCACCTCCTTCTAGACAAGATGACACATAGTTTAACCTATGCTTTCCCCATAAAATGTCATATTTAGAACTGAGTGAAGAACTACCATGTTGGCTTGGCCAATATCACCATATTTTAGCTGAGAGCTGGCACTATCTTTTGGGAATATAGAATCAGTAGAGTAAAGATGAGGACAATGACAAAAATGGAGTAATGGATTTCTGGAGAAAGAGGCACCAAGTAGAAGACTATGACTAAATGAAAATACTGATTTCTCTCTTGTGGGAAATTGACCTAAGACAATCCTGTGAGTCAGAGGGACTGCTTCTGGGGAGGGATGAAATGGAGCTTACTGGAAGAGGATGCTCTATGAACTTGGGTGTTGAAGTCCTTTATTTTAGAAAAATGATCTGTCTTAAATTTGATGTCCACATGATTGGGGATGTAGACTAGAATCTACCACACCAATGCAACTATCAACAATTTAGTAATAAGTCTTGATCAAGGACACATGTTAAAACCAGTGGAAATACACATCAGCCATGGGGGGGGAGGGGGAAGTCGGGGGGGTGAAGGGGAAAGTAAGAGCATGAATTATGTAACCATGTTAACTTTTCAAAAAAATAAATATTAATAAATGTTAAAAAAATTGATGTCCTATGAACCTGATGATGGTAAGGAGAACTGGTGGTGCCATTGGAGCATTCCCAAGTTTCATCTGGTTGGGAGAAAATGTTCCAAAGAAATATAGAAGTACCTAAAATGTGCCTATGTTATTCCTACGATAGTTAACAGAGAGCTAATATTGTAAGGAAATGGAAAGTTTATAAGAGAGTACCTAACTGACTTCAATGAGCTCAGCATATCTTATAAACTAAATCCTAGGCATTAAAAGAAATGGAAAGTTTCACTCTCTTATTCATCAATTTGATTGACAGTCCACTGTCAAGGTGGCTATGAAAAATCATTGACAAAGGGAGAGGAGTTATAGAGTTTAAAAAGGACAAATTTCATTCTAACTGTAAACAAAAGAATGAAAATCTTTCACACAAGAGAGTGAACTTAGTTTTTAATTTTGCCAAAATTTAAAATCACATCATTAAAGGAAGGTTCATAATCATTTAGACATGAAAAGAATGATTCCTGAAAATCAGCATATTTTCATCAAGCTCTAAACACACGAGACTAAGTTCATTTCTGTTCCAGACAGGGTTCACAGCCTGGTCCTACACCTTGGTTCAGAAAATCAGAATCACAAGTACAGGATATGGGAGGCATGGTTAGATGCTAATTAGTATGAAAAAGAGTGAGAAATTTTAGGCAACCGGAAACTCAATGTGAATCATTTCTGATGTGGAAACCAAAAAAGTTAATGCTATCTTTGTTTTCAGGAAATAGGATACATTTGGGGAATAAGGAGATGATAGTCCCTTTATACTCTTCCTAATGAGACCATATCTGACCTATGAATTCTGTTTTTCATGTCATGAAGACAGCGATAGGTGGGACATGCCAAAAGGATGTTATCCATGATGGAAACTGGTCTTGACTCCACATCCTGGAAGAATCAAATAAAGAAATAGAGATCCTTAGCCTGAAAATGAGAAGATTTAGAAGGCATATGATAGATCTAGTCAAACATCTGAAAGATTGTCATATAGAAGAAACATTAACCTTATTTTGTTACAAAGGATAAAATGAGATATACTGGGCAGAAATTTAGTACCCCTTCAAAAATGTGATTTATCCCATCAGAGTTTTGATATATCATGGGTCAACATAAGAAATTAAATGGGAATTTTGGGGTAATTTTGCAGAAGCCACAGACAACATTGCAAGGTCAGTCGACAACAAAGAAAGTTTAGAAATCAAGAAATGCACAAAATATTACATGATATTAACCTATTTTATATTTTTAAAGTTAAAGTTTATGAAAAGAATGCAAAAGTCAGCAGATGATACACCAAGGCTGGAAATACAGAGATATCTTAACAGTGACCTATGTATAGTCTATGATCAAATATTTAATCCAAATTTTACAAGAAGGTACTGTAAAACACCTCATGAAGGAAAATGAAAAAACAATCAGACTTCTTCTCCAGTAAGAAGGGTCAAAAAGTTTTACAGATTTTCCAGATGATTAGAAGGGATACCTGTACAAAGATACAAATTTCATTTTAATGTCAGGGAAAACTTACTCATGATTAGAGCCATCAGGAAGATAATGAATTTTCTTCCCTTTAAAACAAACAAACCCTATTTTCCATCTTAAAATCAATATTGTCTATTGGTTCCAAGACAGAAGAGTGGTAAGAGATAGGTAATGGGAGTTAAGTGACTTGCCCAGGGTCACATAGCTAGGAAATATGTGAAGTCAGATTTGAACCCAGGATTTCTCATCTCAGGATCAGATCTTAATACTCTGAGCCACCTTTCTGCCCTTATATATGAATTTTCTTAAGTGGTATTGGGTTTCCACTTGCCTCTTGAAGGCTGAGGTAATCTCATTTTTTGAGTGGCCAGGATAGTATCTAGCACACAGTAGGTACCTAATGAATTCTTGTTAATTGATTAATTGATCCAAGAAGAGACTAGCTGACTACTTGTCAGTGATGTTACAACTCAGAGTCTCATTTTGGGTATGAGTTTAAATAAATCTTTACTTGTATCACTTCTAACTCTGGAATTCTATGGAGGTCCATCTCTGATCCTTCATGGTGATATTAAGGTAACTGATTTCTTAAAGTCTACATTAGACTATCACAGATTTTATCAGTTCCACCTAGAAGTCATTGAAAGGCTTCTAGTATGGAATCAGTGATAGACTGTATGTCAGTCTTCTGGGAACTAGCCTTTTTAATTTTGGAAAAGCTCACTGCAATCTTGACTAAAGGATTAAAAATGTCTTAGCAACAGTGACTCTTGAACATAACCTGAGATACTGAGGGGAGTAATCATGCTAATGAAGTCACACATCCTAGAAATAATATAGTTTTGTAGAGGATTCAGTATACATGGTAAACCTGGATTTTAACAAAGAACTTGACAAATTTTTTATTTATTATGTGATCCATATGGACTGAATGGAGAGATCTGGACTATAAGATAGTACAGGTTGGTAGATTTGGAACTGGTTTAATGACTTGTGCCAGAGAGTAGTTGTTAATGAATCAATGTCAACTTGCAGGGGTGTCTCTTATGGAGTACCCCAGGAATCTCTTCCTGGCTCTGTGTTGTTCAATATTTCTTTTATTAATGACAGGGATGAAGACAAAGATGGATGACATGCTTTCAATTTACAGATGACACAAAACTGGGAGGGAGAGCTAACACATTGACTGGCAGAATCAGGATCTAAAAAGATCTTGACAGATTTGAACAATAAGCTAAAGCTAATGATATGAAATGTAATAGTGGTAAATGTCAAATCCTACATTTGTGTTCATGTCATACAAGGATGAGGATCAGCAGCTGGAACTGGTGATGTTTAGATAGGAGAAGAGAAGGCTTAGGAGAAGCATCATAGCTATATTCAAGTATTTAAATGTCTGTCAAAAAAGGAATTAGACTTGATCTTTTAAAATTCAGCATACATTAATTATACATCTATATGTGCAAGAAAGGCAGAATTTACAGAGGGTTAGACTTGGAATCCAGCTGGACTTGGGTTCCAATCTTACCTCTAATACTAACATTTGACTTCTCTTTAGTCTCAGACCGGTCTTTTAGACTTTTGTTGTTGCTCAGTCAGTTTTCAGTTGTGTTTGACTCTTTGTAACGCCATTTGAGGATTTCTTGGCAAAGATAATGAAATGATTTGCCATTTCCTTCTCTAGCACATTTTATAAATGGGCAGAAATTAAGTGACTTGCCCAGGATTGCTCATCTCATGAATGTCTGAGAATGGTTTTAAACTCAGTGCTTCCTGATTCTAGGCTCTATCTACTGACCCACCAAGATGCCTTTTACTAGGCACTAGAGATACAAATACAAAAATGAAAATTAGTTCCTGCTCTCAAAGAGTCTACTTTCTACTGAGGCATACAAAGTAGAAACAGATTTTTAAAATATATATTACAAAATAGTTTGATGGAAGAAAGAGCATTATGAACTAGAGAGATCTAGAAAGGCTTCCTATAAGAGAAGACACATGATCCAATTCTTGAAGATAAATAAAGACTATATATAAGAGATCTCCAGAAGAAAGAACTAGAAAAATGAATGAAAGATAAAGAGTGCCATTTTTAAGCTTGATACAAGGAAAAGTTATGCAAAAATGGAATGAACTGCCTTGGGAAATAATGGTTTCCTTATCACTGGAGATCTGCCAGAAGAGGGTAAAGGTCAATTTCTCTGGAATATTATAGAGATTATTCTTACTCCTGAACAGGTTAAATTAAATAAGCTCAGTAGTCCCTTTCAACTTGGAAATTCTTTGCTCCACACCCAGGGTATATTGGACCAGCTCAAGCTGGCTGGAGAGAAGCAATTGTTAAAATTTCACTGTGAGCAGATACAGTTCAAAGTCAAAAAACCACTACAAACCAGGGTTTAATTTACTGTTTTATTAATTTTCTAAACTTTTTCCAGCATATCCTTGCCCACATGGGTCATACTCTTCTTGTAGATAGACCTGTTATTTTAATAGAAGAAAATAACATATTTAAAAAATCCAATAGGGACAGGGGAAACAAAGATACCTGGAATAGAGGCATGTTTGAAGAAATCCCAGAGGGCAGCCTGGAGAAGAATTTGATATGATATTCAGCAGAATAACCTCCTTCATTTAAGATTCTAGGAGGAGCCATCCAATTAGAGAGAAAGAGAGGCCATAAGATGGAGAGTAATTCCAGTGTGTAAATTCCAGGACTGGAGTCAACTTCCAGGTGAAGAGTGGGGCATGGTGGAGGAAAAATGGGAGGAATGACTGAGAAGTTAGGTCATTGAGCAAGCTAGAATATCAAGTCTAATTTCATGAATTGAAATGTCTGTGTATAACTATCTATGTATGTGTGTGTGTGTGTATGTTACATTTGGACTATCCCTCTAAAATCCCTTCTTGCTCTAAATACCTTGAAAGATGACATTTGAGCTAGGCTTGAAGGACACGTAGGATTTGTGGTAGGTGATGTGCTGAGTGAAGGAGGAAGGCTATAATGAATGGGGGTTGTGTAACTGGTGATATTATAGGAGCCAGGAACCCATTATGGGCCAAGCATAACCACTCTTACTAGAAAGTAATGGCCACCAGGAAGCAGGAGGGCAATGTTAACAGAACAGTGACTGGCCAGAAGTAATTGAAACCTGACCACAAACCAAAGAGGAAGGAACAGCTTGCCCTGTTCCAGTGACCCAGGCACAAGAAAATGAAGTACATACACTTTTAAGAGAGGGATGCTATAATAAGATGATCTCTGGCTGGAGATTTCCACACCTAGAGGTTGGAGCTCATAGATTAAAGCAATCTATGTATGTAGACAAGGTAATCAGTCTATCATGTTTTAATCAATAGGGGGAAATATATATCATTGTTATATTAGGATGGAGGAAAAGTGATGGGTTTATATCACCTACTGGCTTCATTCCGATATCAGCCTTTGGCTGGGCCTGGCTAGCACCGAGGTTTTCTTCTCCTAGTCAGTTGAATGTGAGCAAAAATAAATTATCTTCCTTGCTGAAATATCAACCCCTTAAAAACAAATGAAATAATATATAAAAAGGGTTTTGTAAACACTGAAGAACTATAGAAATAACAATTAAATAAATGACGTTTCTATTATTTTTTAAAATTCATGAAGTACTTTCTCCACTATAGACCTGTGAGATAGTTTTAAAAAAATGTTATTGTTGTTTTGAGATGGGGCTTCAGACTCATGAATTCCTTAGTTCAGGAAACTCCTTTGGAAAAACACTCTGTCAATGCCCATCAGGAACTTTTATGTGACTTAGAGTGAGCCTCTAAAAGAGATTTATTTAATTTTCCTGGGTCATGCAGTCAATCAGTTTCAGAAGAGGGACTTAGACAATAGTGTTCTGGTTGTAGGTATGCCTATTATCTATTTAATGCTTCCTCTAGAGTAGAATGGTATAGGCTGTAGAGTATTGATAAACGTTTAACAACTGGCTCGCACCATCGTCTCCCCCCAAAAAAGTATACTGCAGGACATGCCTTTAAATTTAATCTGCATTATTAACATCACCTCTAACACTTCTTTAACTCTAGCCAATCAACAAAACAATAAATGAAGCTCTGATCTATGGTGCTTGCCACTATAGTGAATGAATGCTTACTCACACTGAAAATTTAACACTTTGTTCTTCCAAACCGTTTTGAGCTGGTTTCAGTGTAGGTCATAAAAGAATTGTTACCCCTGTTTTACAGAAAAAAATGAAGATCAGAGAATTAAAGTGACTTGCCTGGGGTCACATAGCTAATAAATGTCATTGCCTAAAATCAAACTGGAATTTCTTCACTTAAAGTCCAGCAAACTCTACACAAAACCTCTGTCTCTGAAAGTTTAGTTGTCTTAAAAGAGGAGAAATTCCAGGTGAGAAATTTCAATATGTGGGAAAAGGAGAAAATAAGTAAAAATATTCCAGCTAAATAGGAAATATTATGAAAAATGGATATATTGCAAGTGTGACAAACATTACAGTTTGGATAGAACCCAATATAGAGCCTTTTGTGAAATAAAAGTGAAAATATATAATGAGTCAAATTGTGGAGAATATTATATGCCAGATTAAGAAATGTTGATTCCATTCAGGAAGCCATGGGGAGTCATTGAGAGTTTTTGGGCAATTTGATAACATGACCAGACCTGTGTATTCGGAAAATTAACCTAAAAATTAGTAAGGAACTTCCAGTGAGAAAACTCCCTCTAACAATGCCAATTTGTAACTTATTTTTATACTTACATAGATTTATCTGGGGCACTGATGGATTAAATCACATCATAGAATGATAGGATCATAAAGCTAGGAGGGTCATTAGAAGTCCTCAAATTCTGCCCCATCTTTTTTACAGACCTGGAAAGTGAGGACCAAGGTGCAGAGGCTAAATGACTTGCCTAGCGTCATGAAATTAGTATTTAAAGTGGGATTTGAAGTAAGACTTGCTCAGAGTCACACATCTAGTATATGTCTGAGACCATATTTGAACCCAGGAAGATGAGTCTTCCTGATTCCATGCTCAGCACTCTATCTACTAAGCTACCTAGTTGCCCCAACTCTTGTCAATACTCACCAAAATTCAATTCTCTTCATCTTTGCTGTTTCAATAACCTTTATATCAAGCCTAGTGAGGCTACTATATAACTTGGGTGTACATGCGTTTATATAGAGTTTATGTATATACACATATATGTATCTAAATTCAATGTTTAAATAAGTATATAACTATTTCTTATAACCTATATTACAAATCTTTATTTGACATATTCTTTTAAATATAGAAAACAACATATTTTGTGATAATAATTAAGCTAGATTTTATGAGATATTTTATAAATCAATAACTGGAAATATTACTTAAAGCTTTCTCAGTCTCTCATTATTTAAGTGCACATATATGTATCTAAATTCAATGTTTAGTTTTTAGTTTTTTTTTAAACCCTTATACTTCGGTGTATTGTCTCATAGGTGGAAGAGTGGTAAGGGTAGACAATGGGGGTCAAGTGACTTGCCCAGAGTCACACAGCTGAGAAGTGGCTGAGGCCGGGCTTGAACCCAGGACCTCCTGACTCTAGGCCTGACTCTCACTCCACTGAGCTACCCAGCTGCCCCCTAAATTCAATGTTTAAATAAGTATATAACTATTTTTATAACCTATATTACAAATCTTTATTTGACATATTCTTTTAAATATAGAAAACAACATATTTTGTGATAATATTTAAGCTAGATTTTATGAGATATTTTATAAATCAATAATTGGAAATATTACTTAAAGCTTTCTCAGTCTCTCATTATTTAAGTTTTCCAAAATTGGAATAATGCTATGATATCCCTTCCATGCCAACACTCTCCTCACCCTCAACTTCTACCTCCCTCTCAAAAAAGTGAGGACTATGGGAAATTCTAACCTTGGACTTGAAAAAGTTATGGCTCACCAATACTTTTATTTTACAATGTAATAAGAATTAAGTTCTGAGTTGTGCTTTGAAAGATCCTGAAAAGCAATAGTAGCAAGAAATTTCATAGGATTCTTGGAAAGGTAAGGGTAGAACTTTACCAAACTATTCTTTGAGAATAAAATACTTGATAAACCCAAAACCTGGCTTTTGGGACAAGAACCCAATTTGACAAAAATTGCTGGGAAAATTGGAAAACAGTATGGGAGAGATTAGGTCTAGATCAACATCTGACACCCTATACCAAGATAAATTCAGAATAGTTAAATGACTTAAATATAAAGATGTAAATTATAAGTAAATTAGATGAAGATAGAATAGTATACCCGTCAGATCTATGCAAAAGGAAATAATTTAAGACTAAGCAAGAAACAGAGAATATTACAAAATACAAAATGAATAATTTTGATTACATTAAACTAAAAAATTTTTGTACAAATAAAACCAATGCAACAAAAATTAGAAGGGAAGCAAAAATTTGGGAAAAAATTCTTTATAACAAAAATCTCTAACAAAGGTCCAATATCTTAAACTTATAAGGAACTAAATCAACTCAAAAAAGTCAAGCCATTCCCCAATTGATAAATGGGCAAGGGACATGAATAGGCAGTTTTTAGGTAAAGGGGAAAAAAAAAACTATCAATTAAGACAGGAAAAGGTGTTCTAAATCTCTTATAATTAGAGAAATGCAAATCAAAACAACTCTGACGAACCATCTCACACCTAGATAGGCTAACATGACAGCAAAGGAAAGTAATAAATGTTTGAAGGGATGTGGCAAAATTGGGACACTAATGCATTGCTGGTGGAGTTGTGAATTGATCCAACCTTTGGATCCAACAATTTGGAATTATGCCCAAAGGGCTTTAAAAGATTCCCTGCCCTTTGATCCAGCCATACCACTGCTGGGTTTGTACCCCAAAGAGAATATAAGGAAAAATACAAGTACAAAGATATTTATAGACGCGATCTTTGTGCTGGCAAAAAATTGGAAAATGAGGGGGTGTCCATTGATTGGGGAATGACTGAACAAATTGTGGTATCTGTTGGTGATGGAATACTATTGTGCTAAAAGGAATTATGAATGGGAAGAATTCCATGTGAACTGGAAAGACCTCCAAGAATTGCTGCAGCATGAAAGGAGCAGAACCAAGAGAATGTTGTACACAGAGACTGATACACTGTGGCACAATCGAATGTAATGGACTTCTCTAATAGCAGCAATGCAATGATCTAGAACAATTCTAAGGGACTTATGAGAAAGAACACTATCCACATCCAGAGAAAGAACTATAAGAGTAGAAACATAGAAAAAAAGACATTTCCTTGATCACATGGTTCAATGGAGATATGATTGGGGATATAGACTCTAAATGATCACTCTATTGCAAATATTAAGAATATGGAAATAGGTCTTGATCAATGATACTTGTAAAACTCAGTTGAATTGTCATTGGCTATGGGATAGAGGAGAAAGGAGGGGAGGGAAAGAACATGAATCATGTAACCATGGAAAAATATTCCAAAATAAATAAATAAATGAATGATTTTTAATAAGAAATTGAAAAAAATTGAAAATTGAAAAAATTAAAAAAGAATAAAATACTTGATGCATTACTGTCAGTAAAATTTGCTTTGAGATGCTTTTCCAGTACTGGTGATGGAAATTCCCAACACTGATTTACCAATATTAAAGTTAACAACTCAAATTTCTATAAGTTTGCAAAGCATTTTCCTTTCTAACACATTTGAGTTAGGTAGGATAAATACATAAAACTCCATTTATAAAGGAAACAGATTCAGTAATCAATTAACTAAAAGATTAAGTAAATAAGTCATATGGATTGTTATTAATCAATCACCAAATGTGGAGGATTGTCTAAAAGTGGGTTATGATATTCTCTCAGTTCCCAAAATTCAGGGAAGGATATAGAATCCTCACAAAGCAACCAAAAATCAATCAGCAAACCAAATTTTGAGCATTAATGTGCCAAATGCTAGACCTTGGTGATACAAAGAAAGTAACAAAATAATTATTACACTCTAGTAGTGCACATACACATATAAGTACAAAAGATATACAAAGAAAATAAAAGATGATTTCAAGTAAACACTATCATGCGGAAAAAAAGGAAGGAAAAGAGGGTAGAGAGAGAGAGAGAGAGAGAGGAAGGAAGAAAGGATGAAAAGGAAGGAAGGAACAAAGGAAGGAACAAAGGAATGAATGAACGAAGGAAGGAAACATTTATTGAATTCTTACTATATGCCAGACACTGTACCAAGAACAATATAAATATCTCATTTGATCTTTAAAATAACATTGAAAAATAGATACTATCATTATTCTCCTCTTACAGTTGAGGAAACTGTAAAATGAGCTGGAGAAAGAAATGACAAACCACTCTAGTATCTTTGCCAAGAAAACCCCAAATGGGGTCATGAAGGGTCAGGCACAATGGAAATGACTGAACAACAGTTAAGGAAACAGAGACAGAGGTTAAATAACTTGCCCAAAGTCACAAATGTACTGTGTCTGAGGCTATATTTGAACTCAAGTCTTCCTGACTCCAACTCCATTGCTCAATTCCACTGTGCATCATCATGTAATAAAGAGTATATGAACTGAGTTTTGAAGGAAACTAAGCATAATAAGAGGTAGAGGAGATTAGGGAGTACATTTCAAGCACAGAGGTAAATCCATATTCTTTTACCTGGTTCTTTTGGTGACTCAGAGCAACAATTTTTAAGCCAATGAGCCACAATCTGAGGTAATGAATGCTATAGTCATGGGGAGACCAAAGCTAATTGTACTAAATAATAAACTCATGACTTTTTAAATCTAGCTCTGAATTTCTAGTTGAAGTAAGTCATCATAGATGATATTTCCTTAATGTCCTTACTAAGGAGGGTTGGTCCCTATAAGTATTTGTAGTCAACAAGGATGAAGAAATAATTGATTTTGTGTGTTATTACTCTGATATTAGATTAAACACAGTTGAGATGGTGATATAGTACTTCTTCAAGACAGTAGAGGGCATTAATAAGAAGGTGTGAACTCCTCCAGGAAATGAAAAATAGTATTGTTGCATATTTGTTCTCAATTATAGCTGCTGCTGCTGTCACATAATGCTTTTTATTTTTAATTTTTTCTATTTTTTAATTTTAATTTTGAATATTTTCCCATAGTTACATGTTTCATGTTCTTTCCCTCTCCCCCAAACCCCTCCATTCCCCATAGCAGACCCACAATTCCACTGAGTTTTACATGTATCATTGATTAAGACCTAATTCCATATTATTGATAGTTGGACTAGAATTATCATTTAGTGTCTACATCCACAATAACATCCCCATCAGCCCATGAGTTCAAGCAGTTGTTTTTCTTTTGTGTTTCTACTCCCACAGTTCTTCCTCTGAATGTGGCAAGTTTTCTTTCTCATAAGTCCCTCAGCCTTGCTCTGAATCCTTGCATTGCTGATAGTAGAGAAGTCTATTATGTTCGATTGTACCACAGTGTATCAGTCTCTGTGTACAATGTTCTCCTGGTTCTGCTCCTTTCACTCAGCATCAATTCCTGGAGGTCATTCCAGTTCACATGGAATTCCTCTAGTGCATTATTCCTTTGAGTACAATGGTATTCCATCACCAGAAGATACCACAATTTGTTCAGCCATTCCCCAATCGAAGGACATTCCCTCATTTTCCAATTTTTTGCCACCACAAAGAGCACAGCTATAAATATTTTTGTATAAGTTTTTTTTTCCTTATTATATCTTTGTGGTATAAACCAAACAGTACTATGGCTAGATCAAAAGGCAGATAGTCTTTTAAAGGCCTTTGGACATAGTTCCAAATTGCCATCCAGAATGGTTGGATCAATTCACAACTCTACCAGCAATTCATTAATGTCCCATTTTTGCACATCCTCTCCAACATTCACCACTTTGCTTCTAATTTTGGTAGCATTGGTTTTGTTTGTACAAAAACTTTTTAGTTTAACATAATAAAAATTATTTATTTTACATTTTGTAATTTTTTTCTAACTCTTGCTTGGTTTTAAAATATTTCCTTTCCCAGACATCTGACAAGTATACTATTCTGTGCTCACCTAATTTACTTATAGTTTCCTTCTTTATATTCAAGACATTCACTCATTCTGAATTTATCTTGTTATAGGGTATGAGATGTTGATCTAGACCCAATATCTCCCATGTTGTTTTTCAATTTTCCTAGCAATTTTTGTCAAATAGTGGGTTTTTGTTCCCAAAACTGGGTTCTTTGGGTTTATCATAGACTGTCTTGCTGAGGTTGCTTACCCCAAGTCTATTCCACTGTACCTCCCTTCTGTCTCTTCTCCAGTACCATATTATTTTGATGACTACTGCTTTATAGTACATTTTAAGATCTAGTGCTGTTAGGCCACCTTCCTTCATATTTTTTTTTCATTATTTCCTTTGATACTCTTGGTCTTTTGTTCTTCCAAATGAACTTTGTTGTAGTTTTTTTTCTTATTCAGTAAAAAAGTTTTTTGGTAGTTTGATAGGTATAGCAGTAAATAAGTAAATTAATTTGGGTAAGATGGTCATTTTTATTATGTTAGCTCATCCTACCCATGAGCAATCAATGTTTTTCCAACTGTTTAGATCGAGTTTTAATTGTTTGGAAAATGTTTTGTAGTTGTGTTCGTATAATTCCTATATTTGTTTTGGCAGATAGGTTCCTAATTATTTTATATTGTCTAGGGTGATTTTTAAAAGGAATTTCTCTTTCTAACTTTTCCTGCTGCAATGTGTTGGAAATATGTAGAAATGCTGATGATTTGTGTGTGTATCCATTTTGTATCCTGCAACTTTGCTAAAGTTGTTGATTTCCTCTTCATTAGAGATGAGATCTCCATTTTCATCTTTGATATTGATAATTTGGCTTTCTTCTTTCCTTTTTTAATTATATTGAACAGTACTTTGTCAATTTTATTTATTTTTTCAAGGTACCAGTTTCTAATCTTATTTATTAATTCAATAGTTCTTTTACTTTCACTTTTATTAATTTATCCTTTAATTTTTAGAATCTCTAATTTCATTTATAACTGGGGATTTTTAACATGTTCCCTTTCCAGTTTTTTGATTTGCATGTCCAGTTCACCAATCTTTGCCTTCCCTAATTTGTTAATATATGCACTCAAGGATATAAATTACCCCCTGAGTACTGCTTTAGCTGCATCCCACAGAATTTGGTAGGATGTCTCATCATTGTTATCCTCTTTGATGAAATTATTAATTGTTTCTATGATTTGTTATTTAACCCAAATTAATTTACTTATTTACTGCTATACCTATCAAACAACTTTTTTACTGAATTAGAAAAAACTATAACAAATTTGTTATTTAACTGATTTTGAAGAATCATATATAATTTCCAATTAATTTTTATTCGCCTGTCCATATGTCCTTACTAATTATTATTTTTATTGCATTATGATTGAAAAGGTTACATTTATTATTTCTGCTCTTTTGCATTTTTTTGCCATGTTTATATGCCCTAGTACTTGGTCAGTCTTTGTGAATGCACCATGTGCAGCTGAAAAGAAGGTATATCCCTTTTTGTCCCTATTTATTTTTCCCCACATATCTATTAACTCTAATTTTTCTAGTGTTTCATTCACCTATATAATCTCTTTCTTATTTATTTTTTGGTTTGACTTATCTAGATCTGATAGAGGAAGTTTTAGGTCTCCCACTAGTATAGTTTTACTATCTATTTCCTCCTTGATCTCTACCAGTTACTCCTTTAGAAATTTGGATGCTATACTGTTTGGTGCATACATGTTCAGTGCTGTTATTTCTTCATTGTCTGTACTGCCTTTTATCAGAATGTAATTACCTTCCCTATCTCTTTTAATAAGATCTATTTTTAGTTTGGCTTTGTCAGAAATCCTGATTGCAACTCCTGCCTTCTTTTTCTCAGTTGAAGCCCAATAGTTTTTACTCCAGCCTTTTATTTTTACTCTATGTATGTCTACCTGCCTCATATTTGTTTCTTGTAGACAACATATGGTAGGATTTTGATTTCTAATCCACTCTGTGATTTGCTTCTGTTTTATAGGTGAGTTCATCCCATTCACATTCAGAGTTATAATTATCAGTTGTGTATTCCACAATATTATTTTGATATTCTCTCCTAGTTCTTCCTCTTCTTCCTATGCTATTTCCTTTTAAACCAGTGGTTTGTTTTAAATCAGTTTCCCTTACCCCTCTCTTAGTTTACTTCCCTTTTCACCCCCTCCCTTTTTTCTCTTCATTATTTTTAAGGCCTAATGAATTCCCTCCCCCCTCTCCTTCCCTCCATTTTTGAACTCTCCAGCCAATTGCCCCCTCCTTGGTTTATCCCTTCTGACTTTCTCCATACAGTAAGATGGAATTTGATATCCCAATGGATCTAGCTATGGATCTCTTCCCTCTCAGGATTAATTCTGCTGAGAGTAAGGTTTATGTATTTCCTGTTAACGCTTTCTTCCTCTCCTTCTTCTAATAGTATACATCCCCTCCCCTTTCCATGCCCTCTTTGTGTGGTATAGATTATCTCATTTTTCTTATTCATTCAAGTTTCTCTTGGTGCCATATTCTATCCCCCCATTTTCCCATATCATCTTAAACCATTTAGTTCTCCAACCTCTCCCTATGAATAGTTCTTCTAATTACTATAATAGTGAATACAATTTTTGAGAATTACACATAACATTTCTCCATATAGGAATACAAATAATTTTATCTTATTGAATCCCTTAAAGAAGCCAATTTAAAAATAAGAGTTTTCTTTCTTTCCCCTCTCTTTCTTATTTACATTTTCATGTTTCTCTTAATTTTTTGGTTGGATATCAAACTTTCCATTTAGTTCAGGTCTATCTTGTTGAATGATCATTCTTTCCCCTGGAAGTATATAGTCATGTTTTATGGGTACGTGATTCTTGGTTGTAGACCCAATTCTCTTGCCTTTCTGAATATCATATTCTATGCCTTGCAGTCTTTTAGCGTAGAGGCTGCCAGATCCTGTGTAATCCTGCTTGGTGTTCCTTGATATCTGAATTTTCTCTTTCTGGCTTCCTGTAACATTTTTCCCATAACTTGGAAACTCTTGAATTTGGCAATCATATTCCTGGAGGTTGACTTTTGAGGATTTAGTGTAGAGGGTGATCTATGGATCTATGGATCCTTTCAATGTCTATTTTGCCCTCTTGTTGAAGAAAATCAGGGCAGTTTTCTTGGATAATTTCTTATACTATGGTGTCCAAATTTCTATTAATTTCTGATTTTTCAGGAAGACCAGTGATTCTCAAATTGTTTCTTCTAGACCTGTTTTCTTGATCTGTCATTCTCTCAGTGAGCTATTTCATATTTCCTTCTATTTTGTCATTCTTTTGACTTTGCTGTATTAGTTTTTGCTGTCTTACAAGATCATTGGCTTCTACTTGCCCACTTCTGGTCTTTAGAGACTGGTTTTCTGCTATAATCTTTTGATTTTCCTTTTTTATTTGGTCTATCTTGTTTTTCATGGGTTCTTGCTGTTTAATTTGGGTTTCCAATTTGCTTATCATTTCGTTTGATTTTGGGGCATCTTTCTCCAACTAGGAGTTTATGTCTTTTAACCTGTAAATTTCCTTTTTAGCTATTTCCCAGTTTTCTTGCTAAATATCTTCCATCTTTCTCATGATCTCAGATTTGAACTCTTCAAGAGCTTGTGACCAATTTTTATTTTGGGGGGAAGGTTTGGTCCTTGTTTGTCCTCCTCTGCTGTCTGCTCTGTTGCCTGGATTTTTTTCTGTGTAAAATTTATTGAGTGTTGATGCTTTCTTTTCTTTTTCTCTTGGTTAGTTCTTGGACATTACTTGCCATTATTATGTTGGTTTTTCCTTCTCAATCAGAAGTCTGGGTGAGGCGGGTATGCTCTCTGTGTATTGAGCTGTGGAGCAGTTTTTGCCTGAGTCACAGCTCCGTGCTGCCCCTCTCAGCTTTATCCTTGTTCCCAAGGTCTGTGCTCTTTAGGCTCCTGGGGTCTCATGTCTAGCTGTTCTCAGGGTCAAGTCTTCTGGTGGTCCCCTTGCTTGCTCTTCTACCCTAGACTCCTTTACGCGTCTCAGCAAACTTCTTCCACAATCTGTCACCCTTCTGCTCTAGGTCCACGCTCAAGGTCCATGCTCAAAGTCAGTGTTCTTTAGCCTTTTGGGGTCTTAAGTCTTGCTGCTCTCAGGAGCAAGCCCCTGGTGATCCAATTAGTTGCCAAGAACTTAGTGAATGCCCCATCCTTGCTCTAACTCTTATGCACTGGCTCTGGGATTGTAGGTGGGTTGGGGTTGGGAGGTTTGGTCATCTTGCATTTTAGTGAGAGTTATTTCACCTCCTTATAGACTGGAAATGCCCAAATCCCACATACCTTCAATGGTGCACCCTATTGTGGGGTTCCTTCTTTCATCTGGATTTGGATTTTGTGTCCTTTTGAGGTATCATGTATGGGTTGGTTAGGAGAGTTAAGTGCCCTGCTTCTAGTCTGCAGCCATCTTAACCAGGAAGTCCCCATAATGCTTTTTAAAAAAATCAGAAAAATTATAAAATTTTGTATTCAAGACTAACTCTCACCAAAGAGGACAGGGAAAATATTTTGGGAGTTGTTTTTTTTGGAGGGGAAGGAGCTTTGGAGTTTGTTATAATTAATTTTGCACCAAATTCATCTGAATTTGAAAATAATATGTAAAAGGAAAGAATATGATTCAGATGTTAGGGGAGCTTAGTCCTGGTTCTGCTACTCTCTACCCTTAGTGGCTTCATATGAATTCATTCTTCTGAGATTCAGCTTTTTCACCTGGAAAATGTTGAATAAATCAATTGAACCATGTAATTTCTAGGATTCATTTTAGCTCAAAAAGTTTATGCTTCTCTGATGGACATTAAGAATGCATTTGGTGGGGCTGGAGATGGTAATAGCTTCCTTCAAATACTTGAAGAGCTGGCATATGGGAAAGGGATTAAATTTCTTTTGTTTACTTTCAGAGTAGGAAAAATGGGTGGAAATTATCTTGAAAGAGTAAGAATTGAATTCAGTATAAATGAGATCTGAGCAGAAGGGGCTATTTCAAGAGGTGCTAAATTCCCCAGTTTGGAAGCCTTCAAGGAGAGACTAGATGACCATTAGTGAGAGATGTTATAATGAGAATTCCTGTTCAGACTTAATTAGATGACCTCTGAGGTCCCTTCTTACCATTGAGATTCCAAGATCTTATGATTCAAAACCCTCCACTAATGGCCAGTTCTACAAATTTGGGAAATTATCATTTTACCAGAATTGCCAGTACTGAAATCCAAGGAATAGTAAGAAAGAGAAAATTCCTTGCATCATAGTCTTTCCAAGTACTCTTTGCTTGGTCTGCCAGAGGAACAGTGCTAAGGATGGTCCAGACTGACTTCAGTTGTGGGCTGATATACTCTTACATGCATGTAATAACACCTCATTTCCATAGTGTACCTTTTGTATAAAAACCTTAAAGCACTTTTAAATGCATCATCTACTTCTTCCTCTTAACAATTCCATGAAGAGAGCAGTAGGGGGTGGATGCTATCCTCTGCCTTTTATAGATACAGGACCTGAGGCACACAGCGAGTCACACAGCATGTCTAGAACAGAGCTAAAGATTCTAACTCATCAATCCTGAAAAATCCTTTGATGTTCATTCCAGTAGCCTGCACTGCCGCTCATCCAACTCAATAGTTTAATTTGTCCATTCAGACTGTTAAAAAGTATTTATCAAATACATGGTACAGAGCAACACTCTAGGAATCTGGGGACACATGCCAATGATTATGTGTCCTAGCTATCCTCATGAGGCTTACAATCTAAGAACATGAGGGAAAATTCTTGATATCTGCCCTTTTGTGAGAGGCAATAAGAAGCCTTGCTAAGTTCCATCTTTGCTCTAATAGACTGTAAGTATATGTGTGTGTGCTTATGTGTGTGTGTGTATTTACTGCAAAACCGTGGGAGGCTCTGTTGGAAACACAAATGCTGAGCTATGCACAATGGAACAGAACAAGAAGGCAGGAATGCTGGCCTAAGCCCATTAGCTGTGTAACCTCTGAGCCTGGCCTTACCACTGAGAACAGAAGCATCATGCCCAAATCCATCAGCACTCATAACAGAGAGCTATGCTCAGAGAGAGGGCTGCAACAACATTTGTCAGTTATCCTATTCAGAAGTCAAGGAGAGAGGGGAAGTATATTGGCCAAATCCACTGATGGTCATTTGAGTTATTTAGAGTGAGGGTCTCTGTTATAAAATTTAGGTGGGTACAATTTACCACATGTATTCAAGGAGTCCAGAAACTTAGGGCTGAGTCCCCACTATAAAAGAAATCTATTTTGAGAAGGTACCGAAGGTTGAGCCTCAATTCCCTCCCTTCCCCTGCTGCCCTGGTATGTGAGGGGTTTAGAAGAATTCTATTATCCTGGCATTTATTGCCATTCAACCACATTCTGATTCCAACGTACCTTTCCAAGCATTTTTCACAATATTCTTCTCTACATTCCATCCAAATTGGGCTATTGGCCATACTCCTAAAACATCATGTCAACTTTTCTTCTAGATATAAGATCTGTGCCCTGTTCTGAAATTTATGTCCTCTTTCATTCTGCTTTTCAAAATTGTTATCCTACCTCCCTTAAAGCCTGCACTCCATCACCACCTTTTCTTTAAAGCTTTCCATGATCACTGCTTCTCTTTGTTTCCCTTAATATCCTCTCCCATCATAGTCTAGATATTCCTGTTCTTTCTCTCCTCAAATTTCCTTAGAGTTCTTTTTTTCCAGAGTTATCTTTGGACTAGAATCTAGACCTTTCACTTTTATGTAGTGCTATTATGGTATTGTCAAGGAGATCAAGATATTGAAGGTGGTTGTCCATAATGATCATGAAATCATAATTCTAGACCTAGAAGGGGTTTTGGAACTAACATCTCCAATTCACATTTTACAGATTAGGAAACTGAAATACAGGAAATTAACTTGCCCAAGATCACACAGGCAATAAGTATGAGAGGTAGGATTTGAATTGTGGTTCTATGACCATAGAATCAGTACTCTGAAGGGCTCCCAGTACACCCACTTTCTTCTCTTTCCCTGGGGATTTTACCCTGCGACAGCAAGTCTTGACCTAGATTGATAAATTAGTCCTCATAGTAAAGGATTATGGGGAGGCAAAAAAGACAATACTATGGAGCAGAAGGTTAGAAAAGTCATACTTAATAGGAGCAGAAGGTAAAAGTGGGAGGGAGGTGGGCAGGAAATATCTGCTATGAGTCTTAATGCTAAAATATTGTGTTTAAAGCATGCAACAGAGACATAAAGCAGGTGCTATTTTGCTGTAACCAATCAGGCCTCTGAAGGCTAGAACTAGTGATCATTTATTCCCTTCCTTCCCTTTTATTTCTCTCTGTCTTAGAAGAAGACTCCTTTCTGTTCACTATTTTGGGGTACTGGAGACACTGCTATTTCAAAAAAATATTTACCATATTATTTATTTTGTTGTACACCAAAAATTGGGATAAAAGTGGTTGACTATTAATAAAAATGTAGTGGAGAAAGGGCATTTGGTGAGCCTTGAGAAGAATTTAAAACTTGGATGTTTTGCCATTGTGCTATTTCTGGTTGGGTGCTTGGAGCTCTAGAAGAAAACTGTCGATTAATTTTTACAGTTTCTCAGAGATTCTAGACTTTTAGGCAAGGAGGGAGAAAAGGAGTGCCTTGGATGACCCAACTAGTTGGGTTTGCTCTGAGGCAAGTCTTCTGACATCTTTCCTGGGCTTGATTGGAGAAGAAATTCCTTCCCATAAGGGAAGAAATGAGAGAGTGGCTAGAAATCATGCTCAAAAGGAGGACAGACTAGCTCCCACATATATGTTCTAAGGCATGCATAAGAATGTTTGATGAGCCCTTTTCAATAGCATAACATCATACTACCACTAGACTGACCTGGGAACATGTTGTACCATCACCAGCATCATTTCCCCAGGTCCTTGACCTTTTTGACTTTTTGTTTTTGAATTTTTTTGTCCTTATATTTTGAGTAGGTAGTGTAGTGGCTTGTACTTAGGGATGAGGATTGGCACTAGTCTTATGATTTCATTAGTATAAGAAACTCCCAGGTGAGGAAATTTCATCTGCCAATAGAAGACAACACCTTCTTTGCAATATGTAGTCTTAAGAGTTACCTAGAGCACTAATAGGTTAAATAGCCATAAAGACATGCTACTTCTCATATGTCTTGCACTTAGTCAGTACTTAATGTTTCCTTAATTGAAATGCATATGATATCTAAAGTCAGAAATACCATTCTAACTGATTTCCTACTACAAAGAAATACTTTATACTTTTCTCCTTTCATTTGGTTTTCCTGGGTAATTTGCTCAGATCAGGCTTCATGTTCTTCTCTTCTCTTTCCATCTAGCACATCTCACCCTCTCCTCATCAGGTAAGCCTGCCTGCTCAGAATTAAGCCCATAGGACCAACCACTCTTCTCTACCCTAAAGGTCCTCAGGAGGGAGTGTAGAGAAGAAGAGGCACAGCCTCAGGATCCCAGACGTTACCACTGGTAGGAAAACTGGGGAGATAAAGACCTTCTCACCAGGTCTTTCTCCTCTTCCTGGACCTTTTCTCTAACACCCTTCCCAGCTGTTCTTCCTTCCAGTGCCAGACTCTCCTATGAAGAAGAAATACAAGAATCAGTGCCACTAAAAAGATGGAGATTTATAATTGCAATGTATCTCCCCACACACATATACACAACTCTTGGCTCAGTCCCCTCCCCTCAGTGCACCCTTTCTCCAATCTTGCTTAATTGAGATCTCCCAATATTCACATTGCTTTGCCAAAGCACAGCTAGGGCAAAACTCATAGTTTGGGCTTTTTGGGGTAGGTAGAGAAAAGGGGAGAAAGAAGGTGAAGAAGAAGGCTCCTTCTTCTTTTGCCTTCTCCGACATGTTTCTTTTGCCTCTCCTTACTCCCACCAGCCACGAGGAACCTCCAGACTCATCTTCTTTCCTTGTCCTTATTTACAAAGAGATACCCATTTCCCAAATTAAGAGCTCTTTGGTCTCCTTCTTGCTCACCCTGGCCATGTGTTGAGCCCTATGAGCTGCCTTGTGGCATTTATTAGCATGGGCAGAAAAATGCTTGCCTCATCAGAGAGAGCAGCTGGAAACAGAAAGCCTTTCAAAGGCATGAAACTGACCTCTAGCTCAGCTGCTGGATGCCTGAGTATTGCAGACTCAGTTTAATTCTCTTTCTCCCTCCCTTATTCCCTTTCTCCATCCCATTCTCTCTCTCTCTCTCTCTCTCTCTCTCTCTCTCTCTCTCTCTCTCTCTCTCCTTCACTCCCTCCCTCCCCTCTCACCCCCCCATTTGCTCTCCCCCTACTTGCTCCCTTTCTCCTTTCTGCAGTGTCCTGACCTTGCAGGGCCTCGGTCCCCCCCTCTATCCATCTCCCTAGTTGTGTCTCTCCCGTGAAGTCATGCTGGGAGATTAATTGCTGCTATCACCCCTAATCCATCACACTTCCCAAAGATTGTTTTGACATCTAGTTAATTTTTGGCTGATGATTTATCAAATTCTTATTACCGTGCTCTGAAGGGGCTCATTTATTGTGTTGATTCATGGTAATGATAAAGGGGAAGCATTTTGAATTTTAACTACATTTCCCTCATGCTTCTTCTATCCAGTGCAGTTAAAAAGCAGAGAAAAGGAGGGAAAATTGTATCCAAGGAACTCTTAAACAATTCAGAGTGGGAAAGGAAAGGGTGGAGATGGGTATCAAGGGTAGGGGGAAGGGGGGGCAAATCTCCATCATTTGTACAAAAGTTTGAAAAAGGTTAATATATATTAGCAGTATTTTGAGCATCTGGATCTGGACTGCATTTGGAAAGCTCATACCCCTAAGGCTCTTAAACATTTATTGCCCTGTAATATTACCTAAATGTCTATTGCCATTTTATTCAAATAGAACTTAATGCTAAATGATGTCAGTCATGTACTAGTGGAAATGTAAAACGAGCATCTCTGCCAGGCCAGATGGCCGTCCCACCTTTTAAAAGTATATGGAGACTTTTGCTTGGCCCTTCATGTCACTCCCTCTATTTGCTTTCCATGTATTTTTTCATTTCCCATTCAATTATTTTTAATAAGCCCATATGGTAGGACAGAGCTAAGGGGCAGGGAAGTTAGGGGAGATGTGGTACAGAGGGCTGTTTTTTGGTGTTGGTGTTCAATTGTATCTGACTCTTTGTGACAACACTGGCATTTTCTTGGCAAAAATACAAGTGGTTTGCCATTTCCTTTTAGAGTATGTCCCAATTTTACTGAAGAGGAAACTGAAGGAAAGAGAGTTAAGTGATTTGTCCCAAGTTACACAGCTAGTAATATTTAAGATTTAGTTTGAACTCAGGATCTTTCTGACTCCAGACCCAATGTTCTATCCATTGTACAACCTAGCTGCCCCAAAACAATTGTTCCATCACGTCCAACTCTTAGTGGCTGCATGGACCATCCTGTCCATGAGCTTTTTTTGGCAAAGATACTGGAGTGGTTTGCTATTTCCTTCTCCAGTGGATTAAAGCAATCAGAGGTTAAGTCACTTGTGTAAGGTCACACAGCTAGGAAGTACCTAAGACCAGATTTGAATTCAGATCTTCCTGATTCTAGGCCCAGCATTTTATCCACTGAGCCATTTATCTGTCCAGAGGGAAATA
Source organism: Gracilinanus agilis (assembly GCF_016433145.1). Lineage (NCBI taxonomy): Eukaryota > Metazoa > Chordata > Mammalia > Didelphimorphia > Didelphidae > Gracilinanus > Gracilinanus agilis. The sequence continues at coordinate 172,381,288 of NC_058131.1, read as the reverse complement.
TAATCATTCAGAATTACTGAGACAGCTTAGAGTATATAAACCTAATCTGTACTCATTCAGCATCTAAAAAGGGCAGCTACTAGGGGCTTCTAGGCCATGTTTATCACTTTGCAAGAAGGAATGTGGTCAGGAAAGGAATTGCCCTCCAGTCTGAGAAAAAGAAATAAAATAACAAAGCATGATGGAAAAAGCAATGCTCTTGGGAGTGGTAGAATTAGGTTTTACCAGTAACTTTCTGTCATTGGACAAATCCTTTTCCCTGCCTTATTGGACCGAATCAATTGAGGTGCATTTATTAATCACCTGCTGGATCAGGCACTTAACTAGACATTGGAGACCCAAAGATAAATCCTCCCTGCTCTCAAGGAGCTTATATCTTATCATTTCTAGCTTTAAAGTTCTAGGAATCTGCAGAGTAAAGAAGAAGGAGACTGCAAGATATTAGTCTCATCCTGGATTTCTGGAACAAAGTGTATTCCTCTGTACAATTCAGGCCATTCCTGACCTGTTCCTCTTTCTCTGAGTCTTCATGGGTTAAACAAAAGTAAAACCCCTTACCTTCTGTCTTAGAATAAATACTGTCTATTGGTTCCAAGACAGAAGAGCAGTAAGGGCTAAGTAGTGGGGTTGATTGATTTGCCCAATGGGGTCTCATAGCTAAGAAGTGTCTGCAGGCACATTTGAACCACTCAGGACCTCCGGTCTCTAGGCCTTGCTCTCCATCCTCTGAGCCATCCAGCTACCCCCAGCTTAGGTATTTATTAGACCAGAGGCTAACCTGCATGACTATATCCCTAACAGGCAACCTTCCTCTTGGTTTTCATCAAAGCATAGGGACTGGAGGTATGATTTCTTTAGCTCTTAAGTAATGAGAACCCTCAGGGCATCTGAGGTGGCACAGTGGATGGAGAGCCAGGCCTGGAGTCAGGAAGGCTCATATCCCTGACTTCAAATTTGGCCTCAGACTCTTTTTGCTTTGTGATTCTAGGCAAGTCATTGAACTCTGTTTGCCTCAGTTTCCTCATCTGAAAAGTGAGCTGGAGAAAGAAATGTCAAACCACTCCTTTATCTTTGTCAAAAAAAACCCAAATATCTATTATTTAACATTGTATTAGAAACACTAGCAGTTGCAATTAGAGAAGAAAAAGAAATTGAAGGTATCAAAGTGGGCAAGGAGGAAACTAAGCTATCACTCTTTGCAGATGATATGATGGTCTACTTAAAAAATCCTAGAGAATCAACTAAGAAGCT
>NC_058131.1:172365056-172379651 GCF_016433145.1 Gracilinanus agilis | reverse complement strand
TACCAGCAGCAATACAATGACCCAGGACAATTCCGAGGGATTTATGGTAAAGACGCTACCCACATTCAGAGGAAGGACTGCAGGAGAGGAAACATATAAGAAAAACAACTGCTTGAACGCATGGGTCGGGGTGGACATGATTGAGGGTGTGGACTCGAAACTACCACACCAATGCAACTACCAACAATTTGGAAATTGGTCTTGATCAAGGACACATGACAAAACTAGTGGAAATGAGCATCGGCCATGGGTGGGGGGAGTGCGGGGGGTGGGGGTGAAGGGGATAGGAGGAGCATGAATCAGGTAACCATGTTAAAAATGTATATTAATAAATGTTTGAAAAAAAAACCCAAATAGGGTCACAAAGAGTCAGTCGTGAATGAAATAACTAAACAACAAACAACGAGTTCTCTCTACTAATGCAGGTAAGCAGTTGCCATATCACAAGAGGTTAAGTGACTGGCTCAGGGTCACATAGCCAATATGTGTCAGAGGACTTAACCTAGGCTTTCTTCACTCAGAGGATGACTCTCAGGGCACCATGCCTTCACTGTTTCTCTTAACAATTTGAAACAAGTTTTAAGAAAGAGTAGAATCCAAGCAGAAACCTTGAACATTCTAATAAAATCATAAATGTTTGTTTTGCACCTGAGCAGACTATATAAGAAGTTAATTGTGGGACAACTAGATGGTTCATTGTGGATATGAAATTCAGGTCTAGAGACAGGAGGTCTTGGGTTCAAATCGGGCCTTTGACACTTCCTAGCTATGTGACCCTGGACAAGTCACTTAATCCCCATTGTCTAGCCCTTCCCACTCTTCTGCCTTGTAACCAATCCACAGTCTCGATTCAAAGATGGAAGGTAAGGGTTTAAAAATATGAAAAAGAAGTTAATTGGTAAGATGATGGGATCTTAAGGTAAGGGCAAGATGAAACTAGTGTTCTCTCTGGGCCTTTCTATATTATCTACAATCACAAGATTTAAACATAAAAGGGACCCTAGGTATCAGCTAATCAAATTCTTTCAGTTTACACATGAGGTAACTGAGGTCCAAATGTGCTGTGGATTTTCCTGAGGTCTCACACCTAGGAAAGAGCAGAGCGAAATCATAAGCATAAGTCTTATTCCAAACCCAATGCTCATTCCACTGTACATCTAGTCACAATGAAAGTCAACTATTCATAGTCCTTTGACCTAGATCTCACTATGTTTTCAGTATCTTAATGGAATATTTTCCCCCAAGACCATATCATCTGTGGCACTGGGCTCCCTCTCCTGCTTAGAGGTATGAGATGCTCTGATCAAGGCTGTAACAGCCTCATGATAAGATCACTGAAATAGAGTCTCTGTGTTGGAAGGAACCTCATTAGTGTCATCCACTGGAGAACAGGAATGTCCTCTGCAACATCCCAGAAATGTGATCATCAGCATTTCTACATATTTTCAACAACATCCAACAAGAAGTGATAGAAAGAAAAATTCCATTTAAAATAACTTCAGACAGTATAAAATACTTGGGACTCTACCTGCTAAGGTAAATATAGGAATTATAGGGATACAATTACAAAATACTTTTCACAGAAATACAGAGTTAAACAATTTTGGAAATATTAAATGCTCATGGGGGGGGCCAAGCCAATGTAATAAAAATGTCAATTCTAACTAAATTAGTTAACTTATTCAGTAACATAAGAATCAAACTACCAAAGAATTATTTCCTAAACTAGAAAAAAAAATACAAAATTCATCTGGAGCAACAAAAGGTCAAGAATATCAAAGGATAGCGTAAGCTGGATGGCTCAGTGGATCAAGAGTTAGGCCTAGAGACAGGATGTCGTGGGTTCAAATATGACCTCAGATACTTCCTAGCTGTGTGATCCTGGACAGGTCATTTACCCCCTCCCCCCCCCCATTGCCTAACCTTTACCACTCTTCTGCCTTGGAACCAGTACATAGTATTGATTCTAAGACGAAAGGTAAGAGTTTAAAAAAAAAAAAGAAAGAAAAAAGAATATCAAAAGAGTCAATGAAAAAATATGAAGAAAGCTAGCATAACAGAAACAGATTTCAAACTATATTACAAAGTGGTTATCATCAAATCAATTTAGTACTGGCTAAAAAATAATGGATCATTGTTGGTGTTCTAATCAGGGTGCAAGTATAGTAAGGCTGGAATGTGCTTGTCTCTCATTCTTGATTCTATGCTTCTTTGAATATAGCCTAAGGTCACATTAGTCTTTCATGAATGTCATATATGATCTGACAAACTGTGCTGTCTTCTATTTATCTGGGGATCTCAGATTGTCCATTGTAACTTCAATTTTAGGATACTTAAACAAATAGAAATCAGTAATTAATGAGGTTACAATATGCTTTATGATTTCGCTGCTCTAGCCATATTTTGAAATTTTACTAAGCTTTAATTAATGGCATCATTCAGAATGTAATGGTCTTTGATATAAAATTTAAAAAATCTTTTAGCAACCACTTGCAAGAGAAGGAATAAGAATTATAATAAGATTTCAAGAGAAAGACACCCAATTTTACCTAGATGTAAAATTTTAAGATTTAGTTTATAAAACTATTTTCTGGGGCAGCTAGGTAGTACAATGGTTAGAACACCAGGCCTGGAGTCAGAAGGATCTGGGTTCAAATGTGACTTCAGACACTTCCTAGCTGGACAAATCACTTTCTCCCCAATTGCCTTGTCCTTCTCTTCTGCTTTATAATCAATTATTAGCATTGATTCTAAGAGAGGAAGTAAAGGTTTATAAATAAAAAAATGAAACTATTTTCCTCAGCAATTTTTAGATTTTGATGTTTCAGTCAAGAATTATAATCTATGTTAAAAAAACAAGTTGACATCACTTCAATGCCACAGAAGATACATTTTTTTCATTGGTGTACATATTCTTTCTACAAGTATTTATCTTAACCCCTAAAAATCTTCTCAGTCTTTGAGATTCTTTTTTTTAAACCCTTACCTTCCATCTTGGAGTCAATATTGTGTATTGGCTCCAAGGCAGAAGTGTGGTAAGGGTAGGCAATGGGGGTCAAGTGACTTGCCCAGGGTCACACAGCTGGGAAGTGTCTGAGGTCAAATTTGAACCTAGGACCTCCCATCTCTAGGCCTAGTTCTCAATCCACTGAGCTAACCAGCTGCACCCTTTGAGATTCTTGCATGTTTTTTCTGTAAATCTTGCATAAATATCTTGCATATTTCTAGTGTACAAGAGACTTCTAAACTATTCTTGACTTCATGTCAGTTAAAACATCTATTGGATGAATTCTTCTCCTTATTTTATTTGGCCATGACCACACAAACATATGTATCTATTTTTCCATTAGATTGTAAGCTCCTTGAGGGCAGAGACTCTCTTTTGCCTCTTTTTATATTTTTAGTACTTTTCATATTGTCTGGCATATAGTAGGTGCTGAATAAAGGTTTACTGATTGATTGTCACAGTCACTATTCCATAATTACAGTTTAGAGTAATCAAATTAATAAGCAAACCTCTTGAAATCTGAATCTGTAAACCTAAGCACTTTAACTGTTGGGAAACTATCATTACCATTCTCAAATTTTTCTCTAGACCACTCTAGAACAAAGCATAGTACTGATTTCAGTTATAATCACTAATGCCTTCTCTGCCAACAATGCTCAATAGTTGCAGGTTCTCTGTTCCATCTTTGCCTCTATTATTTAATTATAGTCAGAGAATCTTTGCTTATGATAAATTGGAATGATCTTCCTGGTCTGGTGTTTTAAGAATTCCAAGTTGTTTTAAGAACTGGGTGGCTCTAGCTAGATAATGAAGAAGCAGACATGCCCCCCGATGACTGGTGCTAAAAACAAAAGACATGTGCTTACATTTGTTATAATAAGCTTATAAACAAGGCAACTGTCTCACTCACCAGAATGCCTCTCTCCCTTCTCCCATGCACATTGCTGTCAATGACACCTCACTAATACATCCTCCAACATAGACTCCTGGGTGGTTGATAGCTAGTAAACATAACCACGTGTGCCCAGTCAAAGCCACGGCCCCATAGAGAAGGTCATGCAGAGGGAAGGATCTGTCAAAACACACTGGAATGGAAAAAAAGAGAAACATACAGGCATAGACAAGAAGGGAAAAGCAGCAGGAGTTATACAGCTGAAAAGAACTCTCTTATCATCAGTTGCTACCTCTTTGTCTTCAGAGAAATAGGCTATAAAGTTCAAAGGCAAAGCTAGCCAAAGGAGGGTGAGATGACCTATTTATCTCTACTCACTAGACACAGGTTATTATTAGGAGACATTGCTGAGTTTCACAAAAGAATATTCCCAAGGCTATGAGAACAAGGGATACAGCCAACTCTGTAAAACAGGTAGTATGAATAGGTTTATCCCTATTTTAGAGATGCAGAAACTGAGGCTGAGAGAGCTTAAGTGACTTTGTGTGTAATTTAATTGTGTGACACAGTGAGTTTCCTTCACAATCTGCCCAATTCAGCATCTGTCCCAGGGGAGAAGAGATCAGAGAATGCTGGGGCAGGGGCCATGGTGGAGGTGGGAGTGGTGATCTGTTTTCTGTATCTATCTATGGATGGCAAGAGAAAACTAAGAATTGATGATTCACATTAGGAGTAGATATTCTTTAGAATCAGGTCTGGTCATTGACCAGACTGATTTATCTTTTTTTTTGAAAGGGAAGCTCTCTTACTAATATTCCATCAACTGTATACCCAGGATAAAGTAAGCATCATTACAGATACTCCACAGGCTTTGTGTTGCCCTATTAAGCTTTATCAATTAATAATAATTCACATTTGCATAGTACTTTAAGTTTTCCAAAGTTTTATTTATAGCAACTCTATGAAATAAATAGGAAAAATTAAGGTTACCCTATTTTACAGATTAAAAAACTGAGGATCAGAAAGACTAAGTAATTTGTCCACATTTGCATAGCTGATAAGTGCCAGAACCAGGAGAAATATGGGTTCGAATCCTGATGCTCAGATCAGCGTTCTTTCTTTGTTACTAGGTTTCCTTTCAAGGGATCAGGATCCTAAAATCCCTGATATTGGAACCATCAAGCAAAAAGAGGATTCAAAAAGTGTTGTCCCAAACATCCCCACCTCTCCAATGATCTTGTGAAACATTTAATCATTTCCCAGCCCCACTGACGTATTCTATGCCTAAGATCACAAGCATCATGAAGCACAACCCAGTGCAAAAGATGTTTCCCTGAGACACCCAACACACAGCTGAACACAAACACAGACACACAGCAAAAGTCATCCCTGTAACCATGTACTCTCCAGTTCCAGTGCTGTCTGTAGTATACAGAATTGGGGTGATATAGTTTTTCTAGCTTTGGCTGAGTTCCAAAAGCTGTTAGGGGTTTTGGAATCTTGAGGAAAAGGCAGTTGGCTGGATCTTCCATGGAGGGAGGTTGTCAATGAGCCGAGCTGCTTTGATTACCTAGCTTTAATATTGAAATTTAGCCTAGCTTTGATATATTTACTTAAGAAATTATTGTTTTAGATAAACCCTTTATATCTTCCTTTCCTAATACCATCCCTGCCTTCCCTCCCTTACCTTATATGTCTGTGGAGTTAATAAGGAGAGTAATTATAGAGGAGTTAAATCTGTGAAGAGTTACCTAATTGACAGCATTAGTTACAGTTAGTCAGTCATCATTTATTCCCTTTAGATAGCAATAGCACTTAGTAAAGCTGAGTTTAAAGGCAGGTCCTTACTCAGACTCCATCTTTGCTTCCCTTCCCCCACCTGAGGTTCCTGAGACAACTGATAGGGCTTTCCTTTGATCCACCTTCCTAACAAACATCCTTCAAACAAAATAAACCCTTTTGTGTTTCAACAGCCCTATTAGTGTAATTTGTCTGTTAGTTATCAAGAGGGAAGAAAAGGGAAAGAGACAACATACTCTGGGCTTAGAGGGAAGCTGGGCATGCATCTTGAAGGAAGGTGTTACTTCAAAACAGGTCCCTTCCTGTGAAATTAACTAAAGCCTGTTTGTTAATTTCAGTCTAGTCTATTTCCCTCAGCTTGTGTTTGAGTCGAAGACCCAGTCTGTAAGCCTGCTGTTTGTCTGTTTAGTTTAATTTCTCTTCTCCCTAAAAGATCTCTGTTTCCCTTCTGTGTTGTACTCCTGACTTCAGTCCTATTATACCCTGAATCTCCTTTAATCCCAGCCTACCTGTAACTGAGATTACCCATTTAGCAAGTCTCAAACATCCTCCTTTCATTTCCCTTATTCCAAACACCTTTCCTCAAATTACCCACAATTACATGTCACACCTGGCTTTCATGCTTTCATGCTTTCCATCCTTCTGTGAAGGTAGCTTCTCTTAAACCGAGGCAATTAGGTGGCCCAGTAGATAGAGTGCTGAGTCTGTATCCAGGAACAGTTAATTCCAAATTCAGCCTCAGACACTTGCTAGCTATATGACCTTGGACAAATCATTTTACCCATGCCTCAGTTTCCTCAACTCTAAAATGGAGATAATAATAGTACCTACCTCTTGGGGTTGTTGTAAGGATCAAATGAAATAATATTTGTAAATCACTTAGCTTAGTGTTCAGTATATAATGGTCACTACATAAAGGCTAGTTATTATTATTATTATTATTATTATTATTATTACCACTATACAATTGACTTTACAGCTACAGAATGAATGAAATGAACGACACCAAACCAAAGTCATTGATAAGTCCTGCCTTTCAGTAATAAACAGCTTCTGAGTAGTGACCGTGGAGAGAAGCTCATGTGCTAATTAGGGCATTTGCTAATAATTTCTGCTTTCTATTTGCCACAAATTTATTGGCCTAATTCCCTAAATGTGGTAACACAAACCTGCCTCTGATACTTCCCTTCATCATATTTTACATGAATAAACATGTTACCAGGTCAAGGGAGAAAGAGAAAGAAAAGCTCAGGATATGCCTCAGTTCATTTTTCATTCAGCCACTAAAAGTGATTTTCCTAAAACTCAGTTCTGATCATATCACCCCCTTACTCAATGGCTTCCTGTTGCCTTCAGGAGCAAATAAAAAATGCTGTTTGGCATTCAAAACCCTTCAAACCTGGCCCTCTCCTACCTTTCTGGTCTTCTTATACCGTTATTACCCAATATATCCTCTCTGATCCAATGACACTGGCTTCTGACAATTCCATGAACAAGACATTGCATTCCTCCAAGCCAGGCATTTTCTTTGGCTTTTTGCCTAGAACACTCTTCCCTCCTCTACTCTGACTATTGATGGATGGTTTCTTTTAAGTCCTAGCTTAAATTCTACCTGTTAGAGATAGCCTTCTCCAACCTCTCTTCATTCGATTACCTTCCAAATAGTGATATTTTCCTATCTATCCTGTTCATAGTTTACTTTGAATATATTTGTTCACATGCTGTCTTCCTCATTAGGATGACTAGGTGTGAGCAGGGATTTGGGGCAGGATCCATTCGATTAGAAGGCTATTGTAATGGGCTAGGTGAAATGGGATGAGGACCCCCACTGAAACGTTGGCTGTGTGAGTAGAGAGAGAAGAGAATACATACAAGAGATGTAAAATCAATAGGATTATAAATTTTAAGAACAGTATTGTGGTAGAATCATTAAACTGAGAATGAAGGAATAATTCTCTGCTTGGCTACAAGATGGCCATCAACAAGTCACTCTCCTTGGTGACCTATCCCTATGAGCAAAATTCAATTCAGCAAATACTTAGCAATGGTCTACTCTACAAGGGGACCTTATTAGTCATGTAGAAGACAACATGTCAAACAGCCCTGTCCTCAAGAAGCTTGTATTCTACTGAAGGCATATAATAATAGTACAGGTATAGAGATGCAAGATAATTTGAGAGGGGGCAGAGAAGTAACAATTAAGTGAATGAAAAAAAGTTTCATGGAGAAGGTGTCACCTCAGCTAACACTTAACATCTCTGACCTGTGATTGATGCCCAATAGTTGCATGCTTTGACTTCATTAATTAACGACAGTTAAAACTGAGGATATACTAGAGCCAGTTCATATAGACAAGAGAAGACTAATTGTAAAAATGTCACTGTGAGCACTTAGACCTTGGAAATAGGCAACTGCTACAAATCAGGGCCTAGCTTATTTTGTTGATTTTCTAGACTTCAGAAAGTCTAGATTAAAAAAAAGTTAACGAATGCAAATTAAACTGAAAAGTAAGCTGTGTGTTTCAGAGAGTTCATTGTTAAATTTTAGTATTATACCCATAATTAAAGGCATAATTGATTAAGACAAATTGGAGTAATGTTTTTTGTTGTTGGATATAGCAGGAGGTCTGGAGTTAGGAAGGACTGAATTCAAATTTGACCTCAGATAGGTACTAGCTATGTGACCCTGGACAAGAAGGAAAGCACTAAGATAGAGGATGGGGAAAACCTTGGGGGGACTTTAATTGAGACTTGAAGGAAATCAAGAAAATTGGTAGGCCAACATGGAAAAGAGTATTTCAGGTATAGGTGAAGGCCATATGAAGAAGGAAAAGAAGGATTCTGATGGGCAGAAATTTTGAAAAAGGATGTACTCCAAGTATACGGTAGAGCTTGTATAGGCAGGAGGTGGAATATCAAAAATGAGGACCAGCTAGAAGTCTATTTTGACTGGAGAGTAGAATTGATGAAGTAGTAAACTGTCGTATAGATCAGGAATGGCAGGCCAGAATCAAATTGTAGAGTATCTTAAACATCAGGCCAAGGATTTTTTTTTCATCACATCCTAGAGGCAATTGGGAAAGGTTGAAAGCTTTTAAGGACAGAAAAATAGTCAAATGGTTGCCTTATTTTGGCAGTTATGTGGAGATGGTTTGGAGAGAGGAGAGACTGTCGATCAGGAGGTCAGTTAGGAAATGAATAGCAGTCAAATTGAAGGGTGATGAAGATTTGAACTAAGTTGATGTCATGTGACTAGAGAGAAGTGGATAAGCAAAACAGCAATCAAAAAATAAAGAATAAAAGTGGTACAACTTGGTAACACAAAGGAGAGAACCTAGGAGCCTGAACCAAAGAGCCCTGGGAGTAACAATGCCCCTTAGATTACTAATCATATGTGCAACCCTGATCCTATAGTCATCAAGAACAACAACTCTTGTGGAGATTACCTTCATCCTTATGAAATTCTAATTTTTAAAAATGAATTTCTTCCATCACCTTTTGATTCTCCTTTTCCATTTGGTCCATTCTACTTTTCATGAAACTCTTTTCTTCATTGGACTTGTGTGAATCTTCTTCCAGTTGGCCAATTTTGCTTTTTAAGTTGTTATTTTCTTTTTGTATTACTTTCATTTCTTTTTTCCATTTTTATTTGACCTCATTTGAATTGAATTTCTTTTTGAGGTCCTCTAGTGCCTGAGACAAATTCCCATTTTTCTTTGAAGTTTTGTATGTGGTTGCTTGGATCTCACCATCCCCTACTGACTCTGTGTCTTGTTTTCTGAATCCATAGAAATTTTCTAGGGTTAAGTGTTCCTTTTAATGTTTGTTCATTTCCCCAGGCTTTTTTTTCTTGTGGCCTGGGAGTTTTGGAAGCTGATGATTCTGTCTCCTTGGCTGACAACTTGCAAGTATCAGCACTCCAAGCTGGAGTTAAGGGCTTCACCATAGTGCAGGCTTGAAAACATCAAGCCCTAAAGACTTCTGGGCCTCACTGTGGGCAGGTGCCAGGGCATGGGACTTCAAAGGCTGTGTCTGGGTTCTAGGGTTGCACTGTTGTTGGTGCAGGCGGGATCCTGGAATCCTGAAATTGGCCTATGCCCAGGCTTGGAAGCTGACACAAGGGGTGTGAGTGTGGGGTGGTCAGTCAGCATGCCTCTGTGTGCAGTTTTGCTTCCAATTCCCCACTGCCCCATGAAAACTGACTTTCTCTGCCTACCTTTCAAGTTGCATTCAACAAGAGATCCTCCTCAATTCGTTTGGCAGTTGGTTTTTGACTCCTATCATTTCAGCACTTTTAAAAGATTGGAAGGATTGTCAGAGCAGTTTCAACTTTTGTGCTACTAAGCTTCCATTTGGCTTCATCCCCCCGATCATCCTCGTGACCACTAAAACCTTGATCAACTGACATCAACAAGTTGGAAATCCAAGAGCCCCAAAAAGCAGTACCTAATTCCACTCTACCTCAGTTCCAACCCCTCCTACTGCCTTCAAGCCTACCTTCCCTAGCCATGATCCAGGGAAGCAGTCCCTTTGCAGAATGGACCAACCATCTTAACCAACTTTCTTCACCCATTGGGTCTGTTAAGTTAGCTTAACTGAGGGAACAAGTCACTGAGGGAAAGAAAGAAAGTGGCACATGCCAAACAATTCAAAACATCACCACCACCTTACCCCTTGATTTCCACTCAGAAGTCTGTAGTTATAAAGCACATCTCTGAATCCTGAGCTCTCTTTAGAGCTTTGAGAATAGCAGCAAAGCTTCCTCACCATCACCAGCCCACTTACCATGCTACCAGCCTGCCTCCCCCCACAACCATTACCCAGGAAAGCATACTCTGTAGACATGATACCTGACAACTTTTTCTTGAGGTTCTGCATCCCTTTCTTGCTCAATAGTCATGGTTGCTAACTATTTGGAAAAGAAATTTCTCACCATTAAAATCTGGCACATTAAAGTTTGCATATTGCTTTACAAATATAAGTTTATTTGATCCTCCCAATAACTTAGCTAATGGATGGAATCTTAGAGTTAATAACTGACTTTAGGGAGTCTGGTCAAATCCATAGCTGACAGGAATCCTCTCTTCAGTCTCCCCAGTATATGTCATCTAGCTTCTGTCTGAAGACCTATAGTGATGGACAATTCACTATCTCTCAAAGTAGCTCACTTCTATGATTTGAATTAACATTGGTTAATTTAATATATTCTGCATATTACTGAGTAATAACTTTAATAATTCAGAGATAGGCAAGTATAGATACTTTTTTGAGGTGATATGGCATAGCACAGAGTGCTGGATTTGGGAATCAGAAGATCCGAGTTAGAATTCCAACCCTACTTCATTATACCTGTATGACCCTTGGCCAAGTCATTTAAACTCTCTGAGCCTCCTTTCCTCATCTGAAAAATAAGGGAAGTGGACTAGATGTCATCTAAATTCTCTCCCTGCTCTAAATCCCTAGGGCTATAAACTTCTCTCAGTGTCCAAGAAACCTTATTTTGATGGATTCCCCTTTGCTGTAGGAGTAGCAGCAACCAGTAGAAACTCTTATTCTTGACATCCACTATAAGTAAGTTATCAATGCCCCATTACGTCAGTCTCCATATCTGTCACCAAAGACCTATCATCTTGGCATATAACAAAAGAGTCAAGACAGTGTACTAGAGAAAAAGTATCATATTTGGAGTCAGAGGACTTAGTTTCAAAATTCTGCTCTACTCTGTACTACTTGTGTGACCTTAGGTTATTTCACTTTTATGGGCCTCAGTTTCCTCATCTGCAAAATAATATTCTTGGGTTAGACAGTTTCAGGTTCCTCTAAGATATAAAGTAATATGCACTACTTCTCTGTAATATCTATCCATTGGCCCTAGCTCTGCCTTCTGGGGGTTTTTATTATCCTATTAAAATGTCACCAATAGTCTACCTTGCAGCTACTGCTTATTATAGAGTTATTATAGATGGGGTTTATTTCTCCTTCTAATTGTTCATTTAATCAGAAGTGAGAACACAGAGCAAAAGCAGATCTCTAGAGTGCCTTGAAGTCAAATAACTGGGAGTAAGTATGGCAGAAGAGCCACAAATCAGTAGTAAATGAAACGAGTATCTGAGAACCATTCTGACCACTTATCATCAAGAGAAGAAGATAGGCTGGAAAAGGAAAAAATGTAATCAATTTCATTAGTCATTCTTCCTCCTATTGAAAAACAATCCAACTATTCAAGGTTCATTGTTTGAGAAATAAATAGCTTTGGGTCATGATCTGCTTTCCTTTAACTGGGGCTGGATTATTGGATAATAATAATTCACCCCCATTTAAATGTAACTTCCTTCTTTGATGTCCTTACCATTCTATAATTTGACTTTCTAAGGACCCCCTAAACTCAACTTTTTGAGATCTTTTATTCTGTTTGCAAAATACCTGTTAACTTGTCAGCACTTAGATATCTCGTTACATCATCTTCCCATATACACAATGTACTTTAAACCACCTTGAAGAAGCAGGGAAACAGAGAGACAGAGAAGAATGTAATAAAAAAATTTTACCAGGGTTAATTTTTTGTTAAGTTTTGAAAGTCATTATTTGAGGAATAAAATAAATAATAACAGCCTATGCTAAGTAGTAGGACTAGCCCCAGAGAGCAGAACTAAGATCAGTGGGTGAGAGTTACAAGGAAGTTAATAAAGGAATACAAATTAAATATGAGGAGGATGCATAGTGGGACCTACTAGCAATTGGGAAATTAGGAAAGGACCTTTTAGAGTCAATGGGACTTGAGTTCAGTCTTACAAGAAGCTAGGTATTCCAGGACCTGGAGGTGAGAAGAGAGAACATTTTAAACATGTGAAAGAAATAGCCTTGATGAAGCCTCCGAGACAGAAATTAAAATGTCATGGACAGGAAATAGCAAATTATCAGAATCTCTACTATGTTTCAAATCTCATTTCCAATGTTCCTTCTTTCATTACCTTTCCAAAAGAATTTACGTCACAAGCTGACAAGAGACTGTTCTTCAAACTAAGGACAGATGTTGGTTACTCCATGAAAATACATTATACCTGGGAGTTGTAGTACTAGCAAAGGTTGAACTCCATGACTTCTGAAGTTCCTTAAATGTTTATTGAAGCCCAGGAACTGAAATTTATACAAGTCAGCAGCAGATTCAAATATCAAGTCCAATGCTCTTTTGACTGAACTTCACTGCCTCCTGACTTTCTCAGAGACAAGTGTGTGTTCAAGGGCATGTATGTTATGCCAAGGGAAACAGCACGAATTGCAAAACCTGAGGTCTTCACTATCCAGGCTAGTCCCCTGGCAAGTTTCTATTTTCCACCTGGCTTCACTTCTCTGGACTTCATCACACTTGGGAACAAATATCTTTCTTTTTCATCTTCCTTTTATATGCTCTCTTCCCTCATTAGATTGTGAACTCACTGAGGGCAGAGACCGCCTTTTGTCCTTTATATTCCCAGTGATTAGGACTATGGCTGGCAAATGTAGAAATCATTTAATAAATCTTCACTGACTCACTGATTCATCATAGTAGGGAGGTGATCCCAGAGTCTCAAAGGTCTTCATTATGGGACCAGCAACAGACAGTTGTCTGTAGACCAGTCTTGGGAGCATAGAGATTCTCATCACCAGAATCTGAACACCAAGAGAGATAAATAGATAGACAGATCTATAGATAGATAAATACATAGATACACAGATACCTAGATAGATAGATATTGCAATGGGATTTCATGAAGACTGTCTCTTAAGGTACATAAGAGTAATGCTCTACAGCAATGGAAAGAATGACCATATTAACAAAAGCCACAGGGCTTTTGAAAAACCTCATATCTCTTCTATCATTTATTTTTCTAATCCCAAGAGTTAGTCCTATCTAGTTGCCCATTTACTTCTGCAGTGAATTTAACAGAAGGCTTGAATTTTGTTTTGTTTCAATGCATCTATAGCTATATGAGAGAGAGAAAATGAAAGAGATAAAATGAGAGAGAGAGACAGAGAGACACAGAGAACCTGTCTGCAAGGAAGAGAAGTGGGGATGGGGGAAAGCAGGAAAAAGATACAACTTCTAGACAGATGACAAATTGTTGTCCTTCATACTCAGAGGACCTCAATGATATCACTGGTGATGTCTTTAGACTTGTGCATAAATTGGACTTAAATGAAGGCAAAATTGAAAAAGGTTGTCACACTTGTTCTTTCTTTCAGAATCATGGAAATCCATTGGCAAGACAAAAGTCAGACTGACTGGTCATGGTCCAGGGTGCAGTGGATGACTGTTGGGTTGAAAGAGGGAGGATGAAGGAAGATGGGAGAAAGGAAGGGAATAGGAAGGAAGGTAGCATAGCTCAGATCAATTTCCCCCTCTGGGCCTTTTGGAGCTCAATAAATCAGGCTATAGGAAAAGTTAGGTAAGGGTAAAAGCTAGGAATAGATCTCTGAGGGGACCAAGGCTCTCCTCAGTTCTCTAAAAAAGGCACCCTAGGGGGAAAAGGCACTTCCACAGGTCAGGGAAAAAGGCGCAAAAACCCGCATTCTCCCTTTCTCTTACATCTTCCTCAGACACCTCCCACAAAAGAAACCTCAGGTGTCTGAGGAAGCAGAGGTAGAGAGTCCTGGGAGTTGTAGTCTCCCAGGACTTCAGAGCCAATCCAAACTGCACATTCCCCCCTGTGATCCATTGAGAGACCAGTCTCCTCAGTGGATCATAACAAATACAAATGAATTTACAATCATAATAAAATAAAGGGTATATACTTAATACAAGAAGTAAGTGGCAACAATTTTTACAACAAAAGAAAATCAAATACTTGGCACTTTTTTTCAAAAAATTCAGGGGGTAGTCCACTTCTTTCACAACTATATATATATATATATATATA
>NC_058131.1:172354090-172364664 GCF_016433145.1 Gracilinanus agilis | reverse complement strand
ATATATATATATATATATATGAAACAAATGCATTTAGACAAAACAAATGAATTTAACAAAACAAATGAATTTTCAACAAGACAAATGAAATTTAACCCACCTAAAGTTCAAATTTTGTACATCCAGTTTTTCTCTTAGGCTCCTGGATCAACATGCTGTCTCCATGTGGTCTCCACAGGCATCTCCATCTGTATTCCGGGAGGTAGTAAACTTCTTTCACTAAAAAACGTAATCTTTTCATATAAAATAAAAACACATTCGTCCCTGAGGAAGATAGAAAGAAACATGAAAACCCACACAGGGAAAACATGGTTGAGGTATGAAGCATATGAATCACTGCCAATAAAGTCATCTGAAAAATAGCACAAAAATAAACAAACAAACAAATGACTATTGAATGAAAAATTCTAAACATCCAATCCTAAATTTTATATGGAAAAAATGCTAAATAAGAAAAAAAAATCACAATAGGTCTTTGAATAATGCCCAATTAATGTAATCCATGTCCAACAGCATGCAGTTACCCACTCAATAGCCAGGACCACAGTTAACCACCATAGTAAGAAAATTAGGAAAAGGGTACTAGATTTTTATTTATTGGTCTGATATGTCATTGTTTCTTCTTTCGTCATTTCTTCTCAGGGATAGAATATGGAGCCAGAACAGCCAATTGTTAGGTACTTGACATAAATTTCACAAGAGTGTAGTACACAGAGTCCTGCATCTTAACATATGTTAAATGCCACAACCTTGAGTCTCATACTAGGTTCAAGTCCTTTTTTTATTGGTGTAGAATTCTCAGCAATCCTAGCAGGATTGGGTTCTCTTTTTGACCTATGCTCTTTTGGCATCAATCAGGTTAAGTCTGTACTTCTTTGGCACTGCTTAGATGTCCATGTGTCATTGGTATTGTGTATATGAAATCTGTCCTCCTTGGTTGATCGCATTTCTGTGAATCAGACATATGTACTAAGTCCAACAATAGTAAAATACAAATACCAATGGCAGTTTCAGTAGTCTAAGGCTTTTTGGGCAGGTAGTTACACTTAGAACTAATGGACATAGTAAACCTACACTAATCTAATAATCAAAATCCTTTCAATTTAGATAACATGTGCTTAGGAAAAATTAAATTGCACATGCAATTATAAAAATATGCTAAAAATAAAAACATATCTCCTATAATCAGTGAAAATAAAAATATGTACACACACACACACACACACACACACACATATATATATATATATATATATATAAATTCGTGTCACTTAAGAGGGGTAGAATATCAAGTTTCTTACCCAAGAATTTAGATGCAGTTCCTCTTAACTTAGCCATGGTCCACAGTATAAGTGCAAATGTAGATAAAACAAGGGAGGTATAAAAGCAATAATACATTGAAAAAAATACAAAGGCACAAAGCACAAATCAAGTCAATATAGTTCACTAGTATACTGGTTTCCTTTGAGGTAATATAGGCACAAAGAAAATACCAAATACACAAAATACACAAAATACAAGTACAAGGATTGATCAAATACAGTGAAACAACAACAACAGTGATCAAATACAGTGAAACAACAAATAGTACAGATTCAGCAATAAGGAAGTCTCAAATACCATCAATAGTCATTTACAGGATGGTACAGTCAATTATTTAGTATCAATAGAAGGTAATCATTTTACATGGCTACAATGAATGCATGAGTCCTTCTCCCCAAATTTAATAGCTGTTGGTATAATCAAAAAGACCTGGAATGGTCCATCATAAGCAGGTTCAATTGACCCAGTACATTTGAAATTTTTTATGTACATACTATCACCTGGGTTTAGATCATGAAGTGAGAAGTCTATGAGGCCTGCCTGAATGAACAGTAGCTCCAGAGTCATGGAGTTCTTACAATTTTGTTTTTAATTGTTTGACATATGTGGCAATGGTTATATCCCCTCCTAATAATGATGTATAGGCAGGGGTAAATGATTGAGCCTGGATAGGTGGTTGTCTGAAGAGCATCTCAAATGGTGAGATGTGCCAATCATTTCTGGGTTGGCTTCTAAGATAAAATAGGGCCAGAAGGAGAATTTCAGGCCATTTTAGATGAGTCTGTGCACAATTCATAAGTAGTTCTTTATTCATTCTTTCCAGTTGGCTGGAGCTCTGGGGATGATAAAGTATGAAATTTAGGAGTTATCCCCAAACATGAGTAAATTTGTGATAAAACCAAATTAGTGAAATGGGTTCCTCTATCTAAATCAATACATGTTGGCAGACCAAAACAAGGAATAATCTCTTTTAGAAAGACTTTGGCACCAAAAGCCACTGTGCCTCAAGCAGTAGGAAAGGCTTCAGGCCACCTGGTCAGCTGATTGACTATGACCAGACAAAATTTATACTGTCCAGCTTTTGGCATAGAGATAAAATCAATTTGTAATGGCATCTTTGATGTCTAATCAAGTTCTAAGCAATCCACAACTCCCACTTCCACTATCTTCATGGACATTGTAACAATTTTTTTTCCCATCCACCCATTCTGCTGGGGGAATAATTCACATGCCTGTGATAGATACTCCTCTAATTCACCAGTGGGTTTGCAGATTACCCTCTACTTGTTTTAGACCATCTATTGAGATAGTTTTACTAGAGTGTGCCCCCTGAGCATGCTACAACTTCTTGGAGTCGCAAGTGAGAGTTGGGTTGTAAGAGAATACCAAAGGTGCAGCCCTGAAAAACACTCAGCAAGCACTCAGAGAAGAGATGTTAGCTCTCTCTGAACAGTCCATATGTCCCATATGAAGTAACTGGTGAGGGGAACATATATAATTAGAGAAATATGGAAAGGCCTCTTATGGAAGGTGGTACTTGAGTAGAGCCTTAAAGGTAGTTGAGGCTTCCAAGAGCAACAGATGAGTAGTCATATGAGAAGGCATGGAGAAAGGAAAAGGAATTGGCATATGCAGGAAATAGTGACTGAAACATACACAGGGATTTGCTGTTAATGTTTAACAACTGGTTTTCTAGGAAGAAAAAATGTGAATACCACATTAAGTTTAATCTGTTGTTAACATTTTATCCACTACTTTCTAAACTATACAATTAACCACACAATAAGTTAAGCCATGATTTATTTTTAGGGTTTACAAGTTATAAATGATCACTCAGAAAATTTTAAAATGATCTTTTGCAAGATGGTAGGAACAAGTTCCAGCACACTATTAAACACTGAGTAAGGACATCAAGGATAGTAATGTATATTTAGTCACAAAAGATAAGCAGGAGCCAACTTGTCCAGAATTATATCAATCAGATGTGGTTATATTTTATCTTAGAGGAAACATAGACCACCATTGAAGCTTCTTGTGAAGAAAAGTGCCCTGGTCAAAGGTATCCCATAAGAAGACAGATTATACATTCTACAGTCCAGTCAAACTAGCTTTTTTACTGGTCTTCCCCTGTTAAATTCCATCCCCAATCTCCATGACTTTGTATGACCTGTTCCCTATGACTCAAAT
Organism: Gracilinanus agilis; assembly: GCF_016433145.1. NCBI lineage: Eukaryota > Metazoa > Chordata > Mammalia > Didelphimorphia > Didelphidae > Gracilinanus > Gracilinanus agilis. Next base: position 172,361,154 of record NC_058131.1, on the reverse strand, counting down.
GCAAGTCTCCTTGTCTATATATCTTAGAGTCTTTACTTTTCTCCAAAGCTCAATTCAAATGATACCTCTTGAATGAGGCCTACATGAGAGGAATGATTGAAAAAAATAGAGGCCAAATAAAGTACCATTAACCATAGTCCAAGTGAGAACTGATGAAGATCTGCTGCAGAATACTTTTGGGTATGAGTGGAGAAAATGGAGATTAGAGATGATACATTTGCTAGAGAGAGAATTGAGATGTTGCAAAGTGCAGAAGTAGGTATGACTTCTAGGCTAGAAATCTGGGTGACTAGATGAAAGGAGGTGACCTTGGCAGAAATAGGTAAGTCAGAAGGGTAGTTTAAAGGAAAAACTAATAACTTTAGTTTGGGATATGTAGCATTTGAAGTGCCTGTAGAACAACCAGGCAGATCCATTACACAGAGAGTGATATGAAACTGAAGCCAGGGGGAGATTTGAGGCTTAACTTTACAGAATTTCCCAAAAGTCTTAGTGTCATTTTAAGCTATTAAAGTTTAGTATAATTTAAGAAGTCAAAGCATACAGATGATTATTGAACTTATGGGAGCCGAGTACAATCACACAGAAGATTGCAGAAAGAAGAAATAGAACCCAGAAACACTCATTCATATAGGACAAGACATGTATGATCCTTTGCCAGTGAGACTGAAAAAGGCCAGTCAATCAAACAGGAGGGGAAGCACAATTTAGTTGTTTCATGAAATCACAGGGGAACAAAGTATATAAAGGTAGGGGAAAAGGAGAGTTGGTCAACAATGTCAAAGGCTTCAAAGTTTGGTCAAAAGTCATTAGGTTTAGCATTTAAGAGATCACTGAGATCCAAGTCTAAGGTTCTCATGATGAAAAAGGCTATCCAGCACCACAGAAGGAAATGACATAGAGTCCGAATGGGGAGATTGAAGCATACCATCTTCTCCATTCTATGTTACATGTACATACTAGAGAAGGAGTGAGCATCTTTCCTTTATTTAATTTCTCAAGAATCATTTATCAACTGTAGAAGTCATTTGAGGGTTAGATTTATTTTATTTCAATGAGCTCAGCAGTTTTTTAAAGATAACTTTTAAATGGTCCTCTTTCCTGTTACTTAATTTGAAATCTATAGAAATGAAGATGCCCAAATTTAAACAAATATTTCCTAGCCAATTTCCTGATTTCACTGCTTTTGAGCATCCATTCATACAAAGAAAGTTCTTCAGGCTCTGACTGCAGGAGAGGAGGATACATTTCCCTCAAATCACATTTCCTTGATCATAGTAACGGTGACTTCTGGTAGTTTTTATAATGGTGAAAAGAAGGCAGTTATCTCTCCCCAAATCATGGTCATAATTAAGAAACAGCTGCCTTCTTTTCACTCTGACTATATTTTCATCATCAGCCAAACTGCTACAACCTCTAGACTGGTAAATTTAAAGATCATGTTCTTCAGATTACTGAAAATCCTTCCCTGAAACCTGTATTGTCCTCATTCTTGAATACAAGAGCACAAACTAACAGCATGTAGCACCCTTTTATGTGTTACCTTTTTTTTTTGTTAAAATCCAAATACTATGAGCGTCCACTATATGTAGCCAGTACTTAGATATCTATCATTTGGTTTTTAAGGTCTTTTCTTTAAAATTCATTTCTCTGTCAAGGCCTCCCAAGCATAGATTACCCAGAAAATCATCACCAGAATGAAAAATCAAGAGACCTCCAGCATGTCTCACATAACCTTTGCCTCTGTGGATTAGTAGAGTTATTGTCATAAGCATTAATGTGTCATTTGACTGCTGTATAATATGAATGGAAATAATAATAGGTAACATTAAACATATGCAAAGCTAAGGACCCTCCTAGTTTGGCTGTTTCTTTGACTTTTAAGTCTTCAGAGTTGATTTCATACCATTTTATCTATATCATGTTATGCTGAACAATTGATGTCTAGCACCAAATGCTAGTAATACCATGATCAGAGGAGAACTGTTGAGAGACAGAGAGAGACTCCTTCAACTAATGGGAGAAATATACAGCATGTTACAGAGAGAAAAGTGTAAAGTGTAAAGGTGGAGTTGATGGATTAAATCAATCTAGTCATCTCACCCTATCTCAAATAAGTGATAAGATGCTATACCCTGATACGTTAACCAAGTGAAAACAAATTTCAATTGATGCAATAATCACAGTTTTTAAACTAAGGAATTGTCCTGGATCAACTGGAATGGTAAGTATGTTCTGATTGACTGAGAAGTTTCTAAAAAATAATGGAGCTAGTTTAGAACCTGAGAGATTCAAGTAAGTGGAGAGAAAAAATCTAGTTTCACTGAGAGGGTATAATTTCCTCCCTCTCTCCTTTTTGATTCCACTAGAATGTTGATAGTAGTCAAGTCACTACCCTCAGAAATCTTACTAAGACTCCTAGAGGGAGAAATTAAACAAAGAAATGTAAGTAAGACAAAGTGATTGGAGCTTTGCCCCAGTGTGACAAATTTTGAGGACTTTGAAAGCTTGCTTTTCTGCACAGCCTCACCTTAGTCAGTGGTTGTGGGTAAGGCACTGTGATTCAAGGGCCTCCTTATTCTCCCTTCAACAGCTGAGGAACCTTGTGATATCTTGTAGCACTCTTCCTACCTCCAACAACCATACCTCTGGGAGGGCCTGAGTTACATCCCAATCAGTAGCAAGTTTTAAGCAGCACAGAAATCACTTGAGGTCCTGTGGACATTCTTCCCCCTTAAAGACTACTAACCAATGAGGCACTGCTCCCTATTTCACACCTGCTGTCATCTGACACAGGAAGGGAAATTGCTAGCTTGGGCTCATGTTTCCCTCTCTAAGCCTCAGTTTCCTCATCAGAGATGGGGCACAATAATGTTTACATTACTTATCAGGATTTGAAACTTGATTTTCTGAAAATATAAAACTCTATGTTATCTCCTCACTAACATTAACTGAACTCTCAATGAAAGGCCGACACATGGCTCTTCAGACAGGACAGGGTTAAGAAAGAAAATAGAACTGGGGAATTTGGATATTCGGGTTTTAGTCCTATCTCTGACACTAATTTGATATATAACTTTGGGCAAGACTTTTTTACCCTCTTAACCTCAGTTTTCTCATCTATAAAATGAGAGAGTTGGATTAAATGCTCCCTGAAGCCTTTTCCAAGGCTAATATTCTAATCTGAAATTGAATTTCTCAGTTTGTACAGCTCACCAAAGGGATATAATTTCTTCATATATAAGAAGCTCATTTGAAGAGATGAAGACTGTGGGAGAAGAGGAGACTAAGGATTAATATCAGTAAGGGTTGAGAAGGGACCTTGCCTATCCCTGGTACACTGAAAATAGGATAAAAGGGTTTGGGTTGGCTATAGCATGAGGCATTCATTTTTCCCTGGGAATATGCTGACATGGCATTAAAATGCATACTGCATCATCTAAGGAGGTATGAATGGGTGGGGGTGGGAGGCTCGTGGGGAGGAATGAAGAATGAGGAGAGGTAGAAAAGGAAAACCCAAAGACAAGTCTGAGGCTTTCCACTGTTGCAAGATCGATGCGAATCTCTCAAACTTGATCACAGAATGCCTCACCCTATTAGCACCAACCTTGATCCCTCTAGCCCACTGGACCTCTCACTCCTTTCCTTGTTTATTCTCCCCCAAGAGATAAAAAGAATGACCTCATTGAGGGGGAGTGGAGGTTCTTTGGAAAGTCAATGGAACTGAGAGCTGGGAGGGAAGAAGTTCATTTTAAAATTAATCCCTTTTCAGAAAAGCTCCCTAAAACCTGGAAGTTGTGGGGTGGAAGTGAAAAGCTTCTCTTAGACTGGGTATGTTTCATATGAAATTTGCCCTCCCGTTTTCTGTTTATCATCATCTTCCTTTGATTTGCTTCTCTCTTTCTTTCTCTCTCTGTTTCTCTCTCTTCTCTCCCCTTCTTTCCCATGTATTCATTAATTCCTGCTTTCCTCTTTTTTCTCTTACCTTCTTTTCCTATTTCTCAATGCCTTTTCTTTTTTCCTCCTCCCTTACCCTTTTCTTTTCTCTGCTTCAGTTCTCTAGCATTTTAAATCCGTGTCCTTACTTTTTCTCCCTCCTTCTTTTTATTCTTGCCCATTCCAGTCCCCATTCTCTCTACCCCTCCCTTCCATTCCCTCTTTATCCCTTTTCACCATCTCCTTTTCCATCCTTTTCAATGAGGTCACCCTGACTGAATGAAGGACATGAGGCTCAGAAGAGGTCAGACATTAGCACCGCTATAACTGCACTGCTACTGAAACTCGGCAAGCCCATCTATCATTGGCTCCACTACTCCATTAGGCCCCACATGAAATATGCCCCGCTCGGAATCACACAGCCATATATCTCCCGGTCTAGACACCTTCCTGTTGTGTGAAGATCAATGCCGCTCGGTCATGCATCATGTGTCATCCAGTAGCCCTCACTCTAATAACCGTGTCTATTCTCTAGTCTGCAGTATAAATTATGGCTCTGGAAAAGTACTATATTATTCAGCAACCTTGGTCACTAATGGATTATTGGGTTTATTGGTTGGTAATGTGAGCTCCCTTTTTTTTCTTTTTCTTCTCACCCCCCCCAACCCCTTTTTGGCTGAATCTCACCTTTATTTATTTATCTCTATTTTTATTTTATTTGGTCCAGGTTTGAGTGATGGTCCCTTCAGACTTCTGCCAACATATTTTCCCTACCCCTCCTCCTCCTCCCACCTTGCACCCCTCTCTGCCAACCACATTCTAAAATAAGCTCAATTAGAAATGGCTTTCCACAAGCTCCCTTCCTTGATAATGGGCTCACTGCTGGGACAATCACACTGAGGCTGCTACTGTTGCTTCCTCCAATTTTAGCTGAAAGGTCCCCATTAGAGGAAGGATAGTTTTTAGCAGCTGTATATGGCCAAGGATTCAGGCACTCCTGCCATTTACCTCAATTCTGCTGAAGGAAGACTCCCTCTTATTGTGAGTAGAGGACTTCTTCCTTCCATTCATCATCACAAGCCATGTTGTCCCTTAATGGAATGTTTGTAAATGGTGGATGTTAATTTCCTAACTCTGGCCCTCGGTTTCTTTTTTTTTTTCCTTTCAGAAAAATGGGGCTTGAAAAGGGGAAATTAGGAAAGGGAGAGAAGTTTATTATCATGACAGTGAGCTCTTCTTCATGAAGAGCTCTGAAGAGAAAATGTTAATAAATGGTATAAGAACTCAGACTAATTGCAATAACCAATCATATTCCCAAAGATGGGATGACAAAATACATTTCATTAATTCTAATAAAGAGAGGGAAAGATAAAGAAGTAGAAAGTTGCATATGATAATATATTTGGTAGTGTTGTGGGTCAGTTGTGCTTAATTGTTTTTGTTATGATGGAAGGTTCAAGGGGGGGAGATATTGGAACAAAGCTAGAACAAAAAAGGGCTATAAATCAGTAAACGAAATGTAAAAAATTAAATGTTAAATATTTAGTCATGTTGTTGTTATGAAATGTGTGAAATAATACCAGAAAAAGATTTACTTAGAAGACCTGGTTCTGAGATCAGACTACACTTATTTGACCTTAGGGAAATGACTTAGATTTTCTATTTATCAATTCCCTCATCTATATAATGGGTATCAAAATATTTGCATCATCATGGCATTGATGTCAGTAACGTGTTTTGCTAGAAAAGGTCTATGTATCAGGGTCCAAAGACTACTGACTAACTACTAAATTCTAATGAATATTGACAAAAGTACACCAAGAGAAGAAGGGGTGGCATGGGTGTGGTCAAGGATACAGTTTCTGCTGACCTTATGACACAGATTCACCAAGTTCTCTCTGCCTCAGGAGTCAGCAGGTTTCAATATGATCTAGCTCACAAAATATCCCTACAGACAGAGATAATATAGGGGAGCACAGAGGCATATGGGAAGTCAAAGAGGAAGAAAAGATCACTGAAGCTACATTACACCATTACAAGAACTCTCATTTAGTGCTCTCTCTCTCTCTCTCTCTCTCTCTCTCTCTCTTTCTCTCTCTCTTTCTCTCTCTTTCTCTCCACTTTTACATTCCTTATCCACTCTCTTTCTCCTTCCCCAAATTAATCAGATTTGCAACCACATTAGAATTAGTCAACCTTCAAACATCAACACAGAAATTCCATTCTCTTTGAGGTAACCCCACTTTGGGAAATAGTTTAAAGCAGATGGCAGAGATGTTTACAACAGCTGCTACCTTCCTGTCCCAAAAGCTCAAGTACTGTAGCAACCTTTAACACTATAGAAATGCAACATATTTTCTTATTTGTTCTCATGTTCTCTTTGGATGGACATATTAACTTTCTCAGAGGATGAAAGTTGGGATGTAATACAGAGATCTCATATTACCAAAATATTTTGAAATGTAAGATTTAAATTAAAATCCAATAATCCCACGTATTATATTTTATAAGATTTATTAATACTCACTTGAAGTAGAAAAAATACAGGAATAAAAGTAAAACCTGAGTAAAAACACCTGAGTAAAATTCTCCTGCCTCTCACCTCACCTCACCTCCATAGCCACATTTCTGGGAGATGAAAGCGAGAGGGAGGAGCTACACAAAAATATATTCTCCCTATATAAGCACGTAATGTGGAAAGGAACATGGTAAGCTGAGAAAGAGAGTTTCTGGGGAGCAAATTCTAATTATACGATAAAAATTCAGAGAACTTTTCACAAGTAGAAATGAAAATTATATAGAAAGTGATAAAATGAAAATGATACAACATTTGTGTACAAAATTTCATGATGAACTTATTTAAATGATGATGGAAGCAATTAATTATGAAAGCAGGAACTGCATTATGTATTGTTAAATGGATTTTCTTAATCTTTCCCTCTGTCTCTTTAAGAGGCAAGAGAGCAGGATTTCTTTTTTTTTAAACATTCATTAATATTTATTTTTTAGAAAAGTTAACATGGTTACATAATTCATGCTCTTACTTTCCCCTTCACCCCCTGAGCTCCTCCCCCACCATGGCTGATGTGTATTTCCACTGGTTTTAACATGTGTCATTGATCAAGACC
>NC_058131.1:172288470-172349111 GCF_016433145.1 Gracilinanus agilis | reverse complement strand
GATGCTGTATTTTGTCAAAGGCTTTTTCAGCATCTATTGAGATAATCATGTGATTTTTGTTTGTTAGAATTTTGATATGGTCAATTATGTGGATGGTTTTCCTAATGTTGAACCATCCTTGCATTCCTGGTATAAATCCCACCTGATCATGGTGGATGATCCTCTTGATCATTTGCTGGAGTCTCTTTGCTAGTATTCTATTTAAGATTTTTGCATCTATGTTCATTAGGAAGATTGGTCTGTAGTTTTCTTTCTCTGTTTTTCATCTACCTGGCTTTGGAATCTGTACCATATTTGTGTCATGAAAGGAAATTTGGTAGGAATCCTTCTTTGCTTATTATGTCAAATAATTTGTATAGTATTGGGATTAGTTGCTCTTTGAATGTTTGATAGAATTCATTTGTGAATCCATCAGGCCCTGGTGATTTTTTCTTAAGGAGTTCTTTGATGGCTTGTTCAATTTCTTTTTCTGATATGGGATTATTTAGGTATTCTATTTCTTCTGCTGTTAATCTAGGCAATTTGTATTTTTGTAAATATTCACCCATATCTCCTAGATGCTATATTCATTGCCATATAATTGGGCAAAATAGTTTTTAATGATTGCCTTAATTTCCCCTTCATTAGCGGTGAGGTCTCCCTTTTCATCTTTGATACTGTCAATTTGGTTTTCTTCTTTCCTTTTTTTATTAGATTGACCAGTACGTTGTCTATTTTATCTGTTTTTTCAAACTACCTACTTCTAGTATTATTTATTAATTCAATAGTACTTTTACTTTTGATTTTATTAATTTCTCCCTCGATTTTTAGTATTTCTAATTTAGTTTTCATCTGGGGATTTTAAACTTGATCACGTTCTAATTTTTTAAGTTGCATGCCAAATTCATTAATCTCTGCCCTCCCTAATTTGTTAATATATGCACTCAAGGATATAAATTTTCCCCTGAGTACTGCCTTGGCTCCATTCCCACAGAATTTGGTAGGATATCTCATCATTGTCATTCTCTTCAATGAAATTGTTGATTGTTTCTATGATTTCTTCTTTGACTAGCTGGTTTTGGAGAATCATATTATTTAATTTCCAATTAGTTTTTGACTTGACTTGTCCAGGTGCCCTTACTAATTATTGTTTTTGTTGCTTTATGATCTGAGAAGGTTACATTAATTATTTCTGCTCTTTTGCATTTTTTGCCATGTTTCTATGCTCTATTATGTGGTCAATCTTTGTGAATGTACCATGTGTAGCTGAAAAGAAGGTATATTATTTTTGTCTCTATTTATTTTTCTCCACATATCTATTAAATCTAATTTTTCTAGGACTTCATTCATCTCTCTTACCTCTTTCTCATTTATTTTTTAGTTTGATTTATCTTGATCTGAAAGAGGAATATTTAGATCTCCCAACTAGTATAGTTTTACTATCTATTTCCTTCTTGAGATCTGCCAGTTTCTCCTTTATGAATCTGGTTGCTATGCCATTTGGTGCATACATATTGAGCAATATTATTTCCTTATTGTCAATCCTGCCTTTAATCAGGATGTAATGACCTTCCCTGTCTTTTTAAATCATATCTATTTTTACTTTGGCTTTGTCAGAAATCATAATAGCCACTCCTGCCTTCTTTTTCTCATTTGAGGCCCAAAGGATTTTGCTCAAGTCCTTTACCTTAAACCTGTGTATGTCCACCCACCTCATATGTGTTTCTTATAGACACCATATGGTAGGATTTTGGTTTCTAATCCACTCTGCTATTTGCTTCCTTTTTTTGGGTGAGTTCATCCCATTCACATTCAGAGTTATAATTCAGTTGTGTATTAGCTGACATTTTGGTATCCTCTCCTAGTTCTACCCGTTTTTCTTACTCTATTTCCTTTTAAACCAGTGGTTTGCTTTATGCCAGTAACCCTTATCCCCTCCCTTGATTTACTTCCCTTTCTACCCCCTCTGTTATTATTCCCCTCTATTTTTAAGGCCTAATGAATTCCCTCCCCCTTCTTCTCCCCTCCCTTTTTTGACCTCCCCACTCCCCTGGTCCCCTTGGTTTATCCCTTCTGACTTTCTCAGTAGGGTTAGGTAGAGTTTTATATCCCAATGGATAAAGCTACTCTTCCCTCTCTGGGTTGATTACACTGAGAGTAAGGTTTGATTATTACCTCTTAATTCTATCTTCCTCTCCTTCTTATAATAGTATTCACCCCTTCCCCTTCCCATGCCCTCTTTGTGTGTAATAGAATATCCTATTTTTCTTATTCATTCAAGTTTCTCTTGGTGTCCTCTACTATTCACTCCCCTCTTTCCCACCCCCATATTATCTTAGACCATTTAGTATTTCAACCTCTCCCTATGAATAATTCTTCTAATTACTCTAATAGTGAATACTATATAATGAATAAAGTTCCTTACAGAGAATTATACTTAACATTTCTCCACATAAAAATACCAATAATTAGATCATATTGAAGCCCTTAAAGAGGCAAATTTAAAAAAATATGAGTTTTCTTTCTTTCCCCTGTTTCTTATTTACCTTTTCATGTTTCTGTGTATGGTTCTTAGGTGAAAGAGTGGTAAGGGTGGGCAATGTGCGTCAAGTGACTTGTCCAGGATCACACAGCTGGGAAGTGTCTGAGGCCAGATTTGAACCTAGGACCTCCCGTCTCTAGGCCTGACTCTCAATCCAGTGAGCTACCCAGCTGCCCCTCTTTTGTTCTTTTACATGAATTTTGTTATTATTTTTTCTGGCTCTATAAAATAATTATATGGTAACTGATGGTGTCAGACCCAAACTTAACATTTTCACTTTATTTTCTTGAAGTATTGTTTTAGTGCTGTGTGTCTTCTTTCAAAACATAACAAATATGGAAATATGTATTACATGATAGGATATGTTTAACCTATATCAAATTGCTTGCCATTTCTGGGTGGGGGAGGGGAAGAAATGAAAGAATTTGAAAGTCAAAATATGACAAAATTAATGTTAAATTTTTTTCTTTGTGTAATTGGAAAAACAAAATAATTATTTGGCAATTTAATTGATAAGGCATTGAAGAAGTAAATTAGTTTAGGTGGAATTATCATTTTTATTTTATTGGCTTTACCTACCCGTAAGCAATTAATATTTCTCCACTTACTTAGATCTGCCTTTATTTATTTGAAAAGTATTCTGTAATTGTGTTCATATGGCCCCTGAGTTTGTCTTGGCAAGTAAATTCCTAAGTATTTTATATTGTCTGCAGTTATTTTAAATGGAATTTTTCTTTCCATCTCTTCCAGGTATTGGTGGCAGTATATAGAAATGTTAAAGATTTATATGGGTGTATTTTATCACCTAAAACTTTGCTGAAATTGTTAATTGTTTCAATTCATTTTAGTTGATTCTCTAGGGTTCTCTAAGTATATCATAATATCATCTACAATGAGTGATAGTTTTGTTTAGTTGTTGCCAATTTTATTCTTTCATTTTTTTCCTTATCTTATTGCTATAGCTAGCTTTCCTAGTATATTGAATAATAGTAAAGATAATGGATATCTTTATTTCACTTGATCTTAATGAGAAGGTTTTAAGTTTGTACCTGTTACAGGCCATTCTTGCTCTTGGTTATAAACATATACTATTTATTATTTTAAGGGAAGCTCCATTTATTCCTAGGCTTTGTAGTGTTTTTAATAGGAATGGATATTATATTTTGTCAAAGTCTTTTTCTGCATCTATTGAGATAATGACATAATTTCTCTTGGCTTTGTTATTGATATGGTCAATTATGCTGGAAGTTTTCCCATTATTGAATCAGCCCTACATTCCTTGAATAAATCCCACCTGGTCACAGTGTATAATTCTTGTGATACATTGATATAATCTCCTTGTCAGTATTTTATTTAAAATGTTTGCATCAATATTCATAAGGGAAATTGACCTATAATTTTCTTCCTTTGTTTTTGCTTTTCCTGGTTTTGGTATCATCACCATATTTGTGTCAGAAAAGGAATTTGATAGGTCTCTTTACCTATTTTTTCAAGTACCTTATATAATATTGGGATTAATTGTTCCTTAAATGTTTGGTAGAATTCACTTATAAATCCATCTGGTCCTGATGCTCTTTAGTTAGGGAACCCATTGATCACTTGTTCAACTTATTTTTCTAAGATAGGGTTGTTTAAGTATTCTATTCCCTCTTTAATTAGCCTGGTCAATTTATATTATTTTTTGTAAATATCCATCCATTTTACTTACCTTTTTAGTTTTACTGACATGTAATTGGGCAAAATAACTTCTAATAATTGCTTAAATTTTATCTTCATGAGTGGTACAATCACTATTTTCATTTTTGTTATTGATAATTTGGTTTTTATTTATTTAATCAAATTAAGAGCTTTATCTATTTTGTTTTTTAATAAAATGAGTTCCTCATTTATTTATTGTTCAATTTTTTAACTTTCAGTTTTACTAACCTTGACATTCATTTTCAGAATTTCATTTTCAAATTGGCAATTTTTAATTTGTTCTTTTTTCTAGCATTTTTAAATTTAATGCCCAATTTTGTTATCTGCTCTTTTCATTTTATTTATTTCTCCATTTAGAGATATAAAATTTCCCCTTTGTATTTCTTTGTTTGCATCCCACAAATTTTGGAATATCATCTCATCATTTCCTTTAATTATTACTATGATTTGGTTCTTTGAATCACCACTCATTCTTTAGGATTAGATTGTTTAATTCCCAATCAATTTTAAATCTATAAATTCCATGACCCTTTATTAAATATATTTTGTTGCATTGTGGTCTGAAAAGGGTGTATTTAATGTTTCTGCTTTTCTTCATCTGATCGTGAGGTTTTATGTCTTATCAAATGGTCAATTTTGTGAAGGTGACATGAACATCTGAGAAAAAGGCATATTCTTTTCTATTCCCATTCACTTTTCTCCATAGTTCTATCAAAGCTAACCCTTCCAAGATTCTATTAGTCTCCTTGACTAAATTCTTATTTTATGGTTAGATTGAAAATATTATTAATACTTTTGGCGCCCTCCTCCATTAGGAGCAAAAATAATACAGTTTTTAGGGACCCTGATCCCTTGGGGCCAGAAATTATGCTGCCTTACTGGGTTCCCAATGTATCTTGACCAAAAGTGTTCCTCTCTGCCTTTGAACTATTACCAAAAAGTGAGTATAAGCAATGAAGCTGCCAAATATCATCTGGTCCTGCCTCCAATGCTAGCATAGGGGTGTACACACTTGTAACCTCTTTCTGACCAGTTTTCAGGTCCCCTTATCTTGTCTGGCTTGAGAATTTCTGAAGCTTCTTCTGTTACTGTCAACACCACCTAGTCCCTCCACTGATGTTTCATCCACATGGGGACTGGCCTCTACCTCCATGTCATAGAACTCTCTTTCTAACCTATATTTTCCTAGACTGTAAAAATGCATCATTCTGACCTTTCATTGTCTCTGCCACTTTAGAATTTGATTTGAGGTGCTTTTTAAAAGCAGTTTGGAGGAGAATATTGGGAGACCTCAGCTTAGTGCTTTCTGTATTTGGTCATCTTGGCTTTGCCCCTAGAAGAAAAAAAAAACCTCATTTTTAGAGATGATGAAACTGAGACTTAGAAAGGCTAAGGGATGTTTCCAAAGTCATGTAGATAATAAGTTGTAATCAAGATTTAAATCCAAATATTGTGCTTCCAAATTCAATATTCTTCCTAGATAACACCTACACTAACTATTTTGAAGGGGTTTTGTGAGAATCAAATGAAATAATTAATATAAAGTGTTTTTAACCATCAGCTAATATAGATATGAATTATCTAGGTTTATATAAAACACATGCAATATATTTTTGTCTTATAAGTGGTAATCCTTATAATTACACTTAAGAGCAAATCTGGTGATATATGACATAGTCATGTAGAATTGTAAGAAAAAGAGACTAGATTTGAAAATTCTGTCACGTACCCTTTGCTTTTCTTTATAGCCCTAGAATTAAGCATAATGTCTGGCACATAGTCAATGTTGAATAACTACTGATTGACTAACTGGTCAATAAAAGCAAAATGTAAATTCTGAGGTATGATCTCACACCCATCAGACTGGCTAACATGACAAAAAGGAAAATGATAAATGCTGGAGGCAACGTGGAAAAACCAAGATGGTGTAGCTATGACTTGAAGCATCCATTCTGGAGAACAGTCTGGAACCATGCTCAAAGGGTCATAAAACTCTGCATACCCTTTAAATAAGCAATAATACTACCACTAGGTCTATATCCCAAAGAGATCAAAGAAAGGATAAAAGAATCTATTTCTACAAAAATATTTATAGCATCTCTTATATTGACATATAACTGGAAACTGAAGGGATATACATTGATTGAGTGAACAAATCGTTGTATATGCTAGTAATGGAAGAATATTGTGCCATAAGAAATGACAAGATAATCACAAAAGAACTGGAAAGACTTACATGAAGTGATACAAAGTGAAGTCAGCAGAACCAGGAGGATGTTATACATGGTTATAACAAGAATGTATGATAATCAACTGTGAACAACTTAACTATAGACAATTAACTATAACTATGAAGGATCGAGGATAACTCCAAGAGACACATGATGAAAAAGGATATCCATTGCCATGGAAGGAACAGACAGAGTCTGAATGCAAATTGAAACATATTATGCTTCATTCCTACATGAATTTTTGTATGTGTAATATGTGTGTTCTTTAACAACATGATGAGAATGGAAAATGTGTTATATGATAATATATGTACAACCTAAAAATAAAAATAAGAATAAAACATATATGTTGGACAAAAATCAAGTGAACCATGAGGTGGGACCAAACTGCTGAAGAGAGAAAGAATGGGAAAGATCATATCTGGGAAGCTCCAAAGCACTTTCAATGAAAAGAACATGAGATTTGGAGTCCAAGCAACTGGACTAAAGTCTTAGCTTTGACACTACTACCTATGTGATTTTGTGCAAATCACTAAACCTCTCTGGTCCTCTATTTACTTCTCTATTAAAATTATCCTGAATTCAGTGTCCTTTAAGTTCCTTTCAAGTTGTAAATCTATGATCCAATAACCCTAAGAATGATAAGATAAGGTAGGCTGGTTTTGGGCATTTCCACACTATAAGGGGATAAAATTATTCCTACCAACATGCAAGCTGATCACCCCTCAACCATTCCACCTATAGCATCAGAGTCAGAGTGAGTGCACGGCAATTGCTAGATTCTCAGGGGATGGCTGAGGATAACACAGATTTACCACAGAGAGCAGCAAGATATGGGACCCCAGGTGGCTGAGGAACTCAGAGATTGGGTGCAGAGATAGGGCAGAAAGAGGCTACATGCAGCAAATACAGCAGAGACTAAAAAGTATCCTCAGGACAAAAACCATTCTGTAGCTCAATACAAAGACCTGCCTGCCCTCTTCACTCAGACTTCTGACTGGGAAAGGAAGGGGAAAAAAACTAACATAGCAGTGGCCACCAAAATTCAAGAACTACAATCTACAACTACCAGAAATAATAAGAAAAAAACCTTGACGCTCGATAATTTCTATGGAGAAAAACTCCAGATTACAGAGGAGACAGCAGAGGACAATAAACAAGCAAACACATCCAACCTTCCAAAAAAATGGAAATTGGTCACAAGCTCTTGAGAAGCTCATATTTCAGATTATGAACCAAGTTAGAAAGACAAAAGAAAACTTGGCCAGAAAAGTGGGAAATAGTTCAAAAAGAAAATAACAGTTTTAAAGACAGAAACTCCCACTTGGAAAAAGAAGCCCAGAAATCAAATGAAGTGATAAGCAAATTGGAGACCAGAATTGACCTGCTGGGAAGCCAGGAAAAGTGGAATAGACCAAACTGAAAAGAAAAAAAAAAACAAACAAGATCATAGCTGAAAACCAGTCTCTAAAATCTTGAATTGGGCAAGTAGAAGCTAAAGATCTCACAAGACAGCAAGAATTAATAATGCAAAGTCAAAAGAATGACAAATTAGAAGGAAACATAAAATATCTCATTTAGGAAATGACTGAATTGGAAAAGAGGTCCAGCAGAGACAATTTGAGAATCACAGGCCTACCTAAAAACTTGAAAATAAACAGAAATCTTGACATCATACTACAAGAAATTATCCAAGAAAACTACCCTGATATTCTTGAACAAAAGGGAAGAATAGACATTGAAAGACTCCATAGACCACCCTCTACATTAAATTCTCAAAAGACAACACCCAGGAATGTAATTGCCAAATTCAAGATATTCCAAGCTAAGGAGAAAATATTACAAGAAGCCAGAAAGAGACAATTCAGATATCAAGGAGCACCAGTCAGGATTACACAGGATCTGGCTGCCTCCACAATAAAGGACCACAAGGCTTGGAATATGATATTCAGAAAGACAAAAGAATTGGGCCTACAAGGATCACTTACCCATCAAAGCTGACTATAGAGAGTAGCTTAGTAGAGTGAAAGCCAGGCCTAGAGGCAGGATGTCCTAGGTTCAAATCTGACCTCAGACACTTCCCAGCTGTGCGACCCTGGACAAGTCACTTAACTTCCATTGCCTAACCCTTACTGCTCTTCTGCCTTGGAATTAATACAGAGTATTGTTTCCTAAGACAGAAAGTAAAGGTTTTTTAAAAACTGACTATATACTTTCAGGGAAAAGTATGGGAATTTAATAAAATAAAAGATTTTCAAGGATTTGTAAAGAAAAGACCAGAACTAAACAGAACATTTGTTGTCCAAATACAAAACTCAAGAGAAACATGAAAAGGTAAAATAGAAAGAGAGAGAGAAACAAAATTTAAGACTTCAGTAAGGTCCAATTCTTTATACTCCTATATGGGAAAATGATATTTATAAAGCTCAAAAATTATATTAACTATCATAGTAGTTAGAAGAATTATTCATAGGTAGTGGTTGGGGTACTAAATGATTTAAGGTGATATGTAAAAAAAAGAAAGGGAGGTAATAGAAGATAGCACCAAGAAAAACTTGAAGGAATAAAAATATAGGATAAATTATACTACATAAAGAGGAGTATGGTATTGGGAGGGGAAGAATACTATTTTAAGGAGAGGAAGGGAATGATAATAGGTAATATTTAAACCTTACTCTTACTGGAATCATCTCTGAGAGGGAAGAACATTGAATTCTATCTCAGCCTACTGAGGAGTTGGGAAGAAAAACCAAAGTGGGGAGTGGGATGAGGAGTTACAAAAGGGAGGGAAAGAGAGCAGGGAGGGTCTTTAATAGACCCTAAAGAAAAATAAAATTGGAATAAGAAGGGACGGGGTAAGAAGAGAATTAAAATAAGGGTGGGAATTAGGGGAACTGATTAAAAGCAAAACACTGGAGTAGAAAGAAATAGTGAAAGATAGAAGGCCAGGGACTAGGAGAGGAAATCAAAATGATGGGGAATACAGGTGGTAATCATAACTCTGAATGTGAATGGGATAAACTCAACCATAAAATGGAGCAAATAGAAGGATGGACTAGAGACCAAATCATACCATATGTTGTCTAATAGAAACACACATTAGACAGACATTCATACATAGAGTAAAAATGAAAGGCTGGAGCAAAATCTATTGGGCTTCAACTGAGAAAAAGAAGGCAGGAGTTCCAATCATGATTTCTGACAAAGCCAAAGTAAAAATAGATCTGATTAAAAGAGATAGGGAAGGTAATTACATCCTGATAAAAGGCAGCATAGACAATGAGGAAATAACAATACCCCACACGTATGCACCAAATGGTATAGCATTCAAATTTTTAAAGGATAAATTAGTGGAGCTTGGGGATGAAATAGATAGTAAAACTCTGCTAGTGGGAGACCTGAACCTTCCTCTATCAGATCTAGATAAATCAAGCCAAAAGATAAATAAGAAAGAGGTAAAAGGTGTGAATGAAATAATGGAAATATTAGAGTTAATAGATATATGGAGAAAAATAAATAGGGACAAAAAGGAATATACCATCTTTTCAGCATCACATGTTACATTCACAAAGATTGACCATGTACTAGGGCATAAAAACATGGCAAACAAATGCAAAAGAGCAAAAATAATAAATGTAACCTCTTCAGATCATGATGCAATAAAATAATAATTAGTAAGGGTGCATGGAGAGGCAAATAAAAAAATAATTGGAAATTAAATAATATGATTCTCCAAAATTGGTTGGTTAAAGAACAAACCATAGGGCAGCTGGGTAGCTCAGTGGAGTGAGGGTCAGGCCTAGAGACAGAAAGTCCTAGGTTCAAACCCGGCCTCAGCCACTTCCTAGCTGTGTGACCCTGGGCAAGTCACTTGACCCCCATTGCCCACCCTTACCACTCTTCCACCTATGAGACAATACACCTAAGTTAAGGGTCTAAAAAAAAAAGAACAAACCATAGAAACAATTAATAATTTCATTGAAGAGAATGACAATGATATGACATCATTCCAAAATCCATGGGATGCAGCCAAAGCAGTATTTAGGGGGAAATTTATATCCCTGAATGTATATATTAACAAATAAGGAGAAAAAACTTAAAATCCCCAAATAAAAGTTAAATTAGAAATCCTAAAAATTAAAGGAGAAATTAATAAATTGAAAGTGAAAGAACTAATGAATTAATAAAATAAGACTAGAAGCTGGTACTATAAAAAAACAACATAGATAAAGTACTGGTTAATCTAATAAAAAAAGAAAAGAAAAAAATGAAATTAACAGTATCAAAGATGAAAAGGGAAACCTCACCTCTAATGAAAAGGAAATTAAGGTAATTATTAAGAAATATTTTACCCAATTGTATGGCAATAAATATGGCAATCTAGGTGATGTGGATGATTATTTACAAAAATATAAATTGCCTAGATAATTAGAAGAAATAGAATACTTAAATAATTCCATATCAGAAAAATGAACAAGCCATCAAAGAACTCCCTAAGAAAAAATGCCCAGGGCAAGATGGATTCACCAGTGAATTCTGTCAAATATTTAAAGAACAACTAACACAATACTATACAAACTATTCAACTAAATAAGCAAAGAAGGAGTTCTACCAAATTCCTTTTATGACACAAATATGGTACTGATTCCAAAGTCAGGCAGATCAAAAACAGAGAAAGAAATCTATAGACCAATCTCCTTAATGAACATAGATACAAAAATCATAAATAGAATACTAGCAAAAAAACTCCATAAAGTGATCATGAGGATTATTCACTATGACCAGGTAGGATTTATACCAGGAATTCAAGGATGGTTTATTATTAGGAAAACCATCCACATAATGGACCATATCAATAACCAAACTAACAGAAATCACATAATTATCACAATAGGTGCAGAAAAAGCCTTTGAGAAAATGCAACACTCATTCCTATTGAAAACACTAGAAAGTATAGGAATAGAAAGACTTTTCCTAAAAATAATAAACAGTATATATTTAAAACCATCAACAAGTATCATTTACAATGGGGATAGATTAGTCCTTCCCAATAAGATCAGGAGTGAAACAAGGATGCCCATTATCACTTCTATTATTTAACATTGTACTAGAAATACTAGCAGTAGCAATCAGAGAAAAAAAAAGAAATTGAAGGTATTAAAATAGGCAATGAAGAGACTAAACTATCACTCTTTGCAGATGATATGATGGTCTACTTAAATAATCCTAAATCAACTAAAAAGCTTTTGGAAATAATCAACGACTTTAGTAAAGTTTTGGGATACAAAATAAATCTAAATAAATCACCAACATTTCTATATATTTCTAACACATCTCAGCAGCAAGAGTTAGAAAGAGAAATTCCATTTAAAATCACCCTACATAATATAAAATATTTAGGAATCTATTTACCAAGACAAACCCAGGAACTATAATAACACAACTACAAAACACTTTCCACATAATTAAAACTAGTTCTAAACAATTGGAAAAACATTAATTACTCCTGGGTAGGATGAGCTAACATAATAAAAATGACAATCCTACACAAATTAATTTACTTATTCAGTGCCATACCAATCAAACTATCAAGAAACTTATTCTACTGAATTAGAAAAAAATGTAACAAAGTTCCTTTGGAAGAACAAAAGATAAAAAATATCAAGGGAAATAATGAAAAAAAAAGTGAAAGAGGGGGACTTAGCAGTGTCAAATCTTAAACTGTACTTTAAAGCACTGGTCATCAAAACAATATGGTACTGGTTAAGAGAAGAAGAAAGGATCAGTGGAATAGACTTGGGGTCAATGATCTTAGCAAGATAGTGTACGATAAACCCAAAGGTCCTAGCTTTGGGAAAAAAAAAACCACTATTTGACAAAAACTGTGGGAAAATTGGAAAATGGTATGGGAGAGATTAGGTTTACATCAAGATCTCACACTCTACACTAAGATAAACTCAGAATGGGAGAATAATTTGAATATAAACTATAAGCAAATTAGGTGAACATAGAATAGTATACCTGTCAGATCTATGGGAAGGGAAAGATTTTAAGATCAAGCAAGAGATACATAATATAACAAAATGTAAAATGAATAATTTTGATTACATTAAATTAAAAAGGTTTTGCACAAACAAAACCAATACAATCAAAATTAGAAGGGATGCAATAAATTGGGGGAAAATCTTCATAATAAAAATGTTTGAAAAAGGTCCAAAATCTCAAATTTATAAATAACTAAATCAATTGTACAAAAAAAAATCAAGCCATTTCTCAATTGATAAATGGGGAAGGGACACGAATAGGCAATTTTCAGATAAAGAAATCATAACTATCAATAGGCACATAAAAAGTCTTCTAAATCTCTTATAATTAGATTTTTTAAATTTTAATAGCAATTAATAGGAAAGATAAATGCACCTGTGGCCATCACCGCCCTCCTGGATCACTGCAGTACCCACTAGGAGGTGGTAGCACCCACTTTGGGAATCACTGCCTTAGAGTGAGCTGAAATCTACCTCTCTGAAGCATCCATTCACTTCTAGTTTTGCCATCAATAATCAAGCAGTGAAAGTTGAATTCATCTTCCCTAGGACAACTTTTCATATATTCTCAGGCACCAAATATGTCCACCTTAAGCTTTCCAATTCTCTAGGCTAACTATTCCCAGTCCCATTTCCTCCACCTCATTTTCATATCAAATGGCTTTGAGCTCCTGGGCTATCTGTTTGCTCTTCTCTGGACATGGTCTGGCTTATCAATATCTATCCTAAAAAGATGGTATTGTAAGGGTTAAATTAGAGGTTTGATAAAAGTAAAAGAGCAACTTTTAGTAACTTAAGTTTGGGGGGCAGCTGGGTAGCTCAGTGGATTGAGAGACAGGCTTAGAGATGTGAGGTCCTAGGTTCAAATCTGACCTCAGACACTTCCCAGTTGTGTGACCCTGGGCAAGTCACTTAACCCCCATTGCCTAGCCTTTACCATTCTTCTGCCTGGGATCCAATACCCAGTATTGACTCCAAGATGGAAGGTAAGGGTTTAAAAAAATAACTTAAGTTTTAATGAGACTATAGTAGAGTTGTAAATTAATATTATCCCTTTAAGCCAGAAAAAACTTCTAGCATCTTTTAACCATTAATAATTTAGTTTAATTTAAAATAAAGATAGTAAAAGAATATAGTAAAGAAGGGAAATATAGGAAAGAGGTAGAGAAATAAATTTCCTAATACCTAACTAGCTATCCTATAACTATCTATAAATGCCTATTATTACTATCTAAAACCGCCTATATTTACCTATAATAATAACCACCCCACAAAGTTCCAACCCAATCAGTGTTTAATCCAACCCCAATTAGGTCTGTCAACAAAGACCAGCCAACTTCCAAAAAGATTAAGGAAGGGAAAAAACCTAATAGCCCAAACCAAAAGCCCAAAACCCAAAAGGCAAAAAAACCTCTAAAGGCTAAAGCCAAAAGCCCTCTCAGTAAGCTCAGGTCTACCTTTATATTCCAGCAACTAAATGCCAACCACCAATGAATCACCAACCCACACCACTAGCAACCAACCCCCAGTGACCAACTCATGCCCAGCGGCCAACTTCCCCACAACTGCCAGCCCTAACTATAAGCAACTGTAAGACTGCAACTGTCAGCAACTGACAGGCCCGACTAACTGATGGTGGCCCAGCAGAGGGCTCCCTAGTTCCTACTTCCTGTCACTATGAGCTGGTTAATTTCTACACATCTCTATGGTACGAGGACCTCCAGGTTCACCTGTTAAATTAAGAAAAGGAATAAATAATTCCTTTTTATAGTACCCAGAATTCAGCACAATAATCTATATATCATGCAACCAGGACATAGGATGAGAGAACTACATCCTCTCTCAGGATTTCATTTTGCACTCTGCTTTTCTTTTTCTTTTATAAATAAATTCTTACTTTTTATCTCAATAATAGCTCTAAGACAGAAAGGCAAGGGCTAGGTAAATGGGATTAAGCCTCTTGCCAAGGGTCACACAACTAAGGCTAGCTTTGAACCTAGGTCCAGGGAACTCTAAGCCTGGCACTATTCACTGTGCCATCCATCTTCCCCTGCCCTCTACTTTTGAACAAAATCTACACACAAGTTTAAGTCTTCCTGGTAATATTATGATGGGTTTTTTTTGTTTTTCACTTTCTATGTTTCAATCTATTTTACTTTATTTTATTTTGCCAAAGTATGTATGTATATATATATATACTTGTGTGGATTGGAATGTTAACTTGATAATGCTTTTGCTCCTGAGACCCTCAACCATAACTTCATTGCTCAGAAAAGAAAGAACTGAATATGTCTTCCAGACATAGACATCCTATCCAGCAAGGAAGGAAGACACCTGAAAGACAACAGGGGGATCCTGGAAAGCAGGAAGCCAGCCTGCTGGGAGCGTGAGCTGTCTACATGAGCTCACGGCTGGGCCTGCCTGTGCACAGTTCTGCTACTTGCTGGTTGCTGTGCAGTGGTTCCTTGCTGGGCCTGGTGCTAATCTGTTGTTTGTTTGTACATGGCAGTAATGTGTTTACCTAATTAGGAGATATCAGAGCTCTTCCAATCTGTAGCTCTGATTTAGGTTTCCTTGACAAGTCACCAACTGCGCACCTGGAGAAAGTCACAGAAGACAAGTTAGGGAAGAGGAAGAGAACTAAGGAATCTTCTGACGGGGAAGGAGGTGGATAGGGAAGGCCAAGAGGATTGTGAGAGGTAGTGGTCAGAGAGGGGTACAAGCACTGGATTTAGAGTCAGATGATCTGTGTACCAGGAGAACAACACCTATACATATAAACATAACCAAAATAAAGGCAATCTAATTTCATGGGGGAAAGTAACAGCTGCAGAGTATACTCATGCAGGAAATGGTATTTAAAACTGTGCTTTGAAGGAAAATAGGGATTATAAGAGGTGAAGGTGAGGTGAAAACACATTCCAGAGATGAAGAACAACCAGCAGAAGGATATGGAGGCAATAGCTGTAATGCTATTGAATGAGGAAGAAGGACAATTTGGCTGGACCATCAGATGTGCAAAGGGGAATAATCACGCTATAGAGACTGGTTGGAATTAGGTCATAAAGGGTTTCAAATACCAAACAGAGTTTATATTGGATCCTAGGGGCAATAGGGATCCATTGGAGCTGAATGGGGTTGTGGCCTGACATGATCAGACCAGTACTTTAGGAATATTCATTTTGGCTGTCATGTGGTAGATGGATTAAAGATGGGAGAGACTCAAGGTTGTGAGATCATTTGGGGTCTAGAGTAATAGTCAAGAAGAGAGATGATGAGGCTTGACCTAGGGTGATGGTATGACTTCATGAGTGAGGAGAGATCAGTAGAAGACTTTTTCATTCTTCAGTTTTGTTTCCCTAGCTCCTGGCACATAGTAGAAGCTTAATAAATTCTTGTTGGTTGACGGAATGAGTATTAGTTTTGTGACTTAGTAACTATGTGACCCTGAGCAGGTCATTTAATCTCTGAACCTTTTTATTCATCTACAAAACAGATATATAAATACATACATTTTTTTCACTAATTGCTTCCTAGGGCTATTGTGAGAACTAAACTATAATATATTAGTAAACAATGCCACACCTTTATTTATAGAGCTTATGAAAAGACTTTTTGCCTGAAATGGGACTCAATTTCCCCACCTGTAAATGCAGGAAAGATGTTTTTGCCTCCTCTTTTCCCAACCCTTAAGACAAGCTTGGAAAGTTGCCTGGACATCTCATGTGTGACTAACAATGTCAGTGGAAACAACTTCCTACCAGTGAGCATAGTCTGTTTATATACCAACCCTCCTGCTGACATGCTGGCTGTCCCATGGCCTGGCTTGGTTATCAGAAAAGAATCACAAGCTATTGCTTCTACTCTCTGCCAAGGGAACAGATTTTCTGCCTGTCCCTTGAAACAAATTTTATAGCAGTATCTCACACTTTTGGTAGGCCTTGGCATGGGCCCTTCTGAGGGAAATGACTAGCCCATTTGTCCCAAGAATTAAGGCAACAGCCAACACATCTTCATCTCCAGTAGAAAAAGAAAGAATGGGAGGGAGGGGTTTGTTGTGCTGTCAGGGGGAGAGGAGAAGAGCAATGGGCACCCAAGAACTGCAGGAAGGAAGCTATAGGAGAGTATAGAGAGTAGGAATCCTTTCAAATAACTAGCCTGCTAGTCTGATGGGGGCCAGAGCTGCAGTTTTTCTTCTCAGATCCTCTAGGGCAGTGGTTCCCAAACTTTTTTGGCCTATGGCCCCCCTTTCCAGAAAAAAAAACATTACTTAGCACCCCTGGAAATTATATTTTTTTAAATTTTAACAGCAATTAATAGGAAAGATAAATGCACCTGTGGCCATCACTGCCTCCTTGGATCGCTGCAGCACCCACCAGGAGGCGGTGGTGCCCACTTTGGGAATCACTACTCTAGGGCAATGGTCACCAAAGTAGATGATCCTAGGGTGCTGTGCAATGACTTTAAGATGTGTATGATCAAATAATCTGATTATATTCCATCCTCCCCCTAATAGGCAATCATGAGGCTTGTCTCCAACACAAAAACATCTACCTTTTACCCATAAAAGCCAATAGTTTCATCTCCTTCCTTGACTCCAAATCTAATCTCTTCTGAAGTCACTCTGCAAGACCCTGACCTAGGCATGAAGGCCACAGATGCACAGGTGCCATTAGAAAATCCCCCAATCCCAGTAGCAGCAAACCCATTAGTAAAATAACTCCTTATGGGGTACACAGCAACCAAAAAAGTTTAGGGTTCCCTGCTCTAGGGATTATGGAAGAAGGGAGGGCCTTGGTTGCCAAAAGATTGGAAGCAAACACCAGGAATGTCTTAGCAGCTGGTATCTCCAACTGACAGACAGTGGGCTATCTCTGCAAGAATCTAGGCCATCAACTGGACAGGCACTGGCAGATTTAGCTTCCTCTGAGACACAACTCCGGGACCACATTTGACTTCCCTGATCAGATAGGAGCTCCATTACAAGGCAATATTGTGGTTTTCCTTAATGTCCTGCCAAACTACATTTGTCTTCCCTCTTCACTCCCCCACTTCCCCTAGAAAGTCTCTGTTCAGGTCATCCAGCAAAAAAAGACATCAATCTTTCCTCCTCACTACCCTTCCTCCCCCACCCCTCTGCACCCCCCAGAAAAGAGCTGACCTTGGAAGAAAAGACAGATGAAACTTTAGGCAAATCAAGGGCCTGAGTAGAGAATCTGGGTTTATAAATATGTTTTATATTACCCAGGAATGAGCTAGACTAACTTAATTAGTTATGTGCCAAGTCATTCCCCAGAAAGGAAGCCAGACGTGGGGAGTTTGCGCAGGAACACTAGAGGGTTGAAAATGAGGATATAAAACCTGCAGGGTGTGTTTTCTTTATGAATATTTCCAAAAGAAGGAAGCAAATACATCTCCAGAATGAGCCGCTTACCTCCATCTGTACAGGCTGCAGTTCTTTCCTTCCTTCTGAAATATGAAAGGGCACAGCTCTGCCTTAGCACACAAGGTGGCATTAATGGTGCTTATGGAGGGCACTCAGTTGTGCTGGGAAAAGGAAGTCCCGTGGGTGACCCTCTGCCTTGAATTTATTGAACATTTCTTAGATGTCACATCCATTTTTTCTTCAGACATATCAAAACATCTCGGGAAATCAATTGCCTTGTCCAAGGACCACAGTGGCCACCAAGCTCCAGGCATCCATTGTCTCTGTGGCCAATATAAATTCCAGAAGCACAACCACCAAGGGGTGATATTGGTGGGGTCCGGGGCTCATGAACATCACATACTCAGGTGTGGAGAATTTATTTTTCTGTCCCAATAAAGGAAATCACTACACCAGTTAAAGGTTCAGTTTTTTGCAATATCAAGGCAATCAATGCCAGGAAGCTCAAGGCAAGACATTCATAAACTCTAAAGTTTAGAGCAACTTATTTCAATGGAGCTATAATCTCCATGAGGACACCCCAGCCCTACGCCAGCAGCAGTGCACACGTCACACTGCCCACCCCTGCATTCTTATCCTAGGAGAATCTTAGCCATGTCTTCCTGTAAATCTTCCGCAGTGTGGAATGTAGTGGGGACTTTCCTGTAAGTATTTCAAGGGAACCAATAGTGCAAGAAGGGTGGTAACATGGTGTAGTATTAAGGATCCTAAATCTGGAGTACAAAGACCCGAGTTTGAATCCTGAATCTGCCACTTATTACCACTTGTAGGGATGGATGAATCATCCAGCTTTTCTGCTCCTCATTTTTATCATCTGTATGTAAAATGAGGGAATTGGACTATATGGCCTCTGAGATCCCTTCCAAGACTAGATTGATAATCTCATGATCCTATGACCTCCTTAAGCCTCCATTTCTTTCTTTGTAAAATGAGGGGAGTAAATTATGCTCTCTAGTTTCCTTGCTGGCTCTAAACATATGAACCTATGAGCCTCTGAAACATTGTTCATTGAGTATCAATAATCAATAAACATTTACTAGCTTTTACTATGGGCTAAGTACTCTGCTAAATTCTGGGAGTATAAAAAGAGGTTAAAGATAATCCTTGCCCTACAAGAGCTCACAATGAAATGGAGGAGAGAACATGCAAACAGAAAAATACAAATCAAGTTGTATGCAGGATAAATAGGAAATAATTAAAAAAGAGAGGGAGAGCACTGGAGTTGAGACATAGAAGAAGGCTTTCTATAGAAGTAGGATTTTAGTTGGGACTGAAAGGAAGCTGGGAAGGTCAGATTACCTCTTACTCCCACTACTTGACTTTTCAAACAGACTATCTTTGGTTGTACATCTTTTTGAGAATGTATTTTATGATGTCCCTCCTTCAGAAACACAGTAAAAGATTGATCCAATCACAGATCTAGAATTGGAAGGGACCTGAGATTCTAATTCAACTTTCTTATTTTATGTATGTTTATTTCTGAGACCCAGAAAGGTTTACCTGCTTGACCTCATGCATAGTAAATGTCTGACCTGGGATTTGAATCTGAGTCACCTGTCTGCAAAGCCAGTGCTCTTTCAATTTTACTATTGCTGCCTCTTTTGTGGCTGTATTTGGGTACCAACTGCCTTGCCTCTTCCTCTTCCTTTACTTTCCTCAGCTAGCACCTCACATATGAGTTTAGCATTTCAGCCATCTGTATCTGATACTAAAATAAAAGGATTCAAATTGTTGACCCCAGGGATCAGCAAAAGTGTATGCAACTCACCTAACCCAAACACATACCACACAAGTACAATTAAATGAGGGCAGTCTCTCAGCCAATATATTATAAGTTCATTCATCCATTCATCCTTCAATATGACAAGTCTTACTACTGATTACATTAATAGTTAATATCTATTATTATTAAAACAACAATTTAGATTTATATAGTACCTTCAAGTTGGAAAATTACTTCCCTCATACCAATCCATTGAGGTCGGTATAACAATTATTATTCCTGCTAAGTCCCAATTAGTGCCTATTGAGCTAGAACCAATTACCATATTTTACATAGTTATAACTTCAAATAGTGCAAATTCAAATGCACATTAGGGAATTCATTATTTGAAGTAATCAGGACTTGGCTGTAGGCCTTTAAAAAAATATATATATATATAATGAAACAAAGACTCAGGAGAAATATGTGAAATAAGCAATTTCACATAGCTTGTAGAAAGTTAAAGTTTAGTTTTAACCAGCTGCATACCATGTGCAATGCACTTTCTTATGAGAGTTATGAAAATTAATAGAAACCATCTTCTGTTACAAGGGAGCTTATACCCTAGCAGAAACATACAAATGGGATATCATCATCATCATCGTCATAGCTAACACTTATATGGCGATTATTATGGGCCAGGCATTGTTCTAAGCACTTTGTAATTACTATCTCATATGATCTTTACAACAACTATAGGAAGAAATGCTATTATTATCCTCATCTTACAGATGAAGAAATTGAGGCAAATGGAGGCTTAAGTGTCCCAGGATCATACAGCTAGTAAGTCTGAGAATGGATTTGAACCATGCTTCTTGAATCCAAATCAGACACTTTATACACTGTGTCACTGAGCATTCCCTGCAGAAGTAAATATAACATGAATTAGAAAATAAGAAATAATTAAGAGCATAAAGGAAGGACTAAATGATTTGATAGAGAGATCATTTCTGTGATAGAATGAAAGAGCAGGTAGGTTTCTCCAACAATATAATTAAAATTTAATAACATTTATTTAACTGGTATGCCTACTCTGTGCCAGTTAATGTGTTACTCTATGAGAATACAAAGACAAAAACAACAAAAATGCCCTTTCCTTCAGGGAACTTACATTCTCCAGGGAAACCCAGTTCACACACAGATAAATTAAATAAAAGATAATTGGAAGATGGTGAGAGCATTAACAAATGGGATTTTCAAGAGGTAGAACCTGAGCTGAACTTTGAAGGGAATTTAGGATGCCAAGAAGTAAAGGTAAGGAGAGAAAGCATTCCATGCATGGAAATGGCCTCTGAGAAGTGACAGGGAGGGACCTGAAACAGAATGTTCAGGGAGATCAAGAATATGTTAGTAGAGAATGTGGACTAGAATACAATCTCAAGTCAACAGTTATTCTGCTCAGTTCCAGGCAATGTGCTAAACACTGAGATTAGGAAGAAAGGCAAAAAAAAAAAATTCCTGCCTTCAAGGAGCTCACAATCTAATATCAGGGATATATTCAGCATGCAAAAAAACAAACAGGACATATACAACATACATGAAAGATAATCTCAGAGCATAAATAAATAATATTTAGAATTAAATATGTGAAGGATAGTAGTAGTAGTAGTAGTAGTAGTAGTAGTAGTAGTAGTAGTAGTAGTAGTAGTAGTAGTAGCAGCAGCAGCAGTAGTAGTAGTAGTAATAGTAGTAGTAGTAGTAGTAGTAGTAGTAGTAGTTAGTAGTAGCAGCAGCAGCAGTAGTAGTAGTAGTAGTAATAGAAGTAGTAATAGTAGTAATAATAGTGGTAGTAGTGGTAGTAGCAGTAGTAGTAGTATTGTCTCATTTTATCCTCACAACAACCCTTCAGAGGTAGGTGCTATTATAATCCTCATTTTACAGATGAGGAAACTGGTAAACAGAAGTTAAGTGACATCCTCAGGGTCACATAGCTGTAAGTGTTTAGGCTGTTGCTAAACTCAGAGATGACTAGATGGCTCACTGGAAAGATGGCCCTATAGTTAGGAAAACTGAAATTCAAATCTGGCCCCTAAAATTTACTAGCTACATGATACTGTGAAAGTCATGAAGATTCTGACTGCCTTAGACTACTGAATTTCAAAATGGGGATCATTATAGCATCTACTTTCTGGAGTTATTGTGAGGATGAAATGAGATCACATTTGTTTTCATTTTTATTTTTTTATTCAAAGATATATTGTTTTCCAAATTACATGTAACAACAATTTTCAACAAACATATTCTGACATTACAAGATCCAAATTGTCTCCCTCCTGCCCTTCTCTCTCTCCTCTGAGAGATGGAAAGCAAATTGACTTGGGCCATATATGTATTATCATGTGAAACATACTTCCATTTTGGTCATCATTGTAAGAAAATACTCATATAAAATCAATTTCCAAAATAAAACCATAAAGATAGTATGCTTTGTTATGCATCTGACTCCAACAGTTCTTTCTCTTGAGGTGGAACATTCCCCATCATAAGTCTTTTAGAACTGTCCTGGATCATTGTATTGCTGAGAGTAGCTAAGTCCATCAGAGTTGATCATTCCACAATATTACTGTTACTGTGTACTGGGTTCTCCTAGTTGTTTATTTTGCTATGCATCTGTTTATGTAGATCTTTCTAGGTTTTTTTCTGAAATACCCTTCCTTATCATTTCTTGTTGCATAATAGTATTCCATCACCAACATATACCACAATTTGTTCAGCCATTTAACACTTGATGGATATCCCCTCAATTATTAATTCTTTGCTATCACAAAAAGAGCTGCTTTAAATATTTTTGTACAAGTAGGTCCTTTCACCTTTTTTATGATCTTTTTGGTATAAAGATCCAGTAGTGGTATTAAAAGCTCAAAAGGTGTGCACAGTTTTATAGCTCTTTAGGCATAGTTCCAAATTGCCCTCCAGAATGACTGGATCAGTTCACAACTTCACCAACAAATGCAGTAGTGTTCCAATCTTGCCACATCCCCTCCAACATTGATCACTTTCCTTTACTGTCATACTGACCAATCTGATAGATGTGAGGTGGTACCTCAGAATTCTTTTAATTTGCATTTCTCAAATTAGAATTGATTTAGAAAATTTTTATTATAACTATTGCTAGCTTTGATTTCTTCATGTGAAAATTACTTTTCATATCCTTTGACCATTTGTCAATTGAGGAATGACTTTTATTCTCATAAATTTGACTTACTTCTCTAAATATGTGAGAGATTAGACATTTATCAGAGAAATTTGTTATAAAATTTTCCCAGTTTATTGTTTCCCTTCTAATCTTGGTTGCATTGATTTTGTTTGTGCAAAATCTTTTTAATTTAATATAATCAAAATTATTCATTTTAGATTTTGTAATGTTGCCTATCTCTTGTTTAGTCGTAAATTCTTCCCTTCCTTATAGATCTGCCAAGTAAACTATTCTAGGTTCCCCTAACTTACTTAGGACATCTCTCTTTATATCTAAATTATATACTAATTATACCTAGTTTCTATCATCCTGTTTTCCAGTTTTTCTAGCAGTTTTTGTTAAATAGTGAATTCTTATCCCCAAAGCTAGGGACTTTGGGTTTAAAACAAGATTGCTAAAGTCATTTATGTCTGTATATTTTATATGCAATCTATTCCATTCATCCACCATCATATTTCTTAGCCCAGTACCAGACTATTTTGATGATTACTGCTTTATCATACAGTTTGAGATCTGGTACTGGTAGACCTCCTTCCTTCACATTTTTTGTTCTTAATTCCCTTGATATTCTTGACTTTTGTTCTTTCAGATGAATTTTGTTATTATTTTTTCTAGTTCTATAAAATAATTGTTTGGTACTTTGATTGGTATGATAATGAATCAGTAAATTAATCTTGGTAGAATTATCATTTTTATTATATTAGCTCTGCCTACATAGGAGCAATTAATATTTTTTCCAGTTCTTTAGATCTGACTTTATTTGTGTGAAAAGTGTTTCACAACTGTTTTCATATAATTCCTGGATTTATCATGGCAAAAAAGATTCCCAAATATTTTATATTGTCTAAGGTTATTTTAAATGGAATTTCTCTTTGTATTTTTGCTGCTAAACTTTGTTGGCAATATATAGAAATGCTAATGATTTATACGGGTTTATTTTGTATCCTGAAACTTTGTTAAAGTTATCAATTGTTTCATCTAGTTTTTTAGTTGATTCTCTAAGATTTTCTAAATATACCATCATTTCATCAGCATAGAGTAATAGTTTGGTTTTGTCATTGCCTTCTTTAATTCCTTCAATTTCTTTTTGCTGCTTCTTGCTTCTTTCTTCTTCTTGCTAAAGCTAACTTTTCTAGTACAATATTAATAATGGTGATAATGAGCATCCTTGCTTCACCCCTGAACTTATTTAGAAGGCTTCTAACTTATCCCATTGCAGGTGATACTTCTGATTATTTTAGGTAGGTTCTACTTATTTTAAGGAATGACCCATTTATTCCTATACCTTCTAGTGTTTTTAATAGGAATGGGTGTTGAGAATGGCAAGGCTTCCAGGTTAAGATGGTGGCAGAGTAAAAAGCAGCTGCTTAACCTCCCCTAACCCACACATATAGGACTCCTCAAGAGGACATAAAAACAAATCCAGAGGAATGAAGGGACCCCACAACAGGGCACCACATTGAAGGTACATGGAATCAGGGCATTTCCATGCTATAAGGGGGTGAAATAGCTCTCACTAAAACTTGAGCTGAGCAACCTCCTTCTCACCCACACCACCCACAGGGCCAAAACCAGTGCACAAGAGTTAAAGCAAGTTTGGGGCATCCATTAAATCCTTGGCAGCTACATGGGATCACCAGGGCCTCCTCCTGAGAGCAGCAAGACTTAAGACCCCAAGAGGCTAAAGAATGTGTGGACTTTGAACACAGACCTTGAGCACAGGTACAGATGCAGGTACAGATGCAGATTTACTGTGGTAAAATATAATGTAATGGATTTCTGTACTAGCAGCAATGCAATGATCCATAACAATTCTGAGAGATTTATGGAAAAGAACGCTACCCACGCTCAGAGGAAGAACTACAGGAGAGGAAATACAGAAGAAAAGCAACTGCTTGAACACATGAGTTGAGGGGGACATGGTTGGGGATGTAGACTTGAAACTACCACACCAATGCAACTATAAACAATTTGGAAATGTCTTGATCAATGACACATGTTAAAACCAGTGGAAATGCGCATTGGCTATGGGGGGGGGGGAGGTGAGGAGGTTAGGGGGTGAAGGGCAAAGTAAGAACATGAATCATGTAACCATGATAACTTTTCTAAAAAATAAAAATTATTAAAAAAATAGGAATGGGTGTTGTATTTTGTCAAAGTTTTTCCTCCATTTATTCAGATAATCATGTAATTTTTGTTGGTTTGGTTATTGATATGGCCAATTATCCTGAAAGTTTTCCTAATATTAAATAAGCCTTTCATTCCTGGGATAAATTTCATCTGGTCATAGAGAATGATCATTGTCATATATTTCTGTAGACTCCTTTTTATTTTATTTAAAATTTTCTGTATCTATATTCATTAATGAATTTGGCCTGTAATTTTCTTTCTCTGTTTTTGTTCTTCCTGGATTAGGTAACAGTAGTATATGTGAGTTGTAAAAATAATTTGGTAAGGTTCCTTCTCTGTCTATTTTCCCAAGTCACTTTTATACTGAATTTAGGTTTAATTGTTCTTGGAATGTTTGATAGAATTCACTTGTGAATGCATTTGGTCCTGGGGATTTTTTAGGGAGTTCATTGATAGCTTGTTCAATTTTTTTTTCCTGTGATGTGATTATTTAGGTATTCTATTCCTCATTTGATACCTGGGAAATCTGGGATATCTGGGAAATTGATATTTTTGTAACTATTCATCTACTTCACTTAGATTGTTAATTTTTTGGCATATAATTTGGCAAAATAGCTCCTTATGATTGCTTTAATTTTCTTTTGGGTGAATTCATACTTTTAATTTTTTATACCATTTACTTGATTTTTTCTTTTCTTTTTTTAAATCAAATTAATCAAAATTCCTAGTCTTATTGATTAATTCAATTGTTCTCTTACTTTCAATTTTATTAATTTCTCCTTTGATTTTTAGGGTTTATAATTTAATCTTTAATTGGGGATTAGTGTGTTCCTTTTCTAGTTTTTTAGTATTATGCCCCAATTCAATAGTTTGCATTTTTTATGTTTTATTGACATAAGCATTTATAGATATAAATTTTCTCCCAAGTACTGCTTTTGCTGTATCCCATGAATTTTGATAAAATGTCTCCTCATTATCATTCTCCTTAATGAAATGATGTTTCTATAATTTGTTCTTTAATCCAGTCCCTTTTTAGAATTGGATTATTTAGTTTACAATTAACTTTTAATTTGTCTTTCCATAGACCTTTATTTATTATAATTTTATTGTATCATTATTTGAAAAAGATGCATTTATTATTTATGTTTTTCTGCATTTGGTTGTGAAGTTTTTATGCTCTAATACATAGTCAAATTGTGTGT
Organism: Gracilinanus agilis; assembly: GCF_016433145.1. Classification (NCBI taxonomy): domain Eukaryota; kingdom Metazoa; phylum Chordata; class Mammalia; order Didelphimorphia; family Didelphidae; genus Gracilinanus; species Gracilinanus agilis. The sequence goes on along the minus strand of NC_058131.1, from coordinate 172,322,881 downwards.
GAGTGCCATGTACTACTGAGAAGAACATATATTTCCTTTTATTACCATTCAAATTTCTCCAGACAATTTTCTCCAATTTTCTCTATTAGTTCTTGCTTTCTAAAATTTCATTCACTTCCTTCACTTCTTTCTTCTTTCTTCTTTATTTTTTATTTGATTTATTTATATCAGAAAGGGGGCAGCTGAATCCTCTCACTAGTATGATTTTACTATTTATTTCCTCCTAAAGCTCATTTAATTTCTCTTTAAAATAATCTAGAGCCTACCCCATTTGGTGTGTATATGTTGAGTATTGATATTATTTCACTATCTACAGTATCTTTTAGCAAGATATTTTTTATCTCTTTTAATTAGATCTATTTTGCTTTAACCTTATCTGATATCATGATTGTTACTCCTACTTTAATTACTTCAGATTATGCACAATAAATAAATTCTGCTCCAGTCCCTTACCTTTACTCTGTATGTATCTCCCTACCTCAAATATATTTCTTATAAACATCATATCATAGGACTCTGGTTTTTAATTCACTATGCTATCTGCTTCCTTTTTATGTGTGAGTTCATCCTATTCACATTCAGAGTTATTATTATCAACTGTGTATTTCTCTACATCTTATTTTTCCCTTTTGATCCTCTCTTTCTCTATCCTTTCACTCTGTCCCTACTCACAAGTATTTTGTTTTTAATAACTACCCTCTACTTCCCCCTCTCTCCTATTACCCATTACCTTATCTCCCTCCCCTGCTACTTCTCTATAGGTTAAGGTAGGATTTTATACCCAAATGAGTATGGTTGTCTTTTCCTTTCTGAGCCAATTATGATGAGAGTAAGAGATTTAAGCACTGCCTTTCACCACCTTCATCCTCTCCTCCATTGTAATAGTTGTTTCATGCCTCTTTAGGTAAGATAATTTACCCCATTCCACCTATATCACCTTTCTACTTAGGAATATAAACAGTTTGACCTTATTAAATCCCTTAATTTTTTCCTTTCTTATTTACCTTTTTATGTTTCTCTTAAATCTTATATTTGCACATCAAATTCTGGTCTTTTCTTCAGATATGCTTGAAAATCTTTCATTTTATTAAATGACTATTTTTTCCCTCAAAAGATTATACTTAGCTTTTCTGGGTAGATTATTCTGGTTTGTAAACCTAGTTCTTTTGCCCTATGGAATACCATGTTTCAAGCCTCCTGGAACTTTAATGTGGAAGCTGATAAATCCTGTGTAATCCTTACTGTAGTTCCATAGTATTTAAATTGTTTCTTTCTGACTGCTTACATTATTTTCTCTCTGGCTTAGCAGCTCTTGAATTTAGCTATTCCTGGGAGATGTTTCATTTGATAATTTCTTGTAATATGAGGTCTAGGATTTTCTTATCATGACTTTTGGGTAGTTAAATTATTCTTAAATTGTCTCTCCTAGAACTATTTTCCTAGTCATTTTTAAAATGAGACATTTCATGTTTTCTTCCATTTCCCCCCCTGTTTTCTTCTTCTTCCAAAATTTCACTTAATTGTTTCTTGATGTCTCATGAAGTCATTAGCTTCTAGTTGTCTAGTTCTAATTTTTAAGGAATGATTTTCTTACATGAACTTTTTAACCTCTTTTTTCCAACTTATACAATTCTGCTTTTTAGGCTGTTATTTTCTTTTTGCATTGCTTTCATTTCTCTTCCCCATTTTTCTCTGCCTTTCTTAGTTGATTTTTTTTATAAAAACCTTTACCTTCTGTCTTAGATTCAATATTGTGTATTGGTTCTAAGGCAGAAGAGTGGTAAGGACTAGGCAATGGAGGTTAAGTGACTTGCCAAAGGTCACACAGTGTAAAAATAAAAACTAAATGAATTGATTACAAAAATGAAAGATTTATTGAAATATATAAGGATAAAAAAGGATTTCTCACTCTAAGGGATTCTAAATTCACCCAAATAAAACTCCCTAATTCTGCAAGGAAATGCTTCTCCTGTTTTCATAAACTACACTAATCCTTCCTAATCTGACTAACCCAAATTTTTAGCATTATAAATAAACTATCATTATTATCTTTATAATTCTTAACTTCACTGCTAAGTTATAAAAATGACAAAAGCTAGCTGGTTGAGTCTCAACAAGAATCAAGTTAGGACTCTGAGCCTTAACATACTCAGAGTCCAAACCAACAACCAGGGTTTTCTTTGGTCTTCTAAGAGTTAAATCAATCTATAAAAACAACAATAGATAGTCAATAGTGTTTCCCAAGTTTGAAAAAGAAAACACTATGTTCCTTTAGGTCTTTCCTTCAGACAGTGAGAGGCAAAGATGTTACAGCCTCCAACTCTGAGAGAGAGAGTCCCTTTGTGTGACTCTGTCAACTGCCAGAGACCAACTGCCACTGCCCCTCACAGAAAGAGTAACTGCCACAGAAAAACCATTAGACTTGAAATTGACACTCTCTCAGTTCTGTTTGAAACTCTAATTTTTTCTCAAGCCAGCTTCTCTATTTCATATCTCTAAACTAATATAACAAGACCCAATTTTCTAATATCATCCCTATAACAGCTAGCAAGTATCTGAGGCCAGATTTGAACCTAGTACCTCCAGTCTCTAGGCCTGGCTCTCAATCTACTCTGCCACTTAGCTACCCCACTTAATTAATTTTAAAATCATTTCTGAGCTCTTCTAGAGCCTGTAACCAATTCATATTTTTCTTTGAAGTTCTGTATGTAGCTGCTTTGCTTCTACTGTCCTCTTCTGAATCTGTACCTTATTCTTCTTTTTCTCCATAAAAATTTTCTATAGTTAGCTGGTTTTATATACATTTGCTCATTTTCTTTGCCTTTTCCTTAATTTTTATCTTGAAGGTGGGCTCTGTTCTCAGGATAGAGAAGTGCACTCTCTTAAACTTCATTTTTTCCTTGCTGCTACACTTAGATTTCTGGGTTTCTGTAAGTTTCAGTTTTTTCAACATAGTATTTTGGCTTATGGGCTAGGAGCTCTGAAAGCCACTTCCCACTGATGATTCAATCACCCCCTAGGGTCTCCTGATGGATTGCAGAGCTCTCTACCTACCTTTCAAGTTGTTTACTGAAGGAAACTTGTTTCACTCCATCCCCTTGTTGGTTCTATCATTCTAATATTCATTTTGAAGCATTATTTTTAAGGTCTGTTGGAGAAAATTCAAGCAGTTTGAGCTCCTGTTTCTAGTCTGCCATCTTGGCTCTGACCTACACAAATCACATTTGTAAAGGGCTTAGGATAGTATTGGACTAGATATATCATAGAGGATTTTAAAAATATTTGTTTCCTTCTTTTTTCTTTACTCTATCCACTATGTGACCTACCAACTAGAAGGACAAAGTGTCTTAAATTTATCAGTGGAGACTCAACCTTAGTCCATCTCTCTGACCTGAACTCTAGTCCTTCAGCATCCTACCTGAATATTTCAAAATGGCTGTCCCATAGACATCTCAAACTCAACATGTCTAAAACACAATTCATCAGAAAACTTGCCAGTCTTCTGAACTTCTCTATTTTCTGTCAAAAGTAATTAATCAACAGCCTCCAGCTATACAAGCTGGTTGACATTCTTATCTCTATTATCCATCATTCAGGTACCAAATCTTGTCATTTCTATCTATACAACATATCTAGCCTACTGTCCCATCTCTTCACTCATGTAGTCACCTTCCTAGATAATACTCTTGTCACTGAAATCCATACAAGTAAAGTGACTTGCCTCAGGTCATGCAAGTAGGAAGATGGAAAGGCAGCAGCTAGATCCTACTCTTTTGAAGTAGTCCTTTGGCTCCAGATACCATGTGCTTTTCCATTATACTAAATGTGACTTAGTGGATAGAGAGCAGGTCTTAAAGTCCTGAGTTCAAATCCTGCCTCAGACACTTACTTGCTGGGCAAGTTACCTAACCATGTTTCAGTTTCTTCATCTATAAAATGAGCTAGAGACAAACCACTTCAGTATCTTTGCCAAGAAAGCCCAAATGAGTTCATGAAAAGTCAAACATGACTGAAATGATTAAACAATAACAACAACATACTGGAGTTCTGGAGATGTAAATGGGAACCAGGTTTAAGAGTTTTGAGTGGATGTATGCTGGCAATGTTTAACTTGGATCTTAGAAGATAGGGGAAGGAAATGTGTTCAGGACATACTTAAATTTAATCTGCATTATTAACACCTTTTCTTCCTTTCTTAATTCTAAAAAAGGAACAAAATAATAAAGTCCTGATTTCTGGCATTTGCTGATTTCTAAATGGTAAATGATGGCTCTGAAAATTAACTCTTGGAAAGTCTAATGCAGGGTTGCTAGCAGAAGCCCAAATTCAACTGTAAGTAGCCCTGGCAGTTAGGTTTTTAGAATGTTCAGAAAGTCAGTTGGAGCCTGAGGCTATAAATAGTGCTGAAGTTCCAATTGGGGGGCTTTTGCTTTTGGCTTCTGCTTTTGTCTGTTGGCTTTGCCTGTTGGCTTTGGCCTTATGGTTCGGCCTTGGCCTGTGCTTTGTATTTTGGGGCATTTGGACCTAGCTGATTTCTATGGACCTCTCTCTGATCTCTCCATCTACATCCCTGCTATCTTCCCTGAATTTCCCTTTGAGTCCTGGGAGGAAGGGTGGGCTTGGTGGTTGGGCATCGCAGATTTAGTTTCTGTAGGCAAGTAGGGCATCCTAAATCAAGCTACCCCTAATTTAGTGATTTGATAAATACTTTACTTCAAAGGCAGTAAAACCTTCCTGACTGGGAGAGCCAGACTCTCTCAGTCTAACCCTCTTCTGTGAACCATTCCCTAGCACCAGCCTTCTCCCTAGCAGCAGTTATAAAAACTAAAACCTCTCTTTCCTTCTGATTATCCCTGACATTAGTTAATCCCCTTTGTTACCTATACAAAGCCTCTGGTGAATGATTGTATTGAAGATTAAGGCAAAGGCTGAAGAGGGAAGAATTATTTTCCTTTTATTTTCTTGAGGGAAACCTAGGCATCCATCTTGGGCAGGAAGTATCTAGCCAGGACTTCCTGCAGACATTAATTTCACTGGCAGGAGGAGCCCTTTTGACTCCTCCCTCAAGGGACTGTAGAAATTAACAAGAGAAACCTTCCAGCCAGATATAAAACATTTCTGACTGGCCCAAATTCCTCTGGTACCTTAGAGATACCTTCCCTGCCTGAAGAACCCAGCCTATTTCCTCTCAGTATCCTATGTCTTTAGCCTCAGTGAATAAACCTGTTTGAGCTGCCCTCCTGTATACTCCCATCCATTCCCTTACCTTCCTATATATAACCTCATTCATCCCTTCCCTACACTCAGCTATCCCCTTCCCTACACTCAGCTATCCAATCACCTATCTTCCTTTATCCCTCCTCACTACCAACAAATTGCCTCACTTTCTTCTTAACATTAGCTACCTCTGGTTTCAGCATATCCCTGGCCTTAACTGGCCGGCTATATGACAAATATTACAGAATTTCAGAAGTGAAAGGGATTTCAGCCATATTTCTTAAAATTTTTCCTCTTACAGTATGTCCAATAGGTGATTTTCTTCCTCTGATTGAAGATCTCTATTTAAAAGAAAGCCATTACTTCCAGAAGAAATATATTTCAAATTTGAATAGCTTTAATGGTTAGGAATACTTCCATTGCATGAGATCTAAATTTGTCTTCTCACAACTTCTCCTCATTGATCTAGCTTTGCAATCATATAAAAAAATTTCATGTCCCCTACCCTCTCATACATACAAATATTTTTCTTCTGACTAAACATATCCAGTCACTTTGATTGGTCTTCAGATGGCACGATCTTACTGACTTTCACCATTCTGACTACCCTAAATTTCTTGAGGACCAGGATTGATTTTAGTTTTTCATTGCATCCCAAGACTCTGGTAGAATGTCTAATACATAGTAGGCAATTAATAAATGCCTCAACTTAGAAAATCACAAATTAACATTAAAATCTTGTATTATATTTTTATTTCATTGAACATTTCCCAAATTACATTTTAATCTGATGCAGGACACACTTAGGAATTCTACAATTGTTTACTGTCTAGGAGCTGAAAATTTGATACTTGATGATAGGCAAACTTTCTTAAAACAAAGGATTGATGTGGCCAGATCTATGTATTAAAATGTTAATTTGTTAGCTATATTAGAGAAGAAAGGAAGGAAGAAAGGAAGAAAGGAACAAAGAAAGGAATGAAGGAAAGGATAGAAAGAGAAAGTATTTCTTTTTTTTTCTTTTTCCCCCCTCAAATACATGAAATCATAATCTTTTTAGTCTTTTTTTTTTAAGTTTGAGTGAAATTCTGACGTTCCCTCCCCTTCCCCTGAGATGGCACACAATCTCATGAAGATTTTACATGTGTAACAGTGTAAAAAATCTTGAGGAAGCATTTATTATGCACATACTATGTGCTAGGCACCATGATAAGCACTGTGTATAAAAATACAAGCAAAAAGAAAAAAAAAACTTTCCCCTATCCTCAAAGCACTTACATTCTAATACAGGAAGGCAACACACAAAGGAGAACTCAAGAAAGAAACGATGAGGTTATGAGGCCCTGAACTAGAGAAGTAGCTGAGTATATGGTAGAAGGAAGGGCTGAAAGAATGGAGAATTGTTGTGGAAGTAGGATCAATGAGGCTTAGGGATTGATTAGAGAAGAAGGTAATTAAGAGAGAAGAATCAAGGATGAATCTGAGGTTGCAAACCTGAGTGAACAGACAGATGGTAGTGCCCTCAACAGAAATAGGGAGGTTAGCAAAGAGATGGGTTTAGGAAGAAAGATAATGAATTCAATTTTGCACATGTTTTCATCTGTAATATCAATGGAACCTACAGTTGGACATGTCCAGAAGAAATTTGGTATGCAGGACTGGAGTTCAGCCCAAAGAGCCGGGATGAGAATATAAATGTGACAGATGAGATTGAATGCACTATACAGAAGCTGATGAAGTCACCAATAAGATCATTTGGAGGAAAAAAATAGGAAAAAGGCCCAGGACAGAGCCTTAAAGGACATTCACATAATAAGTAGAAGAGATGGATAATGACATAATATTTATAAATCTCTTAGCACATTGACTGGCACATAGTAGGCACTATATAAATGCTAGGGGCAGCTAGGTGGCTCAGGTGATAGAGCTGTAAGCCTGGAGTTTGGAGGTCCTGGGTTCAAATTTGCCCTGAGTCAGTTCCTAGCCCTGTGATACTGGGCAATTCACTTAACCCCAATTGCCTAGCCCCTATATACATGCTAATAGTTATTATTATTATAATGATCTAGAAAATAAAACTAAGTAGAGGCAGTCAAACAGGGAGAGAACCAAGTGTGTATCCCATCACAAAAACCAATAGAAGAAGAGAATATCTAAGGAAAAGAAGTGACTGACAGAATCAAATTTTACAGAGAGGGGTTGAGTACTATGAGCACTAAGAGAAGTTAATTCAATTTAGCACTTAAGAAATGACCAGTAACCTGGAGGAGAGGAGGTGAAGTTTCTCTCTGGGAGTATAGTTGCAAGGAAGATTTCAAAGTGTTAAGAAATGAATAGAAGGAAATGGAAGGAATGAGGGAATGGAAGTGTTTTTTTCTAAGAAATGGACTTTTAAAGGGAGAAATGAATAATGGGCCAATAAGATCATAAGAACACATAGATATAGAGGAAGAAGACAGCTGTTGGTCAGTCAGTTTTCATTCATGTCTAACTCTTTGATAACCCATTTAGGATTTTCTTGGCAGAGATGCTGGAGTGGTTTGCCATTTTCTTTTCCAATTCAGTTTACAAATGAAGAAACTGAGGTAAACAGGGTTAAGTGACTTGTCCAGGGTAATACAGCTACTAAATGTCTGAGGTTCTATTTAAACTCAGATCCTCCTGATGCCAGGCCTTGCAACCTATACACTTTGCCATTTAGTTGCCAAGAAGAGATCTGAGAGGCCATCTAGTCCAACCCTGTCATTTTTTAATCATCTGAGGACCAGAGAGATTAAGGGATTTATCCAAGGTCACTTAGGTCATAAATGACAGATCTGGAATTTGAATAGCTTGAAGAGATGAGAGGGAAAAGTGAAGGATTTTTGAGAATGAAGAAAATCTAAGCAAGTCTGTAGTCATCAGGGTAGGAACAAATGGATAAGGGGAAAAAATAAAGATGAGCAAAGGAAGAAATGATCCCTGAAAAAGCTCTCAGAAGTGACTAGAAGAGAAAATAAAATAGGCATAAAGTTGGAAGGGACCTCATAGGTGATCTCCATTTTACAGATGATGAAAATGAATGCCAGGGAGTTACATTTATCTAACATCACACAGGCAATAAGCTGACCAGAGATGAGGGCCCAAGGAGGAGGATTTGAACACAGCTCCACTGACTCCAGAACGAGTGTTCTTTCTTCTGTACTAAGCTTCCTCCAGCATAGTAGGCTTGAAAAATTTGGCCATGAAGAAGAACCAATTTATAAATTCCCTACTCCTTATCCTTACTCCAACACTTTTAATCAGTAAGAGAGGAAAGCTCTTGGCTGCAATTCAATTAAACTGTATTTAGCTAGTATTTCATAAATGCCTACAATGTATAAGACCCTTTGCTCAGTGCAGAGATGAACAGTGGCAGCCTTATAAACTCAAAGAGTTTATAATCTCATGCATTCGGGAGGGTGGCATATGCCATGTACAGAATATATAAAAATGATTTTAAGGTGGTCAGATGGAGGATGAAATTCATTTCCTGAGTTTGGACATGGGCCAGGTCATACTGACCTTTAGAAAAACATTTCTGGGCCCTAGAAAAAAGGAAAGGGGTGATAGAGGAAAGAAAATAATTGCTTTTTGAGTGTCGGTGATTAGTATTTCAGTTTCAAATCTCAAAGAAATGTGGGAAAAAAATACTGAGAGACAGAACACTGAGGATCCCCCTTCAGCCAGTGTTGCCAAAAATGCTATTGTACATTCACCCAACTGGAGTTACTTTCAAGCGAAGGGCCACTGAACATATGGCTACCTTGGGCATTTTTTCATTATCCCAGAATGTTCCTACAGTACCCATGTTGGTAAACTCCATCTGTATCTCTGTCAAGGGAAGAAATTTCCATCAGATGTCAGCAGGAATCAGGGGAAAGACCTTTCCAATTTGCTTAGATAGAAGGAGGTATCCACATGGATCTCCTCTTTCCCTCCCGTTTTTCTCTGTCTCTGGCCAAAAATGTCTTGTTTTCTCTTCTAGAGATTATCTCATCACCCACCATTGCCTACTCAGGGGTTTTCCGGATGGCAAAGGGACACATGGTTCGGCACATGGTGTATTTGAGGATGCAGTTCTGTAGCCAGTATTGCTGATGAGAAAATCCCTCCTCCCCCTGTGTGTAAAGGAATGAGGATTAAAAAAAAAAAGGGTATCTTTATCAGAGTTTCTTTCTCCTGGATTCTCTTGAATATAGGAATAAGTACTCTACCATCTATCTTTGACAAACACACTTCTTTCTGGCTTTAGTCCCTTGGCTTTGGTCTTTCAGCCTTAGTCCTGTTTTATGGCCCGAGTGATCAACTTGGTTAAGCATTGCTTTTCTATAAATATTCATGTCAATTTACATGACATATCGATTTTCAAATGTATTTATATGTAGGGCTGAATTAAAATGTCCCCCAATTAGTCAGGCCTTTATTATATTCCTTCACCCACCTGAAGAGTACTGTTAGAAAAAAATGGCTTTCTTTTCAACAGTAGAATTAATAATATGGGACTATTGCTGGTCTCATGGCTTCATTTTTAAATGAAGGCTTCTGCAAAGGAAGGCTCAGTGATTTTTCCTTGGCACAACAAATTACCTTTGGACTTATATAACCATAGACTTTTTTTTTAAATAAAGGAAAGCAGAATTTTCTTTTTAGCCAAAAGAAGCATTTTAACAAGACGGTTACAAGCTAGCAATACTCCATGGGAGGGTAACAAGGATGAGTGAGAAGCACCAAAGCATGTCATAGAAGGATCTATTGTAGGATGAGGGGAGAAGTAAATAAAGTAAAAAATTATTCAGGAGGAGTAAAATCTAGGTATGATATGAGCTTTGTCCTAAAGTGTCTGAAGGAGTGTCATATGGGAAAAGGCTTGTTTTGCTTAGTCTTATAGAAACAGGAGCAATGATTAGAAGCAGCAGAAATGTGGGCTATGGTTTGATGAAAGGAAAGAAAGTTGTCTTGAGTTCAAGTCAATCAAAAGTGAAGTCAAATCCCTTCAGAGGTATTGCATCTCATCCCTTCATGTCTTCAAGCAGAAGCTGGACAATTCTTGTCAGAGGTCCATAGAACGTATTTCTGTAGAGATATGAGCCAGACTACCTAGCCTCTGATCTCATCCATGATTTTAGGTAAATCGGTTGCTATTAGTGTTGTTCAGACATTTTTAGTTGCATCTGACTCTTGGTGACCCCATTTTGGATTTTCTTGGCAAAGATACTGGAGTGGTTTGCTATTTCTTTCTCCAGCTCATTTTATAGATGGGGAAACTGAGACAAACAGGGAGAAGTGACTTGCCCAAGGTCACACAGCTAGTGTCTGAGGCCAGATTTGAACTCAGGAAGATGAGTCTTTCTGACTCCAGGCCCAGCACTCTATACACTAAATCACCTAGGTAAATAGTAGTATGACTTATGCACTCCAGGTTTCAAAGCCAATAATGTGTTCCAAGGTACATTTACAATGCCAACTACATACAAACAACTCTGCTAGGAAATAGGGATACAAAGTCAAGATGGAAAACATTCTGGACTCCCTAGAAGGTTACAGAAGCAATATCTACCTGGATATAGAGAATACAATAGGTAAATAAATACTTATGAATGTAAAACTTTAAAGAAGGAAAATAAAATAACATAAAAACATAAAGACTTCATTATAACAAGTATTAAGTATCCACTATGTTCCAGGAGGAAAGAAACTCTAGGTGATACAGCAGATAGAGTATCAGGACTGGAGTCAGGAAGACTTATCTTCCTAAGTTCAAATCTGAGCTTTGTGACTTTGGACAAGTCACTTGGCTCTGTCTCAGTGTCCTCATCTGTCAAATCAGCTGGAGAAGGAAATTGCAAACCACTACAGTATCTTTGCCAAGAAAACCCCAAATAGAGTCACAAAAAATATATGACTAAAATGACTGAACAACAACAAATGTTCCAGGCACTGTTACTGACATTTAGGCAACATGACTTCAGAAGTCTACATACTATGAATTCTCTAAAACTTCCTAAGTCCAAAAGTTATAGAATAGTTCCCGACTTCATTGGTAGATGAAATTTCCTTACTTGGAGTTCCCTACACTCAGGATGTGACAGGAATGTACCATTGTCAACAAAAAAGACAATATACAAACATTTATATACATTAATTAATTCAAAGCAGTAAATAGAAAACCAGGCTAAGCATCAATAAGACCTGGGTTCAAATTCTATTTCCCACACTCACTCTTCTTCCCAATATGTCTTTAGGTAACAAAGGGGAGATTTATTAACACATAAATTACTTTATACTTGTAGCTCCTTAATGTCTTCGAATTCAGTTTTGAAATTGTCAGGTTCAATAACCACTGAACCAGAACTAAATGTTAATCAAGGTTTTTTCTTGCACATTGATTTGACTTCTGTTTTGGTCATACTGTTATAAATGGGTCTTTTGACCCTAGGAAGGCACTTAATCATCTTTTGCTCACAAGAAACTCTCCCAGGCTATAAGTTGGAGAGGGATTGGCCACATGCATTAGTAGAAGATATTGCCTCCTCTGGGAAGTTCCCTGTTCTGATGAAACCATGGATCCAATTCCTATCTTCTTATTCTTTGCTAAGCATGGTACAAAATACTGAGAATACCAAAAAGTGGGATTGTACCTGCCCTCAAGGAGCTTACATTCTAACGGGGAAGACAATACCTGTAGGGAATGGTGACCAGAGAAAGGAGTTACAAAGATGAGAAGACATAAAAATAGTTAAAGGAGGTCAGTCAATAGGAATGCCCTTTCTAGACATAATGGTAGTATAGATTATAATATCCAGAATTAGACCTGGAAGGATAATGGCTAGTAGGGCAGAAAATGGCCAAGATGAAGAGGACAGTTTCACATCACAGTCCTCCTGGAGCCTTGGATGAGCCTCAATTCCTGTTATTTGATCAGATCTGTCTTCAACCCAAGCCTTTTCCAGAACTCTAGCTCCTCTAGTGCCAAGACCCTCATTGTCACTTACTCAGTTAGCCCACTTCATAGTAATACCCTTGCCTCCTGACAAGACTTCTTCTCCCCACTCCCAGCCCATTCCTATGCATGTTGTGAAGAGAATTTCCTCTATCCTCAAAGGTCACAACATTGCTATCTGCCATGAGATTGGGCCTTGAAAAAGAACCTTGAAAAAGTCTACTTACCTGCCCCACTTTACAGACCTCTTTCTAATCAATGATACTTTGCTTAGGCTCATTGCTCAAAGGTTAGCATACTCCCAACCCCTCACGCCCCTCCCACTCTCCCCATCCCAGTGATTCTAAACCCTCTAACTGCTAATATAAAAATTATCCCTCTCTTTTTACTTACTCCTACTTACTGACTCCCACCTCCCTCAACTCCACTCACTCCAGATCTACTTCTTTCATTGTGTTCTACGAAATTCCTCTTCCACAAGAAATAAACTTCCTTTAATCTTAATCCTTTTTTTTTCATTCCTTCTTTCAGATACACACTGAGATCTGCCTACTTCCTGATGATAATTCATCCTGACCTCTCTTTCTAGGACTGGTTGTTCTTTCACTTCCACCTCAGACAAACTAATCATGGTGGAGGAGTCCAAATTTTCCTTTTTCTCCATTGTTACATTGAGACTTTCCATCTACCACCATCACTCAACATATTTCCTCCTTTGAAATTCAAACTATTCCAATTTATTAACCAATTCATATTCTTGGGGTCTTTATCTATTGATTCCCAAGATATTCTCTGTCTTCCCTCAGTTCCTGAATCACAGTCTTTCTCTTTCCCTCAGCTCATGTCCTAATGCCAAGAAGACTTTGACCTACTTATTGAAGCTCCCTCTCCCACTTTAACATTCAGTTCCTCAATCTCTCAGTCCCCAGTGCTCATTTTTCCTTATGCCTTTTCTACCTCTTTGGCCTGTTGAAACACTAGGTATAGCTTTAAAATCAATCAGCAAATTCTTTGCCACCACAGAAAAAGAGTTACTATATTTTCGTACACATAAGTCCATTTCCTTTTTCTTTGATATCTTTAGGGCACAGAGCTAGTAGCTAGTGCTTATATTGTTGAATCAAAAGGCATGCACAGTTTTTTAGTCCTTTGAGCTTACCTCCAGATTGTTCCCCAGAATGTCTGAACCAACTCACTATCCACTAGCAATTCATTAATGCATTACTTTCCTCATTCCCTAAAGCAACTGTCATTTCTGATGGGTGTGAAGTGGAACCTCAGAGTTGTTTTAATTTGCCTTTCTCTAATCCAAAGTGTTCTAGAACATTTTTATAGGACTAGATAGCTTTGTTTTTTTTTTCTTTTTAAAACTGTCTACTCATATTGCTTGACCATTTATCAATTGGGTCCATGGAAACTGAGAAATGCGTATCAATTGAAAAGTGGCTGAACATGTTATGGTATATGACTGTGATGGAGTACAATATAGTGCTATAAGAAATGAAGAGCAGGATGGTTTCAGAAAAATATGGTAAGACCTAGATAAACTGATGCAAAGTGAAGTGAGAAGAATGTTGTAATGACTTGGCTACTCAGATCAATATAATGATCTAAGACAATTACAAAAGATTCATTTATTTAAAAAATGGTAACCATCTCCAGAGGGAAAATATATGAACTTTGAGTACAAACTGAAGCCTAATTTCCTCAGTTTATTTTTCATGGGGGCTGGGCGGGGGGAAGGATATTGCTAAAATGTAAACATTTTGCATGATTTCACACATATAATTAATATTATATTGTTTGTCTTCTTAGTGAGTGTGAGGGAGGGAGAGAATATGGAACCCAAAATTTTAGAAGAATTTTAAATATCAATAAATATAAACTAAAAAGATAAGATACGATGGCTAAAATAATTTCTTTTCAGAAGGTAGTATTTCTTTGTTTTCTCAGATTCTAGTGCTTTTCCACCTACAGTACCTTGTTACTGCTTTCTATGTCTTGTACTTGTATACACACACTCATATACTATCATGGACCCACACACTCGCAAGCACAAAATATATATATATATATATATATATATATATATATGTATATATATATATATATACACATATATACATATCTCCTCTGAAAGAATTTAAGTCCTTTGAAAGAGAACACTTTCATCACTTTTGTTTTTGAATCTCCTGTGCCTAACATAATGCCTGTAACATAGTAGATATTTTTCTCTGAGGCTCGGCATATAGTTGTTTTCACATTGTTGTCTTCTAAGTTTTTGTCTTAGTCTTCCCTGTCCATCGTAGTAGCTATTTTATGGCCAAGTTCTGTTTTTGTTGTCTGGACTTTGAACTTTATGTTAAAATTTGCTCTGCTTACCTGAGGGTAAAGAGGTATTGTCCCAAGCTTCAGGGACAGTTTTTTTTATGCTACTATTTTCATATTTAATTCTGAAGATATCTGCAAGTTTTCTATGCTCCCAAGGTGGTATTATCCTGAGAGAGGTATGGTCACTATTCTCCTGGTCTGTGCTCTGGTCTTTACCCAGGAAGGGCCCCTGTCCACCTGCAGCCACAAGTTATGTTCTTGACATGCTCAGGGTCTGAACTCACCAAAGTACTACAGACCTTTCCTGTGGTCTCTCTAATTTGTTTTAGGCAGGAAAAATGTCTCCCCCTAACCTTGTGTTGGCTCTGTTATTCCAAAAGTTGATTTGAGGCATTATTTTAAAATTATTTGGAAGGGAATGTTGAAAGAGTTCAGATGGGTCTCAGGTTTATACTCTACCATCTTGGCTTAGCCCCTTTTCTAATTCTCAAAGGAAGTCAGGGACTCTAAAAGGAGGAAGTGAAGAGGAAAAAAAATCACACTAAACATACCAGTCAGCCAATATAAAGTCACAGAGGCAGGAGAAAGAATGTCATGTGTGAGAAACAGCAAGTATCCTGGTGTGGCTGAATGGCTAAATACATGGAATGGAGAAATTTATAATGCGAATAAGGGAAGGGAAAGTCAAGTTTGTGAAGATCTTTAAATAGCAGAGGACCTTATAGTCACTGGAATTTAAAGGGTGAGAAAATGAGATGATCAGATCTGTTCTTTAAGGGAAACACTTTGGCCACTCTGTGTAAGATGGATTACAGCAGGAAGAGGATTGAGGCAAGGAGGGCAAGTAAAAAGTGGGAGTGGAAAGAAGGGGATTTAGGTGAGAGATGTCATAGCGATAGAAATAACAAGATTTGGCAACTAATTGGTGAGAATAAAGATTCAAGGATAACAACATAGGCATGAATTTGGTGTCTGGAAGGATGGTGGTACCCTTGAAAGTAACCAGGCAAAGGATAAGGATTTTGCTGGTTTTAGATAATCAAGTTTGAATTTCCAACATGCTTAGTCATATGAGATTAGAAGTTGGGAGAGAGACATATGAATCTGAAAGTTATTTGAATAGAGGTGATAATTGAACCCATGGGAGCTGATGAGGTCACCAAGTGGTATTGTAGAAAGATAAAAAAAGAGTCCAGGACAAAGCCTCATGGGATATTAACATTTAGAGAATGTGATAGAGATAATAAGTCAATAAAGGTGGTTGAGGAATAGTTCCTCAATAGATAAGGGGAGAACTAAAAGGAAATAGAGACATGAAAATCCACAAAGAAGATAGTATGAAGGAGAAAACTGTGGTCAACAGTGTCAAACTCAACTTAAATGTACATTCTTCCATGAAGCTTTCTCCAGTCCCTTCTCCCCCAACTTCTGCATAGCAATCCCTAACATGATTGTACTATTGCATAATAAAACCATCTTTCTACTAGACTATACAGGGTATTCCCAAAATCTTTGTGCAATTTTATGTTACTTAAGCTCAGAACTGCTCTAAAACTTTTGGGACACTCTGTGTCCATATTGCACCAGGACAAAGATAAGATTTTTCTCTAAATTTCTCTTTTCCTTAGCACCAATCATAGTGCTCTTCACCTAATAAATACTTACATCTCCTTGAGGGTAGAGGTTGTTCTGTTATCTTTGTATCCTCCATACTTACCACACTGTTTTGTAGATAGTAGGAATTTAGTAAATGATTGAATCGAATTAATTGAAACTAGCTATACTTAAAAGAATGCTGAATTTGAGGCAACCTGGTAGCAAAGTCGATAGGGACTCAAGACTGAAGTCAGAAGGACTTGAGTTTAAATGTGGCCTCGGATATTTCTTAACTGTGTGACCCTGGACAAATCATTTAACCCCAATTGCCTAGCCCTTTCTGCTCCTCTTCTTTAGAATCCATACTGATTCTAGGACAGAAGGTAAGGGTTAAAAAGAATGAATGCTGAACCTCGAACAAGAAAATCTAGGTTTGACTCTAGGTTCAATTGCTAACTACCTGTACGACCTTGGATAAATCACTTCCCTTTTCTCATTTGTAAAGTGAAAACGTTGAATCAGATGATTTCCAAGGTCTCTGATAGCTCATCACTCTATGACATGACAACTGAAGGGAATTATATAAATGCAGAAGGATATATGCTTCTGCCTGGTTACGTATGTATACATAAATATAGGAACCCTGGAGGGAATGAATTTCAGAATTCCCAGTTTTCTTCTATCTGCAGCCACAGAGATCTCTTCATCCTGAAATTACTTCTTGCCACAATGATATAGAACTTGCAGGGCTCGTTGGGATACACAATCTATCTTCGGAAGCCCATAGTCACAGGGAGAGGGGAGAAGAGAGGGAAAGGAGGAGGGAAAAACCCCCTCAACGACAACACAATTCCTAAGCACATTTCACCATTGGTTTTGATCCACAGCCAAGGCCTTCCACCTGCAGAAATCTCCCAACTATCACATTTCTATTCCTCTGGCCGATAACGAAGATAATTGTTTCATCCACTTTGTCAAAGCTGAAATGAAAAGAGGGCAAAGCAAAATGATGCCATCGTAAATCACAGGGCTGAGACAGCAAAAAAGGGACAAGATAGCGACTTCATTAAGGGTTATGTATTGTGCCATTAAGTTGGCAGGGGGGTCACCTTTCGTGTCACACTCGGCCCCCATGATGCATTGCCAGCTCCTCTTTCCAATAAAATTAAACGGAGATGTAAAACTGATTAGGGCCGTGTTTGCTTCAGCCCGTGGCAAAGGGAACGGTGCAAGGAATAATTGATACAAGATCGCGACTGATCCGTAATGGCAGCGATTTCTCTTCCTGGTCATTTCATCTCTGACCTTGCCCATTAAAATACACCCAGCTGCCTCCAAGGAAGAGATATTTTATTTCTCATCCACAGCCCACCTCCCAACCCCCACCTGGACCACTGGTCTCCATGAAAGCCGTGTGGCCAGAGAAGTTGTAGATTCGAGCTGGAGGGAAGCAGCTGGTGATGCAGGGGATGGCCAGGATGTTGCAAAGGCAGCACCATTACTCGAATTGTCAAGGGAACTTCACTATTCAGGTAGGTACCTGGACTACCCAATTAACTTGTCTCCTCAACAAGTTGTTGTAGGCTCCAAGAATGCCGGGTTATTGGTCCAGCCTGTTCTAGATCTCACCTCCAGCTAACCTGAGTCAGTGACTAAGCAGATAGATTTCAAGTCTTTTCTAAGTTATAGACACTGAGAGAAGCCAATGGTCAGCCGACTCCAGAAACATCATCACAAAGTACCAAGGCAATGTACCCCAGAGGTGGAATGTTCCTCATTCACCCCACAGCCAGAATGATGCCTGTGCGTCATCATTTGACGTATCTCTAGCATATCCCACAGTAAGTAAGAAACTTAAGTTTCTTAAGAAACTAAGTAAGAAAAGCTAAGGACAAAACTCAAAGAATAGATTCTTCCTGACCTCTTCCTTCTTTTTCCCCTCCTCTCTCTTAAACTGCCATTTTCTTTTTCCAAGCTTAGGAAATCAAGAGTGATCTCATACTTGGAGTTGGAGCTAAACTCTATGAAATCCCCATGGCTAACAA
This sequence comes from Gracilinanus agilis, assembly GCF_016433145.1. Classification (NCBI taxonomy): domain Eukaryota; kingdom Metazoa; phylum Chordata; class Mammalia; order Didelphimorphia; family Didelphidae; genus Gracilinanus; species Gracilinanus agilis. The sequence goes on along the minus strand of NC_058131.1, from coordinate 172,304,731 downwards.
TCCTAGCACAAATATAATCCTACAAGTAAATAATATAGGTGAAATAATGATATCCTATATTTATATGTTTCATCCTTTTTTCCCCAAAATATTTTCCTCTGAAGGATCTCAGAAATACAAAAGAGTTATTTTGTTATATATGAAAATCATCTGGTCACTGATTGATTGGTTCATTTAACAATTATGTGTTATGTGACTATTTTGTGCACTATGATAACTGTTGAAAAAGAAAGAATTAGAATCTTAGTATTTCATTACTTCTTACACACAAAGCTCAGTCTCTCTTATCTCTATGCATTTTCATTGATCACCCCTATATGTCTAGATAGTATTCATTTCTCATCTTTTCCATATATATATATTTCTGTTCTAGACACAGCTCAAATGCTTCTTTTTACCTGAAATTTTCCTGATTTGCCCCTTACTTTATAATAACTACTTAGTAGTGAACTACTTTGTATTTATTTGTATTTTCTTTATACATTTTCTGTATCTACTTATATATGTGTTTGTTTAAATTTGAATGTAAATTCCTAGAAAGTAAGGATTGTTTCACTAATTGGGTTTATAATCCCCTCTAGAACACATAGTAAGGTCTTCAAAAATTCTTAATGGTTGACTAACTTGGAAGAGATTTTTTTAAAGTCTAATTTACTTCTAAGGAGGTAGAATCTTTTTATAAAATCCCCAACGAGTAGAAATCCAACAGTCAATGATATGGAAATCAGCACCTTTAGAACCAGCCCATTCTACTTTTAGACAGCTCCAATTGTTCAAGTCAACAAGCATTTATTAAGCCCTTACTATGTGCCAGGAACTGTGTGTACTGAGCAGTAGAAGTACTAAGATAAGCAGAAAGCTAGAGGTGGAATGAGGATCCAAAGTCATGAAACTCTTGTGTCATGGTAGAGAAAGCCTGGAGAATCACAGGAATGGAGCCCAGAGAGGATGCTTAAGAAATATTTCTTCATTCTCGAATGAAAACTATTTCTCTGCAACTTTCATTTATCTCTCTTGATCTGAACAAAAGAAGCATATTTCTTCTTCTGCCTGATGCCCCTAGTTACCCAAAGCTGGTCTTTGTATGTCTTTACTTTTAGGGTTCTTACCTAGAATCTAGGTGATCCTTCTCTATGCAAGCTCCATCTTATCAATATCATTCCTAAAATATGGACCTGAGACATAGAATATAATGAGTTGAGTACAACTCTACTTTTGTCTTCTTCCTTTTGGATACTTTGCTTCTCTTATTATAGCTTAAAATAAATTGGGATTTTTTTCATCTTCCAAGGTATATTATTGGTCCATGTTAAGCTTGAGGTCCATTAAAACTATCATATTTTCTTTACATGAATGCTGTTTAGGCACACTTTCACCACCATGTACTTGTGAACAAAATTGTAGAATTCTAAAGATGAAAGAGAATATAGAGATTATCTTATCTATTTTCATTTGAAAGTTCTTCAACCTGAATTGGGGGACAGGAATATAAAGGTAAGTGATTTTACCTAGCCAATTTCAAAATAAGATCAGATGCAGTACAAGTGGTTCTTAATTTAGATCATCTGGCATGTCAGAAACCAAACTAAGACTCTTCCTTTGGGGGTCTTAAATTATCTCTATACTATACTCATGGCCAACTATTCTGATTTTTATTGTACTGAGGCCAATGGTGACATTTTGAACTCAGTGGGAAAGAAACAGAACTAAGTGGAGATAATCATTAAAGTTTTGGATAAAATCTTAATCAAAGTGGCATGGTGTAGTAAAGAAAACATTATCCTGGAAGACCATCAATCTAGTTTCCTGGGTAAATTTAAGTTAGCCACTTCTTTTGGGACTCCTATTTCCTTGTTTTTAAAAGACAACTACTAACACATGTCCTGTTGTTACTATAGTCTATTTACTTACTACTACTAAAAATAATAACCATCTTCATCACCAGTTTTATCATCACTTTTCCACAGCATATTTTAAAGTTTGCAAAATTTCAACATTACAACTCTGTGAGGGATATATGCATGTAAAAAGCATTACTCCCCTCTTATTGATGAGGAAACTGAGGCTGGGAAGGTCAAACATCTCTTCCATGCTCAAGTGGCTAGTAATTTTCAAGAGATAGGACTTGATTCTAGGCTAATGATGGCAAACTTATGGCACGGGTGCCAAAGATGGCATACAGAGCACTCTCTGTGGGCACGTGGCTGCCCTCCCCACCCCCAGTTTGTTACTAGAAAGGCAGAGGGACTCAGGCAGAGCTGTTCCCCTCCCCCTCTCCACAGCATCTGATGACATTTTTTCACATCCCCCTCTGCCCAGTGCACAGAGGGTAAGGTGGACAACTCACAGGCAGCAGAGCTGGAGGGGAGCAGAGTGCTCAGGTCACTCCTCTCCCCCTCTCTACACTCACTAAGGACATTCCTCACTTCACCTGCCCCTTTGCCCAGCAGCTGAATGGGAGTGCTTCCTCCCTCCCCTGTGTGAGGTAAGGAGGGGCATGCCCAGGACATGGTCTCTGGGGGTAGGTGGGTCTGGGGGTGGGGTGGGATGGGAGTGGGGCCCAGCACTCCATATCTAAAAGGTTCACCATCACTGTCCTAGACTTTCTGATTCCAAGACAAAGACCTCTTCCAGCGTAACCTTGAAGATTCTTTCAAACATGCAGATTGTGTGCTTTTTCTTCCCATCTTCCAGTAAAATTCAACATTTGAATAAATCTGTCTTCAAATTAATGCTGCCAACATCTAAGAAAAGACCAAGACAGACCCTTTCAGATTGAGACCACCCAGTACTTGCTTTCTTCTCTCTTAGACCTTCCTTTAGCTTTTTTTTTCTCTCTTCCCACCCAAAGCTGTTATTGTTGGATTCAGTGATACAAAGACAAATGGCCAAGCTCACTTTGAAGAAAATAAGAATAGAACTGAAGGAAATTAAGTCATTTCTAGTTTTACATCAACCAATGTTTCTCCTACCACAACCAGCCAAAAAACTTTCTCATGTTCAAACAACACCTAGAGTATTGGGTTCATTTCTGGGAAGAAGGGTATCAAATTTCAGAATGGACATTGACAAACTGGAAAGAAATCAGACACTTGGGCTGGTAAGGATAATGGAGGAGACAGTCATATGAAAATTGGTTGTCAAAATTAGGAATATTTAACCTGGAGAAGAGATCTATGAGGGGCATGATAGCTGTCACATGTTTGAAGGGCCTCCATGAAGAAAGGAGAATAAACTTGTTCAGTTTGGTTTCAGAGGACAAAACCAAGAATAAGGAACAAAAGTTGCAAAGAGGTGAATTTTGATTCAATGTAGGGGAAAATTTAGAGCTATTTGAAAGTAAATGGGCTGCTTTGGTAGGGAGTAAGTTCTCTATCAGTAGAGATATTAGTGGGACATACAGTTGAAGGCATTCCTTTCAAGTGCATGTTGAACCAGATGACTTTTAAGGTTCCTTCTAATTCTTACCGTGATGATGTGAGATATACAAAGAGACAGACTGTACACTTATGAAATGGGGGCCAGCCTCTTTGTCTCACCAGCTAGGATGAAAACCATACATTTTTCATCAAGAAAATAGCTGCTGTTCTTACTGTTGCCTCTCCTCTTTCATTTCCTTTTCCCTTGCCATCCTCTGCCTCTAGCCATGTATACCCCAGACTGCCCATGTATTTAACAAACAAACTGACTCAGCTTTGTGATATATGCTGCTCCTGGAAGAGTAGAGCAGTGACAGTGACTGAGTGAGGATTAAAAAAAAGAGAGAGAGAAAATCTAAAAGTTATTGAGACAATAGCAATTCTTGAAAATTCCCCACTTGAACCAGCACTTGGAATAAAATGCAGAGACCTAAGGAGGTCTGTGCAGATGCTAGGTAAATCACATGCAAACACACTTGCCACCCTCCTATTATTGCATAAGCCTGGAGGGGTGTCCCAAGGGAAAACTTCAGTTCCAGACTTCAGTAGGTGCAGAGTGCCATGGATTTGTGCTTCTGCTCCAAGCACCTCTCACCTTCTAGCATTTGGAGAAGATGCCCTGGGCCCCAGAGAGTTGTAGAAATGGTGGGGAAGGAACAAAGGCTGCATATACTACCTCCTTGTCAGGTAACAGCCCTCTCCCAGAAGGATTTCCTGCCTATCACAGTCCTCTGCCATTTAAGGAAGAGCCAGGGGATAAAAGCAAAAGGAACTTATTAAGTGGATAAAATGTTAAAAGCACAAAATCACATCATAAGCCTGCTGGCTGTCAGGGAGCTGTAGGTAAGGGACTGATAGACAAACTCAGGATATAGGCTGCTTAAAGAAGCTATGGTGATCAAAAAGCATAAGATTTAGAACTCTGAGAAATCATTAGAGATCATCTAGCCAAACTCATTTCCCCCACCCCATCCCCATCCCTTTACAAAGGAAGAAATTGTGGTTCAAGGAAAATAAGTGACTAAATACTCAAGATCCCCAAGATCCTGTAGTTTTGAGTGACAAAGTCAAGAAACAAAACTAATACATCTAACTCTAGATTCAGGACTAATTCCACATCACACGTATTTCCCTTAAATATTGGGCCAACCTTTCCAAGGAATTAATTATTCTGATGGGTTCTGGGTATTTAGGAGAGAAAGTAAAGTATTATTGGGTCTTTTAGATTCATAAGATCATAAGAGTAGAGGCCTTAGAATTAGAAGGCACCTTAAATATCAAATAGAAGCCCCTTATTTTACAGGTGAGAGACTTGAGTCCCAGAGAAGGGAAATAATTTGACTAAAGTCAATGAGTTAAGTGTCAGCTGAAATCCTGGTCCTTTGACCAGAATCTCATGATCTTTCCATTTCACCACAATGCCTTCAGAGCAAAAATGTTCTATCCTTAATCAGAAATGTCATCAGCTCTCTCCTGGACCTATTTAGCTGGGTGAGAATAAGTTGAGAACAGGGGGTACACTAAAGTGCATCTGTCAGTAGGAAAAGGAAAGTGTAAAAAGGACATATGGGTGGCTTTCAGCCAAAGTAAGTGCAGAGCAGTCCTAACTAACTCAGCTCTGCCCATAGGAAGATTGCACGTAAAGGAAGTGGAAAATTACATTCAAGAGATTTTCAGATATTATTCTTTTTCTAAAATTTGAAAAGATGTAGCTATTGTCAAAAAGACAGTATTGTCAAAGGGGATTCTTATGAGTTCAGAGGATTTAGAGTTGGAAGGGGCCTTAGAGATCATCTAACTCAACTTCCTCGTTTTAGAAGAGCTGAAGCCCAGTGTAGGACAGTGACTTTCCTAATGTCACACAGCCAAGAAATCACAGAGCAGGAATCCAAACCCAAGGATTCTGACTCAAAGTTCGGTTCTATTTGTTCCATGAACCATTGAAAGGAAAATTCATGGACTACTGACCATGAAGTTGAGTAACCCTGTGCTATCAGAAAAGCTTTATGATATAGTAGAAAGGGCCTTGGTTTCTGAATAAGAAGATCCAGCAGCCGATCCTATTTTGATACTTGCTAGGCTCTCTGATAATGTACAAATTACTCATCCTCTTGTCATCATCTATACAATGGGAATAATGCTATTTAAAGGCTCCAGTGTGCAGGACATTGAGAATACAACTCTGCTAATTGTGAAATCAGTGTAGAAATGTGAAGCCTGATAATCTCAAGTGAGGGGAAGAGCATCCAACTTGATTAGCATGAAAGACTGCAGAGAGTAGAGAGAGGGGTGGAGAGATGAAGAGACCATAGTGAACCTCTGGGTTACCAGATGGAAAGTGACATAAAGAGAAGGGTGCTTGGGAAGCAGGATGAACAATTTTGAAATCTGTTGTTGATCTGATGTTGAAATCTCTGGACAATTGAATTCAAGGAATAGTCATTAAATGTCTCCTCTGAATAACGCAGTATGCTCAGTGTAGGGGATACAAAGAGACCAAGCACCCAGTTTCTGTCCTGAAAGAGCTACCCACTCAGCAATCATAAGGGTGGTTTTCCCTTTTCAAAAATAATTATAGTGATGGGAGGAAAAATCAAATTTCCTCTTAATCTAGAGGAGATAGGAGTCAATGGGATGGGAGAGGAGTGAGAAATCTTAGGTTCTAAATGCTCTCTCTGCTATTTACTAGTTACATGATCTGGGGCAAATAATTTTATATCTCTGAGCCTCAGTTTCCCCATGTACAAAATGAGAATGAACCAATTCTGTATTGTGTAATCTATGATCAGAGGACAAAGCAAAGAGAAAGGTGGACCATCATCCATATTGACACTGAGGTAACCTCTGCCCAATGGGCACATAGGCTGTTGGAATTTCCAAGTCCCTTAGAAGACCCCTCCTCCCCATGCCTATGCCACTGACTTGGGAAGCTGCACTTGGATACTACAGTGATTTTTCTTAATGTCTTTATATAGATGAGTTAACTCAAAGGCTTTCCAACATAAGCATGTTTTTCTGTTCCTTCACTCTGACCTTGGCATTTTCTTTCTCCATTCCAAGCTCAGCGCTGTCCTGTGGCCAGGTTTGCCTCTCATTTGTCAATGTTATTATTGAATTTTCAAATGCCAGTAGTACACATAAATCAATGGCTTTCTTCTCCCTACTGGCATATCCCTGCCACATGTGGTCATTCATTTTTTTAATAAGTCCTCCTCTCCTTTCACCCATTTATAAAAATGCATCTTGTTCCCCCACCGCCGTCCATCACTCGATGAGCCTGGCTATTTGTTGCCCCTGAGTGCTTATTCATCAACGTTTTCAAAAGCAAAATCACTCTTCGGCTCCTGCTCTTATTGTACCATCAATCTTGACCACGGGATCAATAAACTTCGCTTTTGCAATTCCCCCCCTCCCTCCCCTTCCTGGGCTGACTCTCTCCAAAGTACAGTCTTTTTATTTACATTTTTAACTGATCATCAGCAGAGGGGGGACGACAGTGTCAAGGAAGCGAAGGGCTTTCATTTGCTCCCGTGGCGGCCATAACCATCCATGCATCGGTCATTTCACACGATAACCCAGCACAATTGATACTCTTCCTTTCCCTTGCCTGGGTCTAAGTCACAAAGGAGGGAAACAAAAGCCCAGCCTTACCAGCATGGCAGGCAGGAGGAATATCTCAGCCCCAACCCCGGGGCTCACAGAGAGGAGTGGAAGCCCAGGCTGAGGAAGAGTATAGCACCCTCCATGCTATTTAATATGGATCAACACCAACTGAATAGAGAAGGTCTCAAAATTCTGGGAGAAAATAGAATAAATTATCACCATGAGAATGGAATGAAAAGGTAGGAATGTGAGACTCGGCCAGGAACGGGCTAAGACGAAACATAATGGCCAAATTTGATATTTATAGAGGGCTTTGTGGTGTTTACTATTTTACATTCATTACCTCATTTAATATTTACAACAATCCTGTGAGGTGGGTGCTTTGGTTACTCCATTTTATAGATGAAGAAACTGAGGTTTAGTGAATTACTCAAGGTCACTGGGCAATTACCTGTCAGAGGCAGGATTTGAGCCCAAGTCTTTTTTGAATTCCACTTTAGCAGAGAACTCCAGACCTGTTTCAGTTTGCTTGTTTTGGGATGAAGTTAGGCTACATACTATTTAAAATACTATAATGCAGGGATTTGTGCATTACAATACCATTATAATTTTTGTTAAAACCCTTACCTTCCATCTTAGAATCAGTACTGTGTATTGATTGATTCCAATGCAGAAGAGTAGTAAAGGCTAGACAGTGGGTGTTAAGTGACTTACCCAGGGTGGCAAAGCAAGGAAGTGTCTGAGATCACATTTGAACCCAGGACCTTCTGTCTCTAGGTCTGGCCACCTAGCTTCCTCCAGCATTGTAATTTCTAAAAGGAAATTCTATTAAATGTCCCTGCCATGGAATTATACCTCTGGGTAACACGTTTTAAGTTACCTAGGAATATATTCTTGTTTCCTCAGTCATTTCATCTTTCATCTGCCACAAAGGTGAGTAAAAATTACAGTAAGTGACTTATTTCAGGTCAGACATATAATAGGTTTGAATTTGAACCCCTTTACTCTAAAATCTAGAGCCACATTTCTTTCCACTTTACTCAGTCCCAATTAGCAGTAGAATCCTTTCCTCGTAGAAGCATTTCGCTGCTCTGAGAATATTGACTCTACTAACTCATAACACCATTCATGTGTAAAGATGGCTCCTGGAAAGATCTAGGCAAGTAAGCATAGGATGATGATATCACTGAATGGCAATTCTGTTGCTTTGAAGGACCTACCAGAGCTTACTGGTATAGCCACTGAGGACCAAGATTCATCTGCATGCCAAGATAAAGACTTGGAGGAAGACTTTGGTGCAGACCATCTTAGAGGACTTTATGTCCTTAAAGGACTGCACATTCAGTGCCACTAGTAAACTTTTTCCAGTAACCTACAATCTAATCATTAATAACTTCCTTTGGTGATATGAACTGCCTCCTCCCTACTCTCATCAATTTTCTCCTTCAAGAGAACTAGAACAGAAAGATTGAAGATGCTTCCCCAATTATCATCAAAGAAATTCCTCCCAGACCAAACAGGTTTAAGAGCTGATGTGAAGAAGACACGTTATACAGCTCATCTCTTTCTCTCCATTTTGGACCACATGATCTCACTATTTCAATGAAAAAGTAAGACTATCAAATATATATATATATATATATATATATATATATATATATATATATATACATACACACACACAGAGTATTGGGCTTGGAGTCAGAAGGACTTGAATCCAAATCCAACCCTGACACTTACTTGCTGTGTGACTTTGAGCAAATCATTTGACCTCCATTTGCCTCGATTTCCTCAACTGTAAAATGGAAATAATAATAGCACCTCCCACACAATTTTGTTATGAGGATCAAATGAGATAATGTATAAAGGACTTAGTACAGTGTCTGACACACAGTAGACTCTATTCATATTATTATTATTATTACATCTTTCACTGCTACCATGCCCAGAAGTATTATGACAGGAATATTGGACTGAGAGTTGGGGTACCTGGGATCTAGAGCTGTGTCTGCTCTGTGACATTGAAATTCTCAATCTTTTCAAGATCTTGAATGGATATTTTGTTATATTAGTCTCATTTTATATATGTGAGCTAAAAGCCATATCTTACGCCTTTTAAGACTTCACTCTGATTTCTTTAACCAATGTACAGAGTGAATCTAATACATCTTAAAATGCTCAGGAACTTAAAGCAAATTAGAGAATGTCCTCTTTAGAAGAGACCTCAGAGATCAGCTAGACTGACTTGCAGAGGAATTGAATCTTTTCTATGATAGCCTCAGGGATGGATATTCTACCCTCTGCTTGAAAACTTACAATGAACAGGAATCTCACTACCTTCCAACTTGGTTCTGTGAAGGATTTTAAGGAATTTATGGATAAGAATTGTATAGGATATGCAGTGCTATTACTAGTAATTTTGATGTCCTACCCAAGCAAGCACCATAAATGTTAACTGGAATAAATGATCTGAAAGGTACCTTCAAATCAATTTCTTAAGATAAATTCAGTTCTTGGTGGGAAAGAAAAAAGAAAGTTGATTTTTGGGTAAATACTTCAGACCTCAAGCATTGTAGGGAAAGAGAACTTGCTATGTTTTCAGTGGTCAGTAGACAGACATCCATAAATAAGATGACTATTGAGGAGATCATTGTAGGGGAAGGGAACAGGGTGTGGGAGGGAGTGTGAAATGTCATCACCTGGGCAGTGATGGGCAAACTACGACCCGTGGGCCAGATGTAGCCCCCTGAAATGTTCTATCTGGCCTCCTGACATTATTCCTAATCTGACAAATACAATGAATAGGATACAATACAATGAAACTTTGAAAGAGTTGCCTTAGAAACAGATGGACAGATGAGCATTTCCTTTCCTTTGGCCCCCTCTTTAAAAAGTTTGCTCATCACTGACCTAGGGAAGCAAGCCTGCTAGCTGCTATCTTTCTATATTTTTTTGTATCTTTCTATTTTAACTAAATTCTTAGTCCTCAATTCACTATTTCTTCCTAAAGGACTTCCAGTTCCATGTGCACCCTCTAGACATCATTCCCCCGGCCCGCCTCATACATTACCTGTCCCTCATTTTAGCTCTAAGGATGAGAAGTTATGAAAGAATGGTGATCTATGCTAATAAAGGGAGTGTGCACAATAAATGCATTAGGGATCCATCAAAGGATGAAAATATCTTAAGCAGTCTACCATATATTTAGGAAATAGCATACAATGGTAAATCTTGGCTCATTATCTGAAAACCGTTCACATTTCTCCAATGAAAGATGCTATTGAAATATAAGGGGTTGTATTCCTTCTGTAGGAACCATTACTTGGAGGGCTGTCTGAACAAAGGATGTCTCTTTAACCTTTTTTTTTCTAATGAAGAGAAAATCAAAATAAATTTTTAAAAAAGGGTCAGTCATTTTCAAGAGCCAATTCCCCTGAAAGGAGAAGAGAGAGGAAGCTAGGGAAGGAAGCTCCTGCCAAGATAATAAATACAGGCCAAAATCACTAACATTTTGTGGTTTGACACTTAATTGATTAACTAATTTGAGGCAACAAGATTTAGTGTTGCTGTAGATTAGTGTCGAAGGGGTAATTATGGCGAAAGCTCCCATCTCCAAAGAGTGTGGCAGCTGCAGCTCCAAGCCGGCCAAACCTGCATTAAAGCCCACATTTTACAGCCGATACAAAAGGTTTTTTGGAACACGTCCCTTTACGGCTCTGCACACTGGGATTGCTCTGGAAAGGTCATACGGTGCCTTATCAGCATAGAGAAAATCCCCCGCCTGTAATGTATGTGTTTATTCTCAAATTAAATATATTAATGTATTATTTGTTCTTAAAATGTCATGCAATAGATAGTGAGCTTAGCCCTCCTGGCAGACCTTTGAAGCTTAAAGAGTAATGTAATAATAGTACATTAATCCATAGGCTGTACAGTCATCTCCCCGCGGAGCCCCCGGACTTTGGCACGGGCTCCAAAGCCCTGGATTTACTGCATATGTTTGTAGGAATCAGTGTCTTGAACAATAGAAGGCTTTTTGGAATGGGTTCTGCTGAAACTAAAGGAAAATGTTGGTGTTCTCTTCTATCCATATGGAATAATAATAATAACAATAATAAATAATGTATTTCTGGAATGGTTTCAGATTACCAAAGTGCTTTACTTCTAACAGCCCTGTGACATAGGTTGAACAAATATAAATATTCACATCCTACAGAAGAGAAAACTGAGGTTCAGAGTAGCAAAGTGACTAACTTCAAAGGGGTTACATGATGAGGAAGCCTCTGAGCTTAGATTCAAACTGTCCTCTCCTAACCCCAAGTCCAGGTCACTAGCTGTGTCATTTCACTATTTCTCAGTCGCTTAGCAGCCTGAAAATAAGCACGGGCCTACGTTCTTCCAACAAATATTTACTGTTCTGGAACAGGCCCATCCTGGGGATTCAAAGACAAAAAACAAACAACAATAACAACAACTAAAAGTTTTTCCCCTTAAAATACTTATATTCCATGGAGTAGAAACAACACATACTGAAAAGTAAATCGACAATTCTTACAAAATAGAGGAAAAGCATCCAGTGAGAGAAGATACCAGCAATGGGAGGAAGGTAGAGAGACTTAGTGTAGGAGCTGAGGAAGTGACCTCAGGTAATCCTTGAAGGCAGAATTCCAGTAGAGAGGGGGTGAGAGTACATTCTGGAAATGAGGGATATATTGTGCAATGGCATAGAAATGAAAGAATATGGCAGACAAGGAACAGTAAACTAAGGCAGAAAGTAGAATGTGTGAAAGAGTAGAATTCAGAGGTATCAGATACAATAAGTGCCTGCAAAACTCCATAGTGTGACCCAAACCTGATTAAAGCATAATAGGTTAATAAAATAAATAAAAAATCCAAGATAGCAGAGATAATATTCACATGTGGTTTTAGAAGTCAACATGAGACCTACAGAAATGGAGAAACCCAGGGCTCTGCAGCATGCACAGTGACGACACTCCAGTAAAACCACCTCAGCTGGCAGGGTAAACCAGGACGAGGATAACCAATAGGCCTCAGACCCATTGGTGAGTTAGAGAGATGTCCACTCTAAGCACGTGAAAACTTCTCCTGGTTAAATGGGGGGATAAGAATAATTTATTACAACAGCCATGAAGGTGGCAAAAGCAAGTGCTGCAAAGCACTTAGAACTTGGTCAGATATCAAAAATATCAAGGTCATTCACTGGACTCATCCTGGACTGGGGATGCCCAGTTGTCCTGACTTTTATTCTGTCACTGGACTAGGATGACTCTGGAAGAGTGAGGCTAATGACTTCTTGCAACTCTGCTTCACTTAAATCCAATACAAGAGCAAGTAAAGACATCACCCCTGATATCACTGGTGTTATTCCAAATGAAGGATGAACAATGAAACCAGCAGGGATCTGTCTCCATTTGAGTGTGATACCACTGCATGCAGAAAGACTGGAAACATAGTTTGAAACCAAATTTTGAAGAAACGACAAACAGTAGAGTTTGAATTTATTAAGGAGGCAAAAGCAAGACATCTGGAGCTTCAGAAAGTCAACCTCACAAATACAAAATGGAAGAGACTTATGTAGACAGACATTCATCTGAAAAAGCTTTGTGGAGATGAACATACTCAAAGCCCAAAAAGAAGTCATGAAGCAGCAGTCAAAACAGCTAATGAGTTCTTGGGCTACATTAAGAAAGGCATGGACTCCATGAATGAGATGGTGTACTCTATCCTGGTCAGGCCACATCTGAAATTAATATGCCCCTGAGTCTAAAATTTTCAAGATTGGCTTTGAGGTAACCAGTCAGTCATCAATCCATAAACATTTATTAAGTACCTATTATATGCCAGAAACTGTGATAAGTGCTGAACCAGGGAGCATGCCTAGATGAACCAACATTTTCCATTTAGCTTGCTGTCCTTTTAATTGAGCTTTCATAAAGAGAGGCAGTTATGGGCAGGACTATATATTATTGGCCATAGTGCAGCAAGGAGTTATAGAGAGATCACTAGACCAGGAGACTGGAAATCTAACACTTCACAAATTGTATGAGAATAGATTTAGAGGTAGAAGGGACTTCAGGAACCACATAGTTCAACTCCTTCATTTTACAGGTGAAGGAACAGAGCCAAGGAGATTATATGACTTTCTCAAGGTCACTGTGGGATTCACAATCATAGTCATCAGAAACACCACTAAAATTTAGGTTCTCCGGAACCAGGGCACTTTCCATTGTATCACACTAAACATGGGTGTTTGGTTAATAATCCATACATATGTCCTATCTACCTTATATATTTGTTGTAAAGAAAGTACTTTGTAAACCTTTAATAAAAATTATTATTTTGGGATATTTTTCTCCATGGCTTTGGGATACTAGAACAAGTGATAATAAGAATAATAAAACTCCTTTAAAATCTGGATAGTCTTCCATAGTTTGGAAAGTTCTTCCTAACTTGGAGGGTATCCTATAAGTCTTAGTGCAGTTTTCAGCTTTAATAGCATAAACCATAATAGTATAAAACCATGCTAAGACTTTTGAGACAACCTGCATTTCTCATTTGATGATGAGTTAACTAGAGATCAAGAAACCTTTGATGAAGACAGGGAAAGTATTATATATATATATATACACATATATGAGCAAAGTGAGTCTAAAGATTCATTGCAGCGAGCTACACTGGCCATTACTGAACAAGGAAATCAGGGAAATCTTTAGGGAGGAAATGGCAAATATAGAAAAAGGTTTTATAGCTAGAGCACTGAGCTGACTTTGGAAGGTAGGAATAGGGACTAAATTTATGATTTCATTGGGAAAGAGAACCCCTGAATAAAGGAAACTCCCTTTACCAAGGTAGACCAGCACCTTCTCTGTTACTTATAGCATTAGAAAGATAGATGCCTAGAACACTGAGATGCTAAATGACTTTTCACTCTGACAATCTGGGTCAGAAAGAGGATTTGAGCCATATTTATCTGCCTTTTATGTCAACTTTCTATCTAGTTTGTCATCCTGAATCTAACGAGATGAAATCAAGAGAGGGGTGTGGTCAATGTAAGGACTTATGCTATGGGTTTCAAAAAGTTGACTTCACAAATAAAAAATGGGAAAGACCTATTGAGACATAAGATTATCTGGAATTCTGGGAAGATGGCAGCTTAGACAGAGCAAATCCTAAAACCTCCGCACCCTTACACACCAAGATAGAAAACAATGGGCTTCTAGAGGAAAGAGGAACAAATCTAAGAGAGCAGGGGAAACCCTACTCCTGCACAACTACAGAGGTAAGCCAAGAAAAATGCTTCAATTCTTGAACTATCGGGTCTTAGGGCATAGAAGGGGAATCCTAGGATGCCTCCCCAACGTGCTGTGCAGAGTCTCCAGCAGCCCCTGAAATCTCAATGTGGGCAGGCACACTGGCCCAGAGAGAGGGCCTTGCAGCAACCAGACTCAGGGAGTTGAACACAGGCATAGGAGAGGTGACTAGAGGTAAAATAAGAGAAACACAGCCAAAATGCCTGGAAGAAGGTGGCTTAAAGAGAGCCAAACCTCAGATCACAGATCACTTGGCTTCCTCACACCTACATAGAGAACAAAGGGCTTCAAGAGGAGAGAAAACCAGATCAAACACAAGAACAGCACAGGGGGACCCTACTGCTGGATAGCTCAGCTCAACAAAAACTCCTTCTTGTCCCCCTTGGTTTTTTTTTTTTTTTGTTTTGTTTTGTTTTGTTTTGTTTTGTTTGTTTTTCTCTCCTCTCAAGGTTTTAGCCTCAGGGCAGATTAAGAAGTAAAGACTAATGCAATCAATACAGGCTAAATACCAACAATTAGAAAGACAAGAAGTCTTCAGAGGGAAGAGAAGGTAACTACAAACCTCTATTGCCAGCTGGGGGAAGATCTTTCATCAAAGATCATTAAATACATCTGCTCAAACTAGCAGAACAAAAAAGGAAAAAAATTGAGAAACAACAGAAAAAGAGAAAAGAAATGACAATTGACAGCTTCCTTCAAGGAAGTGAAAAGAGAGCAAATGAAATAGAAATAGAAGAGGAAGAAGTTCCAGCGAATTGGATAAAGGCTTTGGAAGATCTCAAAATTCAATTAACTCAATAACTTCAGGAACTCAAAAAGCAATCAAGAGAGGCAAAAGATGCTGAAGAAAATTTGAAAAAGGAAATACATGAACTAAAACAAGAAAATAAAGTCTTAAAAGCCAGAATTGGCCAGCTTGAAAATGAAGCAAAGAAGGCAAACCATGATCTAAGAAGAAAATCAAACCAGAAGAAGGATGACCAAAAAGCCAGGAATGAAATTCAGTCTTTATAAAACAGAACTCAACAACTAGAAGCAAATGACTTCACAAGGCAGCAAGAACATATAAAACAAAAAAAAAAATGAAAAATTTGAGAAGAATATGAAACACCTCATTGATTCAACCAAAGATCTGGAGAACAGAGCTAGAAGAGACAGTTTAAGAATTATTGGTTTACCAGAACATAATGATAAAAGAAAGAGTTTACATATCATCGTACAAGAAATTATCAGAGACAACTGCCCTGACATTCTCAAACAAGAGGGAAAAGTGGAAATTGAAAGAATCCACAGATCACCTCCTACATTTAATCCACAACTGACAACTTTCAGGAATATTATAGCCAAATTCAAAAATTACCAGACCAAGGAAAAAACATTACAAGCTGCTAAAAAGAAGTCATTCAGATATCATGGAACCACAGTTAGGATAACACATGATCTGGCTGCATCTACATTGAAGGACCAGAAGGCAAGGTACACAATATTCTGGAAAGCAAGAGAACTGGGTCTACAACCAAGAATTAACTATCCAACAAGACTGATTATATTATTGCAGGGGAAAGTATGGTCATTGAACAAAACTGAGGACTTCCAAGCATTCATAAAGAAAAAAAAACAGACTTAAACAGAGAGTTTGCTGTCCAAACACAGAACTCAGGAGAATCACCATAAACTAATTAAGAGAATGGGGGGAGGGGGAAAATCTTTTCTTTAAGGGACCCAATAAGTTCAATCAACTTGTATCCCAAGAAGAAAAGAAGATATTGGCAAATATTAAAAATTGTTATTACCAACAGGGTAACTAGAAGAAGTTGACAAAGAGAGAACAGTGACAAAATGTATAGGATGAAATGTCAAGTTATATATATATATATACACACACACACACACACACACACACACACA
>NC_058131.1:172255588-172273477 GCF_016433145.1 Gracilinanus agilis | reverse complement strand
TATATATATATATATATCCTTCTATGTTAATTTTATTTGTTACAGGGCTAGGCAATGGGAGTTAAGTGACTTGCTCAGGGTCACACAGCTAGTAAGTGTCTGAGGCCAGATTTGAACCTAGGACCTCCCGTCTCTAGGCCTGGCTCTCAATCCACTGAGCCATCCAGCAGCCCCCCAGATAAAGTCCTCATATCTCAATTATATAGAGAATTTGGCCAAATTTATATGAATGAGTCATTCCCCATCTGATAAATGATCAAAAGATATGAACAAGCAGTTTTAGATGAAGAAATCAAATATATATATATATGCATATATATATATATATATGTATGTATGTATGTATATATAGTCATATGGAAAAATGTTCTAAAGCATTATGGATTAGAGAAATTAATATAAAATAATTCTTAGATATCATCTCACATTTATCAGATTGGCTATAATAATAGAAAGGGAAAATGATGAATGTTAAAGAAGATGTAGAAAACCAATCTGATACTAGCTAAGAAAGTGGATAAGTGGAATAGATTAACTACACAACACACAATAGTAAATGATCATAGTAATCTAGTGTTTGATAAACACAAACACTCAAGCTCTGGAAAAAAATTCACCATTTGACAAAAATTTCTGGGAATACTAGAAAACAGTTTGGCAGAAACTAGTTATAGACCAATATCTTAAAATGAAGAAAATGAAGACCATGACAAGGCCAAAATGGATAATGTGATTTAGACATAAAGAGTGTTCAGGAACATTAGAGGAGTGTGAAATTATTTACCCATCAAATTCACAGATAAGAGAAGAATTTATGACCAAATAAGAAACGTAGAGCATTATATAATATGAATGGGATAATTTTGATTACCTTAAATTAAAAGTTTTGCACAATGCAGCCAAGATTAGAAGGAAAGCTGGAAACTGAGAAAAAATATTATAGCAAGTTTCTCTGATAAAGACCTCATTTCTCAACTACAAAGAGAATTGAGTCAAATTTATAAGAATAAATATCATTCCTCAATTGATAATAGGTCTAAGGATATAAACAGGCAGTTTTCAGATGAAGAAATCAAAGCCACTTATGGTCACATTAAAATGCTCTAAATCACTATTGATTAGAGAAATGCAAATTAAAAGAACTCTGAAAGTAACACCTCACACTTATCAGATTGGCTTGATGATGAAAGAGGAAAATGACAGATGTCGGAGGGGATGTGAAAAAAATTGGTGCATTAATGTACTCTTGGTGGAGTTGTGAACTGATCTTATCATTCTGCAAAGCAATTTGGAACTATGCCCAATGGGCTGTACAAAACACCTATTTTCTGACCCAGTAATACCACTACTAGTCCTATATGCCAAAGAGATCAAAGGGGGAAAAAAGGAAAAAAGATCTATATGTACAAAAATGTTTATAATGGCTCTTTTTGTGGTTCCAAAGAATTGGGAATTAAAAGATGTGCATCAATTGGGAAATGGCTAAACAAGTTATGGTATATGATCATGACAGGCTACTATTTACTATAAGAAATGACAGGCTAGATGGTTTCAGAAATTAATTCTTGGGTAGAGTCACAATTCCATCTGTGTAGCTACTCCCAGAAGATCCATTGTCCAAAGACACAACTATACCTTAACAAATGATTTCATTAATCATGCATTGTCATCAAATGGTAGCCATTCTTCTAGTGATGAGCCTCTGAACTTAGTGAAGCTGATCTTTGAAATAAAATAAAAATTCCATGTATAATAATAATAGTTAACATTTATAGATCACCTCAAGGTCTCCAAAGCTCTTCACATATGTTATCTCATTTGACTTTCACAAAGAGCTCTGAGGTAGGTGATTAATAATCCCCCCTTTACAGGTGAGGAAAGTGAGGTACAAAACTTGTGACTTGCCCAGGGTTACATGGCTATTAACTTATATGAGTCAGGATTTGAACTCAGAACTTCTTGACTCCAAGTCACTTAATCTCTCTCAGCCTTGATTTCTTCATCTGTACCATAAGGTAATTGAACAAATGGTCTCCAATGTCCTTTATACCTCTGAATCTATGACCCTGCTGTATCTTTCCAGCTTGGTAAGACATATCAGAACTTTTGCTCCACTTGTGGAGATGCAATGAGTCATGAGAGGTAGAGTTACTTGCCAACACCATATTCTTCAATCCAGTGACACTGGCCTCCTGGATGCCCTTCTCAGTTTGGGGCATTTTCTCTAACTGTTCTACATGCCTAGGATGGTCTCCCTCTACTCTGATTACTGACCTTCTTGGCTTCCTTTAAATCACAAACTAAAATCCCTCCTTTTACTAGAAGCCTTCCTTGTCTCCTCTTAATTCTAGTGTCTTGCCTTGGCTAATTATTTTCTATTTGTCCATAACAGTCTTGTTTTGTACATCTTCATTTTCAAATTGTTTCTCTGCCTTCATTCTACTTCATTTCTTAGAGGGGCTCTCAATGTCTGCCAGCTTGTCTTGTTAGCCAGTTATCTAAATCATGATACTTGAAAGCCCCTCTGCCCACAATAGGTAGAGAAAATGGTCTGGAAAGGCCAGACATTGTTCCAGCAAGAAGCCTTGCAAAGCGCCATGCTGCACCGAGTCATATTCTGATGAGGAAATCATTAGTGGGGAAAAGCTCCCAATGGAAAACCCCTCAGTTTTGCTGATCTTGTAAATCGTCTGAATTCAATGTGTCACAGGCATGTCTTACAACACGCAAGATAATGCCCAGATTTCGCAGTGCAAAAGCATATTAACCTTGGGGTACTCTAGCAGGGTTCCAACAAAAAACGTCTGGTAAGAACGACAGGACTTGTGGTAATTGCTCACCATGTGGGTAAAAGATCCAGAGCCACGTGAAGATAAGGAGAAACTATTAAAGAAAAGTCACCTGGGTTTTATTATACCAGCCCTAAAAAATAATTAGCTCGATCTATGAAATCTGTGGATTTTGAGGAGTTGTGGCTAGGGGAACTGCAATCCCCCAGTGTGCCCCAGGGGTCCCTCCCCCTTACTTCCTGGCGTGGAATTGGTCTTGAATGGACCAATCCCGTGCTGCGGTAGGGACCATGCCCCCTACTTCCTGGCGTGCGATTGGTCTATATAAGGACCAATCCGGTGCCTAGGAAAGATTTTGGATCTAACTAGATTCAAAGTTTAGTGGAGTTAGTTAATTTAACCCCTGGGAAACTCCGGTTGCCTTTTCTTTAATAAAGTTTTTTTAAAAAGGATCAAAGGAGAGTTTTTCCTTTTAGTATCCTCAAATCTTACTGTGAGGGGCTTTGTGGTGAGGTTGGTAGGATCGTCTCCTAGAAGCAAACTCATGGACAGATATATTTATTTTCTATGGAATCTTTTCTTCTTCCCTTTGTGACAATCAAATACAAATGAGAAAGTTGGCATTACAAGGAGTAATATATCAAAATTAAGCAGGCTGTGCCTTGCTACAAGGGTACTGCACTAACAGGTACTGCCCTCTCCTCACACTGTTGCAAATTTGGCCCTCAGCAAACCTCAAATGAAGAACAGGTACATACACTTCCAGCTCTGATGATCTATGAGTTTACCAGTTTTGAAATACTGGCAAATGGAAATTAGCCAGAAGTCTTTGGTCTCTTCCTGGATACTCCTTATCAAAGGAATTGTAGGAGTGAACTTCAGCCTACTGAGTTAAGATCTCAATAGAGATATCAGCTTGGGAAATCATACCCAAAGACCTTAGTCCCAAAGCCCACTAGAGCTCCCAGACTACTGAACATTCTAGAATAGGGGCAAACTCTTTGGTAAAGTTCTAAGTCCTCCATTGAGCTGCCCTGTTACACTGGTCTTGTCCATCTTTGCTTTAACTCTGGACTGTTGAATATCTTTCTCTGCCATTAGAGTCCCATTGCTTATTGCATCTCCTCTTCCCCTAATTCTTCTCATACTTTGTTGAAAACCTGGTAGCAATTACTTCTGCATTTTATAAATAATGGAAAGATCATTGGTCTTCCATTCAGAAAACTTAGGTTCAGATTATACCACTGACATTACTTAATTTCTGTGAGCCTTGGTTTCCCCATCTACATGTAGGATATAGACTAAGGTCTCTTCTAGCTCTTAAGCTATGATCCTACAAACTGAGTTTGAATTGTATTTTTGCTGCTCACTCCCTGTGAGACGTTAGGCTAATATCTTAACTTCTCTGGGCTTCAGATCCTGATCTATAAAGTGAGGAGGTTGGACTAGTTAGATTCTAATGACCCTTCCCACTCTTAATAAATGGTACTATGAAGTATGTCTTCAGCCCTCTACAGACTGTTTCAGTATGTGTCTATAACTTGAACTTGACCTTCACCTATGGTGTAACTACATCCATAGAAGATTTCTAGACACACCAAGGAACCTGATAATAAGTCAAGTCCAGGGCAAATAGGATACCTCATAAAAATGAGACATTTCCCAGTCTAGTTGAAGAGAAGAAATTCTTCCCAGAGGCCAGAACGATGCCCAACTCTCAAGCAAGAATTCTCTATTGACCAATTCTCATCAACTTAAGGTCTCTGACCCAAATTACTTTTTGGAATGGGGCAATTCCTTGATTCCAGTAACTGTCCACTATTCTAGGCTCTGCAGATCTTAAGGAAAGTAAAGGACAACCCTTTTTATGATAGGTACCAGGCAGAGTATGATAAAGAAAAATGATAAGAAAAGGGGTGCCTCTTCTTTAATGGAAATTGTGCAAATGAAGTTGTTGGTGCCATTTAAGTCATCAAAAGGTTCTTATGTGACCCCAAACTAGCTCCCTGACAATTTCATATTTAGCATGATGCCTCAGTTTCCTACAATTAAAATACATTCCTTTGAATCCAAGAGAAAAGTGATCACAATAGTGAAGGGGACTCAAAACAATACTAAATGAGGAGTTTCCTCAAGGAACTGAAAATGTTTCATATTGAGAAGAAAAGATGTAAGTGGAAGCATAAAGACTTACCCTGTCAGAATGAGTGGGTGAGAACAATTTGCTCTGATAGCCATGAAAACAGGTAAAGCAGGCATCGTGGAGAGCTTACAGCTTGGTCACATGCCAAAGACTACAGGGCCATTCACTGCATTCCAGGCCACTACAGGTCATCTTGACTTTTTGTCTTGCCATCTGGAATTCAGTGATTCTGGAAGAGAGAATGAGGCTGATGATTTTGTGTAATTCTGCCTCACTTAAATCCAATTCACTCTAAACCCAAGACATCACCCCATGATGCCATTGGTCTTCAAAAATAAAGGGCTAGCAACAACCACTCAAGTATCTGAAGGGATATAATGTGGAAGAGGGATAGACTTATTATGATAGTCCCCAGAAGCCAGAACTTGGAGAAATTCAGATGGGCAGATTTGCATGTGTGGTACCAACCAATAAGGGAATGTCAGAGTGACATATAGCTAAGAAATAATGCACCCTGTGACCATCCTGTGACCATTACAGTAACTGTGAAGATCCACTAAGAACACTGGAATATTGGCCAATGGGCTCTGTGGTCATGCCACTGATCAGGTTTTCATTCCTGTTAATGTGGTCTAACTACTCTCATGAATCTAAAAAAAATGTAGCTTCATACAGTTAAGGGCTGGTCCTACTTAGAATCAACATCAGCACCACCACCAGCAGTGGCTATAACAACAGCTAGACATGGAAGACCACAGAGTTGTTAGATCTCTTTTTTATCCCATTACCTAAAGAAGGCAAAGTACAGCGAAACATATAAGGAATATCAATATCCCCTTTTCTGGAAATAGTTTGGTACAAGTGATACTGGCAGCCAAAACCTTGAGTGTGCATTAAATGAACACACATGAAAACAATGGAATCTAACATTAGCAAAGACTTGATATTCATTCTATTCCATGATATTTTTAACAAGCATAAGAAATTGCTTTGTTCCTAAACTCAGATTTAATGAACAAAAGAAAAAAAGTGGAAGTATTGTTCAAATGTGGTAAGAGTCATTTTTTAACAACCTTAGGGTATTGAAAAATCTCTACCCAACCCAAATTCCAGAAGTGCTGCCTAACAATAAAATGGGTGGCAAAAAACAGTAACAATAAAGTCATGAATGATTTTTAAAGGAGATCAATATACTTAGAATGGAATTTCTAAAATCTCTTTTTCAAGGGGCAGTTAGGACTTAGTGGTAACAGTGCCAGGCCTGGGGTCAGAAGGACTTGGGTTCAAATCTGATTTCAGGCACACTTCCTAGCTGTGTGACCTTGGACACTATTGGCTATCCCTTAACACACTTCTGCCTTAGAACTTGTATTTAATATCTGTAATAAGACAGAATGTATTGAAAGATTATATTAAAAATTAGTCATTATGTACAATTTAAAAGATAAACACCATACTGGCCAATTAAAAGCAATTGAAAAGAAAAATGAAGAATACTGTTTTTAAAGAGAAAAAATATGTCAAAGTCTTTATCAGTAATTGAAAGCAAAAACCAAGAGTTCTGAGTAAAAAAGAATCAGAGTAGTACCTCTTCCTCAAAAATTAAGAAGTCGATATTAATTTAAAAAATTCTACTATAGAGGCTTCTGAAGCAAAGAAATTAGAGAGAGTGCCCAAAAAAGATGATTGGGTCAATTATTTTGTTAAAAGAAGTCCAACACAATAAATACACAAGTTGGATCAAATGTGAAGTTAAAGGTTTATATACCACTAATATAATAAAAAACAGAAGGGCTATCTATGTCAAGGAAAGTGACTGAAACTTTAGCTTCTTTGCAAAATGAAAAGGTATTGGTTGGGGGAGGAGGGATGGAAGGGCTGGAAAAGATACATGAAGTTAATTCAATGTCTCACAGTGGCACATATGTTGCCAGCAAAGTACTTCTCTCACCTCTTCTGTGATGCAGTCAAATGCCATAATTCTTAACAGAAGGTATCATATAATACTAAAAGATGAAAATATCATTGATTTCTTTAAATATAGGCCAATTATCTGATTATGTATTTTAAGGAAAATATTTACAGCCTTTCTCCTTCCAAAAATTTATAAACAAATACAAGGTAACATTATACTAGCTGAGGAGCAAAAAGAATATGCTAAAACACCCCAGAGGGGTAAAGAGCAATTGATTGACAGTTTGGTCTATTGAACAAGTCACCCCAAAGTGCCAAAACATCTATACTGATTTTTTCATCACCACAAAGCTTTGGATTCAATTCTGCACTCATGACTCATAACCTTGTATTATAAATATATAAGATTAATTAAAGCATAGTTAGAATTATAGAGTATTTGATGTATGAATGAAACATTGATTTTTCTCTATTTAAACTATGTCAGTGACACAATAATTTCATTATAACATTTCTCCAGCTTTTTTCTACCTGATAAAATCCTAGACCAACTTGCAATTCTCTATCAACACTCCTGAATAGAACTGAGTATGGCTTTCAACTCAAAGAAAGAGATATGGATGTACATGAATGGATGGACCCCCCCAAAAAGTTTATGAAATAGCTTAATCTTTCCAGCGATCACAAAATGTAATTTGGACTTAATAAATGAAAAACTCTTAATGTGTGCCAAGGAAAAATGAAGACTGAAACCTTTGAGTTTTAATCTGAGAATCAGATTGAATCAAAGGATAAAGGTGATACAAATATCTTGGTTTTCTCCAGACCAGATATATCAAGTTAATACTATCAAAGAAAAAGCTAAGTTTATGCATGTTAAAAATCTGCCAGCTATAAAGCAATGCATACCAATTCAAACCAATAATACCACAGCTAGATCTGTATCCCAGAGACATAAAAAAGGGGATGGAGGCAAAAAGGACCTTCTTGTACAAAAATATTTATAGCAGCTCTTTTTGTGGTGGCAAAGAATTGGAAATTAAGAGCATGTCCATCAATTGGGGTATGCCTGAACAAATTGTGATATATGATAGTGATGGAATACTATTGTGCTATAAGGAATAATGAACAGGATGATTTCAGAAAGAGCTGGAATGACCTACATGTACTAATGCAGTTAAATAAGCAGAACAGAAGATCATTGTACATAGTCAAAGAAATGTCATAGAATGATCAACTGTGATAAACTTAGCTATTATCAGCAATACAATGATCCAGGACAATACCAAAGGTCTTAGAACAAAGAATGCTATCCACCTCAGAGAAAGAAATGTTGGAGTCAGAATGCAGATGAAAGCACATGATTTTTAAGTTGTTTATGTATTAGGATTTTGGCTTCATAAGATTACTCATAAAAACTAACAATATGAAAATATGTTTGACATGATAATACCTGTATAACCCAGATAAAATTGCCTGCCAGTACCAGGAGAGGGAAGGAAAGGGAAGGAAGAAGATAAATTTTATCATATAACCCAGGAAAACTTGCATGGAAATTTATTTAACATGTAATTTGTAATAAATACATATTTTTTAAAAATCTGTCTGACCTCCCTTAATGGGAAAAACATAGGTAGACCATTTAACAGCTATATAATACCTATATAATACCAGTTTCAATTAATATTTTTGGTGCAGCAAAATAAATAACAATGGCTCTAGAAGGTATCCAGACAAAAATCCAAGCAATGTTACCAATAAAACAGAAGGTATCTTACCCCATAGCAAATACAGAAAAACGTTTGTATCACCATCAAAAAAAGGAGGCAAAAATTAATAGATGATCTCAAAGCAAATAACAAACATGTTAAAACTTTAGAGAAATGCTCATAGAACAAATAGATCCAATTTAACAAAGCAATAATAGCAAAGGCTAACAAATTTTATTTTTTTTTGTCCATTACTAAATTTGTCAAATATAACCAAAGCTGGTTGATAGCTTGAGGGATCTTATGAAGTGGCTAAAAGACAAAAGTAGAATCAAAAGGTATTCCATGGACAATATTGAAGGGATTGGCATGAAAGGAAGGAGAAGAGAATAAGCCTTAATGTAGAATCTGTGCCAGGCAGGGAACTTTAAAAATTTCAATTCATTTGATCTTCACAAAAATCCTGCAAAGTAGATTCTGTTAATTATCTCAATTTTACATTTGAGGAAACTGAGTCAGACAGCAGTTAAATGACTTGCCCAGAGTCATATAGCCAATAAGAGGCAAGTCTTGACACCAACCCCAACTACCTATTCACTGTGCACCTTGCAACATGAAGTCAACCAACTATGTCTACAAAGAAATAACAAATGACCCAGTCATGAAAATATGTTTGGAGAAGCTGGTGAGGTTTAAGATAATGATTCAGGATGATGTCATTGATGGCAAAAATTGGAGAAATATTATCTTCAAAAGCCTGGATTTATTGAATGATTAAGAACAATTAACTGAGTGATAGATGTTGTTCAACATACGGTGAGAAAATTTAGCATCTGCCAAATACTTAGATGCAATTAGATGGCTAGAATTATACCACGGAAATCCCTTTCATTTCTAAACCAAGAGATAACAGATTCCTGCACTACAAATAATGTTAAATTCTTTAGAATTGCATCAGTATTCTGCATAGAGAATAAAGCATTATTCCAGACATAATTATTGCCCACCATTGTCCAGGCATAATGCTGATTCATAAAGATTTTTAAATGATTTTTTTAATGGATATTGTCATGTCAGATACTCATAATTTCTAAACAACTTGGGATAAAACACTTTTTGGAATATAGAAACTTAGTGGAGAAAATAAATGGGGGAATAGGATAAACTACTTGTTGAGCCCTACCTTCCTGTCTCCTCTTAGAGTTATCTTGAGGTAGCTAGGTGATGCAATGAATAGAGCAGTGATCTTGGAGTCAGGAAGACTTGAGTTTAAATACGGCCTCACACACTTACTAGCAGTGTGACTGGTTCAGGCACAACCTTTGTCTGCCTCAGTTTCCTCCTCTATGAAATCAGGGTAATATCAGCACCTCCTTTGCAGAACTGCTGTAAGGATCAAATGACACAATATTTGTAAAAGTACTTAACAAAGTATCTGGTACATAGAAGGCAATATATAAATATTTACATCCATCCATTCCTGAAAATGCTGTGAATTTGCAGAAGACAAAATTAAAGCCCAAGAATATTTGTTTTTAAATTAACTAATCAATTTGTTGCATTGAAGTTCCCAGCTATCTCCCTCTCTCCCCACTCCCCACATTAGAGAAAGTATCATTTGACAAAAAGATCTATGCTTTGGCTGTTCCTATTTATTAGTTCCTTCTCTGGAGGTGATCATACATAAGTTATTCTTCAAATAATATTTCTGTTGTTGTATATAATGGTCTCTTCGTTCTGCTCATTTCACTCTTCATTATTTCATCTAGGTCTTTTCATGTTTTATTTTCAATTAACCTGCTCCTTACTTTTTATGATGCAGTAGTATTCTAGAACAATGCTATGCTACAACTTTTTAGCCATTTCCCAGTTGATGAGCATCCTTTAAATTTCCAGTTCTTTGTCCCCACAAAGAGAGCTATTATAAATATTTTTGAACATACAGGTTATTTTCCTTTTTCCCTGATCACCTTAGGAAGAAACCCTAATTGTGGTAAGTTAGGTCAAAGGGTATACACAATTTTATAACTGAACGTAATTCCATATTGCTCTCCAAAATGATTGGATTGGTTCTCAGTTCTACCAACAATGTATTAGTTTCCCTATTTTTCTACATCTCCTCCAACATTTGTCATTTTGCTCTTTTATCATTTTGTACAAACTGATGGGTGTGAAGTAATATCTTAGAAATGTTTTGTTTTGCATTTCTCTAATCAGTAATAATTTGGAGCACTTTTTGATCTCCAAATTGTCCATATTCTTTAAACATTTATCAGTTGGGGAATTGCTTATAGTCTTGTAAATTTGATAAAGTTTGTATAGATCTCTAAATATGAGACCTGTATCTGAGCAACTATACATAAAAAATTTCCCCAATTTTTCAGCTTTCCTTCTTAACTTGTCTAAGTTAGTTTTATTTGTATGAAACCTTTTAAATTTGATGAAATCAAAATAATAGAATACTCATTCAATTATAAGATTTGTTTAAGTCATTTTCCACCTGCAAAATAATCCTCAGAACATTAAACACATAATAGAATATTAACTTGCTTTGTGGAAAGTTAATAATAATCTATACCCTTTTCCACACCCCCTCCAAAAGCAACCTTTTGATTTTTAAAGAGAAAAAAGGTTGATTTTAATATTGAAGTTATGAACTTTCTGAGACAAGGTAGAGCAAGTTCTTTGTTTATCTGTAAAGATGCCTTTTGTAAGGTGAAGTAATTGAATGAGCCAGATAAAGGAGAAAAGCGTAAATGTGCAATATGGTCATTGTAACCTTCATGGATACTCTGGCCATCTAGAAAACTCACCTCTTACCCTGTCTGAGGTTTTAGTCTTACAATCAAAGAGACTCTGGAAAAGGGCATTGTTAAGAGCATAAATTAATGAAGGGGTCAGGAATTTGGGCTCTTCCTAAAACCATGGACTTAGGAGGATGTATGATCTAGCTCTGGGTTGGCTCAGCCTTCTCAAAGAATGTTGGTGCGGAAGTCTAAAAAAGCTACCCAGCCACACGTGGCTCAGAGTTCTCTTTCTCTGACCCATTTTTTGCTATATAATAATTTAAGAACAAGTTCAATTAATTAATTTAATAATAGTAAATAATTCTAAAGGTAAGATTCACTCTCTAGAAAATTTTAATATTATTTATAATAGCTCCTTATTCATTTCTATCTGAATTCCATGAAAAGGTAAGAATAAGGTAATGGTAACAAACAGAAGCAAGAGAAATGTCTAAGATTCAAGGAAGGAAACAAAAGAGTATCCAGTTATGACATTCATACACTCAGCCATTAATATATTGACAGCGATTAATCAAACAAGAAGTTAAATTTAGTGAATTTGTTTCCAGAAATGGGGACATATATGATAGCATCCAGAAACTACATAAAGATCATTCTTAAGAATGTTAGAATAATTGATAAGGGCAGACTTTTAAAATGAGCTGAAGAAACTATATGACATCACTTTGCTAAAAATTCCAAGTTATTCTATGGAACATCTGTAAAGATAAGACCAAGTGGCCAGAACAATATACCAGAAGCCAGCATTATTATGTATAAAAACTAATGTCCATAATTCTCTGATCATGACAATGACTCGTAAAACTTTCAGACCAATGTTTTAATAGATGTTGACTTACTGAATGCTAATTTCCAAAGTATGAGTAACAAAAAACTCTCAAAATATAGAGATCTAGTGGAAGAAATAAAAACTCTGTGGAGGAAAGTACTTATCATTGTGGCTGAAGTTTTCCCAAAAATACTTTCATGGAGCTGAGAGGAGATAAGCCTTCATCACAATACAATCTATCATTTTATCCACCTCTGCAACTATTTGCCAAACATTTAACATAAAAGAATAATGTTAGAATAGTGAGCTGTCTCAGGATTATTTCTATATGAGTTCCATCAAACAATAAAATAAAAAAATCAAATTATAACAGTAATAGTTTACTAAAGGAGGTTGCAGTTAGTCCATTAACATTAATTAAGCACTTATTATGTGCCAATCACTTTGCTAAATGCTAGATTATAGATATAAATGTGACAGTCATCAAATGGAGGTTTTAGTTGAAGCCATGGACTTTTATAAGATTACCAAAAAGAGAGATTAGATAGAAGACTGAGAAAAAGCTGCTAAAAGTGGCTATTAGAATGCCTTTGGTGATCTTGGGGAGGATGATTTAAAGAGAGTTGTGTAGGTAAAAAAGCAAGACTGCACAAGGCTGAGGAGTAAAGTAGTAATAAAGTAAAGACTTTTCTTCTTGAATATCCTTTCTACTGATTTGTTCATAAAAGAGATTACAGATAAAGCAATAGGTGAAATGGTAGGTTAGCTCAGGGTAGGTTAGCAAGCATTAAAGAATTTGTAGTGTTGTCAGTGTGGCTACTTCTGCTGTTGATCCAGGTCTTAATCCCTGCATAACTAGGCAGACAATTTCCATGTCAAAAAAGAAAAGACAAAGAGAAAAACTTCTAATAAGGTAGAACTGGGGATATTTGTAATTTGAGGAGAGAATAAAAATATACGTAGTGTGGATCATTGAAGATGAAAGTTTTCAGTTGGAGAAAAGAAGGATTAAGACCACAAGTAAAACTTAACTTGACAAAGAAGGTGACCACTTTCTTGGAGATGTGACAGAAGGAAGAATGAATGGAAGGAAAATGAGAACTTTAGAAGGTTGTAGGAGAGATGTTAAAGGAGGTAAATTTTGATGGCCTCAGTCATCTCAGTAATATAGAGGTCATGTCAATGAGTAGGAGTGAGGGTTTAAAATAAAAAAAAAAATCACTCTGATAAATTTTATAGGAAGATAATTAGAGGTGAATCCAGTAATGGAAAATTCACTGGAAAGGAGAGATCTTAATTTGAATCCTGAGTCTAGTGTCTACTATATGACCTTAGGGAAATCCCTTCAACTCTCTGAGCTTCAGTTTCCTTATCTGGCTAATTGTACTTGTAACTCCTACTTCATGGGAAGATTCTTATTTTTAACCTGCGATTTCTATAAATGTAGGAAGTATTTGGTGAGGAATTTCACCCAGCACTACAGATAATTGTATTCTAGACAATATGCAGTCTTACAAAGTAACCCAAGAGGGCACTAAGAGGTTAAATAACTATCTCAGAGTCATACAAGTATATGGCAAAGACAAGATAATGCCAGTTTTCTATCCATTATGCCAAGTGACCTCTCTGGATCTCCAGTCCTGGCCACTATGCTTCAAATACTTCCTGACTGACCCTGAGGAGCCCTCTTTCCACTGATGAATGCTTTCCAGAACTTAGCCTCATTCTCTAGACCAGCCATCATTCTCCTCACCTTGAGCACCTTTTTTTCTAGACCATACTTGCTTTTCAGCTTCCTTTTTATATGTCACCTCTCTTGATGAGAAGTTAAGCTTCTTACAGTCAGGAACTGTCTTCCTCTTTTACTGTGTTTTATCCACAGTGTGCTTGGCATCAAATAAGTGCTTAAATGACTTACCCAATGGTCATGTGGCTATTAAGCATCAGAAACAAGATCCTAATCTGAGACTCTCCCAATTATTCTTTCCAACATTACTAGTGGGGAAAAAAAAGAATGAATGGGACAAAGTCTAGAGTTTAGACCCAACTAAGCCACTGACTATGACCAATTACTTGATTTTTAAAAAATATATATTTATTTAATCAATTAATTTAGAATATTTTTCCATGGATACATGATTCATGTTTTTTTTCCCTTCCCTCTACTTCCCCCCTCCTGGGACCAACAAGCAATGGCGCTGGATTTAACATGTGTCATTGATCGAAACCTATTTCCATATTACTAATATTTGCAATAGAATGATCATTCAGAGTCTGCATACCCAATCATGTCCCCATCAGACCATGTGACTAAGCAAATGTTTTTCTTCTGCATTTCTACTCCCACAGTTCTTTCTCTGGATGTGGATAGCGTTCTTTATCATAAATCCCTCAGAATTGTCCTGGATCATTGCATTGATGCTAGTACAGAAGTCCATTACATTCGATTTCACCACAGTGTATCAGTCCCTGTGTACAATGTTCTTCTGTCTCTGCTCCTTTCACTGTGCATCAATTCCTGGAGGTCTCTCCAGTTCATATGGAATTCCTCCAGTTCATTATTCCTTTTAGTACAATAGTATCCCATCACCAACAGATACCACAATTTGTTCAGACGTTCCCCAAATGAAGGACATACTCTCATTTCCCAATTTTTTGCTACCACAAAGAATGTGGTTATAAATATTTTTGTATAACTATTTTCCTTATTATCTCTTTGGGGTACAAATCCAGCAGTGGTATGACTGCATTGAAGGGCAAACAGTATTTTAAAGCTCTTTGGGTATAGTTCTTAATTGCCCTCCAGAATGGTTGGACCAATTCACAACTCCACAGCAATGCATTAGTGTCCCAATTTTTTGCCACATCCCCTCCAACATTTATCACTTTCTTTTGCTGTCATATTAGCCAATCTGCTAGGAGTGAGGTGGTGCCTCAGAGTTGTTTTGATTCACATTTCTCTAATTATGAGAGATTTAGAACACTTTTTCATGCAATCACTTTATTTTTCTAGACCTGTTTCCCTCTGTAAAAGAAATGCCTTAATGAGGTGGTCGTTGAAGCTCCTTCTAAAGCATATGACCTTAGGAACATTCTGAGATCCCCAAATTAATAAGGTCAACAATCTAGAGCAAGAAGATACCTCAGAAGTTTTCCAGTCTAATTTCTTAATTTTACAGGTGAAGAAACTGAGGCCCAGGGAAGGACTATGTCTGATACCTGGGGATCACCTTGAATAACCTTAGACTCATCACCAAGTTGACCACAGATGGTGATTTTTCTTTTTGTCTTTTCTTTTCTTTTTTTGACATGGAGATCATCTAGTTAGTTATGCAAGAATTAAAATCTGGGTCAAAAGCAGAAGGAGCCACACAGATAAAACTGCAGATTCTCTAAGCATGGACACGAAGGGAGCTAAACCATGGCCACTGTTCCACATTCTTTGAGAGGGAGAGAAACAACCCCAAGTGTGGGTATTGTCACCCCCAGAGGTATGGAAGTCAAGAGGGAAATGTGGCCAGATTTCATCCCTTAGCCCACCTAGGCAATGCCCCCACTCCGCTGTAGGAGTGGAGCACTATGGACTCCTCATTATGACTGCAAGATTCCCCTGCATTACCCTGAGAGAGCAGTTCTTCATGGCTGGCCTGATAATTTATTTAGTTTTGCTAAGTGTTTCCTTCTAGAGAAGGGAAGAGGAGGGGTGGTGGGGGGTGGAGGGAGAGGGCGGTGAAGAGGAAGAAGGGTCGCTGTCTTTGAAAAGCCGACTCATAAATGTTCAGGTACGTTCCTTTTTCTGTCGGCTAAGCAGCTTTCCCAGCCAAAAAAATAATCACACTGCAAGCATCAACCAGGTCTTAAGAGAGCAGACGTATTTTATCTCTCTTCAGTGACAGCACCGAGGAGCTAATGCCCCTGCATTTTTAGCTTGAATGGATTTTTTTTTTTTGGTTCAAGCCAGCTCTAGTCTGTTGCAGGTCTTTGTGGCCTTGAATTAACAAAAGGAAACCTGAGGCAGGGTGGGTGAAGCCAGGGCCAGCTTCCAGCCCCAACTAGGGTGAGCTTCCTCATGGTCTGGCTATTTCACCACAATGTAAGAAACTCCCCTCGGGATATTCTGTTTCCTAGTGAAACTAATCCTGGCAGGCAAGGCCCAGTTTTCCACTCTAGGGAGCCAAGGTGAGCTAGTGAGGCTGGGAGACAACCACACACAAGAGCTGACTTCAGCCTGTCACACTGGGCCCTGCACAACACTAATTAGCTAAAAAAAGGACACAAGGGCTTTCCCCAGCTCTTTCCTTCTCTGTCTCGGCTACCTCTGAGGCTTGAAAGCAGGTATTCTAAAGGTGTTTGGGGGGGATTCTGTTTTGGTTCATTTTTAATATGATAACTGAATTTGAACAGATTTGGTTTCTGATTGGAGCTTACATGTGATTAATTTTATGCATTTAAAGAGATTGTTCTAAGAAGGGTCCATCCACTTCATTAGACTGCCAAAGGAATTCACAACATATAAAAAAGGTTAAGAACCCCTCCTTCAAGGGAGAATTCGCAGGAGATGACTGGCTTTCCTCCTCTGGCTTGTCCCTAACATAATGGAGGTGCTGGGTTACCTATATTCGGGCCAGGTCAGCTGCCCACTTTGCCTCCTGAGATTCATACCCTGCAGAAAGAGCAGAAGGAGGTCACTAAAGTGACTTTCAGGATGAGCAAGAGCTTTAGGAGGGAGAGGCTTGAGCACAGAACGGAGTATAAGATTGATCTTGGCTCCTTGTTTCTGTAGATATTGAGTTATAAGAGAGAGAGAGATAAAGAGACAGAGAGGAGTGTGCAGTAAATAGATGGATGAATGGATGGACAGATAGATAGATACAAAGATACATAGATGAATGAGGGGAGAGAGACAGACAGACAGAGACAGAGATTAGAGGGATTAGATAGGTGGATAGATAGACAGACAGACAAACAGACAGACAGACAGACAGACAGAGCATTTATCATGTATTTACTAGATGCCCAGCACACTGTGCCAAATGGGTACCACCTCTAGCATTTCATCAGCACTTTATTTCAGTGCTAGAGGGTACAAGAACAGACTGGAGCCCAGCAAGTTTCCTATCTTGAAGATGAGACAGTGGGAAGTTGCTCACTGGTATCTCAATTCCAGAAGTCTTTAGAACTATGTCCAAAAAGTCTAACTTTTATCTGATGCTATATGTGCAACTGACACTTTTCTTCTCCTTATGGCAAGAGCCAGAACATTTTTAAACAAATACTAATTCCTGAACATACCATTTTCCAGACAAATAGGTCTTAGATCTTAGTGAAAGTTATAGACTTCGTCCCTTGCTTCCTTCCTTCCTTGTTTGCTTCCTTCCTTCTATTATTCCTTCCTTCCTTCTTTCCCTTCCTTCTTTCCTTTGTTCCTTCCTTCTTCCTTCCTTTCTTCCTATCTTCTTTACATGTGTTTTTCCTTACTTCCTTCCTTCTTCCCTTCCTTCCCTACCTCCCTTCCTCCCTTCCTTCCTTCTTCCCTTCCTTCTTTTCCTTCCCTACCTCCCTTCCTCCCTTCCTTCCTTCCCTACCTCTGTCCTTCCTTCTTCTCTTCCTTTTCTTGCTTCCTTCCTTCCTTCCTTTTTTCCTTCCTTCCCTCCCTCCCTCCTTCCTTCCTTCCTTTGTTCTTTCATTCCATCATTCCTCCCTCCCTTCCTTCCTCCCATCCTTCTTTCCCTACCTCCTTTCTTCCTTCCTTCTTCCC
>NC_058131.1:172237840-172255281 GCF_016433145.1 Gracilinanus agilis | reverse complement strand
CCTTCCTTCTTTTTTTCTTTCTTTCCTTCCTTCCTTCCCTCCTTCCTTCCATCATTCCTCTCCTTACCTCAAGAAAATAGCCCACCAAATCACCAAGTTATATAATATGAATCTGTGCAGATGAAAGTTTTAATAGTTTCCAAAGGACTGAGGGATCTTGGCTGTCTAGATGGGAAAAAATGATCCTTTCTTGATGGGAGTTTGTAATTCTCATACCTATGGAATTTGTTATTTAGCCCTCATTTAGTCCTGACTTTTATGTTACCAATGGGCTTCAGTGACTCTGGAAGAGTGAGGCTAATGACTTTGTGTGACTGCCTCACTTAAATCTGAACCAAATACAAGTCAAATCATTGCATGATATCATTGGTGCTCTTCAAAATGAAGGATGAACAACAATAGGATTTGGGAGCTAAACCCAGGACTTTACTCCTATAGTCACTCAACATGGTGTTTTGGATACAACTCATAATCAGCTGTGCTTTAGAAAGAATCTAGAACCTCCCTTACCCCCAAACTCCCATCAAGAAAGGATTTCTTTTTTTCCCATTTAGACCTCCAAGATTCCTCATCACTGCTTTTTTTAAGCCTTTCACACCCAGATCTCAACTATTCCATAGTCCCAGTCCTTTGGAAACTATTTAAACTTTCATCTCACCCTCTCTCTGTTTAGAGCAGTGATTCCCAAAGTGGGCACCACCACCCCCTGGTGGGTGCTGCAGCAATCCAGAGGAGCGGTGATGGTCACAGGTGCATTTGGGGGCGGTGAATAACTGTAACAAGGTGGTGATAGTATGTGATAGGGGGTGCTAAGTAATATTCTTTCTGGAGAGGGGGCAGTAGGCCAAAAACATTTGGGAACCACTGGTTTAGATGTAGAGAAAAAGAGGTGTCCTCCTAAAGCAAATTCAACTAGCTCCATCTTTTTAGCCAGTTCTTCCCTGCTTCTTCAACCTATGCCAAGAAATAGGTTCTAAGACCTCACGATCATAGCCAATAGATTTCTCATAGACCTTTTGTTTTCCATGATCCTCAAAAAATGCTTCTTCCAGGCAAAGTTGCTTTGTGGTGCTCAGCTTGAACACTTTAGGGTCCATGAATCTAACCTCCCACTGTTGACAGAAGTAAGTTGTTCGATATCATTGAGATAGTATTTAACTCAAAATTTATTATTTCCTCAGTTATGAGGTCCAACCACTTTCCCACCCCAGGGTGTCTTTGACAAGTTAGGACCCTTAGCCCTGGGCACAGATACTGAGGATCACAAAATTTTACCATAACGATAATTTATAGTTTAGGACAATATCACCTTCTCTCCAAATAATCAAAAAAAGTCCTTGGGCTATAATTTAGAAGCAGTTTAAGTAATTCATAAACAATTGACCCTTCGGCATGCAAAGGATGCTTCACATCTCCTATGTCTCAGTCTTTACACAATTTATCTCTTATGCCTAAAATATGTTCCTAAAGTCTCAGTTTCCCTCTCAGAAGATTTAAGAAATTGAGCTAAATGAGTAATGGTCCTTCTAAAGGTCTCACATGTAACCAGTGGCAGAACAAAGTCTAGAAAACAAGTTTCTAGCTTCCTCGCCCACAATATTTCCCACTGTATTCAGCACAGCCTTGGGGAGAAAAGGCAGGAGGACCTCTCACAGCTGATGTGTCAGCAAGATCTATGTCCCGATATCAATGCTATATGCAGTACAGTGCATCAAAGATTTTGGTAACTAAACCACAGGCCCTTTTCCACCTTTTAGCCTGAACCTTCAATTTCAATCGGCCTTATCTGATATTCAGCAAATCTTTTTTTCTTGTTCCAAAGGCCTCTGGCCCCTTCACTTTAATCCCAAAGATCCTAGCTATGTCTACAAAGCCACCTTCTCTCTGTTTTGTGCCACTGTATTCTTCAAGTATCATGTAAAGGTCAGAGGGATTGATTTTCAAAACAAAACAAAACAAAACAAAAGCAAAATGCTACTTATTTAAAATAGAATGATTTGGCTTCTGGATAGGTAACTGGAGAAGGGCTTCATGTTGTGCCTTTAAAATAAATAAAAAAAATAGATGCTGTTGGCAGCAGATTACACCAAGACAAATTCTTTGTGTAATTAGGAATCCCCAAGGTAGTCATTATAATAAAAGAAATCGGCTTCACTGTATTCTTATATTAAATAGGAATAACAAGAACATGTGAAATTCAATAAGAATCAATCCATTAAAAAAATAGAACTGTAGCTTGCTTTGCAAAGGGTTTCTGGTGCTTCCAGAATTAGTGCCCTGCACTTCTTCCCAAATACCTTTGGCCCACTCCTTTCCAAGTTGTGTTTGCACATGCAGCCAGCCATGCCTACACACCTATCATATATGCTCTATTTACTCTTGAAGATTACAGAATGTTCTGGCTTTGGGGCTCAGGATCCAGGCATCAAGGATGGAGACTGGAAAACAAGGGTGTGGACCCAGGGCTTCAACCCAAAACCAGCAAAGGTGAACAACCTTAGTGTAACCTTCAACCTGAGGCCCTTCTTGCACTCAAGCTTCCAGAAAAGTTCCCTCAAGTATTCCCCAAACTAAAGTCCATGAGTTCCCAAGGATTTGTTTACTTTCACCTGCCACCCACAAAGCTACGTCCACAAAGTCCTTTTTTGTTGTCACACCATAATGAAAAAGTGACTGTAAGCTCTCAAAGATAGGTGTTCAGACAGGATTTTCTATGCTGGAAAGATAGATATGGCCACAGCAACAGATTGAGCTGCTTTTCAGGGGACTAATATAATTAATTACACACAAGCTCTTCACCAAAAGGGTGGAAAATGGTGGAAACATGGAAAATTCCTTGGCAATGGAGATCATCCAACAGAGCATATTTGAACCACATTCTTAGGCAGATTCCTTCATTTTCTGCAATAAAAGTTATAGAATAGTAGAAAAGTTGCCAAAATGTGTTAATAATTACATAATTTTTAGAATATCTGAAAGTTTTATTTAGTATTGGTATTTTACATATGGGATCCTTATTAAATGACCAATAAGAAGACATATTACTGAAGGACCCAAATCATATCAATCTTGACATTTTGCTCTAAATTAAAAAAAAAAAAGAAGACAGAAGAAAGTTGCGGCTAAAAGGAAGGATGTCATTCCATGGAAGCAAATAAAAACATTGGTGGAGCTGATTTTATTGTGTGCCTACAGGCAAAAAAACAAAATAAAACATTACATGGGATTTTTCATCATCTTATATTACAGTGCTTATAAATATTATAGTAACAATGTTCCTAACCCCTACCTCTATGCAAGTCAAGCTAGTTTTTCCTTAAATGGTATTGAGAGGCAGCTAGGTGACTCAGTGGTTTGAGCGTCAAGCCAAGTAACAAGAGGTCCTTGATTCAAATCTGGCCTCAAATGCTTCCTAGCTGTGTGACTCTGGATAAATCACTTAATCCCAATTGCCCAGCCTTTACCACTTTTATGCCTTGGAACCAAAACTAGTATTGATTCTAAGGTAGAAGGTAAGGGTTAAAAAAATTGATATTAAGTCTATGCTCAAGACATGATCAACTAGAGAAATTATCAATTTGGACTATTGCCATTAGTTCCTGATTGCTTTAGTATAAAGCAGCAACAAAATGTTCCAGACTAGACCTCTCTTATCTAGTTGGCAGATCACAAAAGGCAACTCAGAGAAGAGAACTTCATGTAGCTGAATCAGCTCAAGGTGTCCTCAGTGCCTATCCTTGTTGCTTATCCTTCTCCTGCTTTGGCAAAATAAATCTCCTTTTGTTAATTGTTGAATGACCTACATTTGTCTTATCTTGTTCCAATACTGAACCTAACCTACCAAGGTTTGATTTGAATCAGGCCTAGCCCAGAATACTAAGTATTAGCAAAATGTCTACCATGAGAACAATTCTAGCTAGTGTACCAATATCAGTTCTGGACAATGAAAAGGTAGAATAATTTCATGAAAAGCTTATATAAGCCCCCCCAGATTAAATTAAAACATACTATAAAGAGTGATGACTTCAACACAAAGATGGCAACATGTGAGAATAGCAAAACACAAAACAAACCAAAAACTTGGAAAATATGGATCAGGAATCATTTTTTGAATAGGCCAAAGACTTGTACACTTAAAAACAACGTGTGTGTGTGTGTGTGTGTGTGTATGAACCAAAGAGTTAGATATAGTAAGCACAAAAAATAATAAAATCAATTACATACCAACATACACCCTATTAGTTTATTAGTCACTTGTGAATTTGTGCTTTGTATACAAATCGATAACTTTTTTCAGTTGTAAGAATTTAAATTTAGGTTTTATGCTAAATATGAGAATTCTAGGGGACAGCTGGGTGGCTCAGTGAATTGAAAGCCAGGCCCAGAGATGGGAGGTCCTTGGTTCAAATCTGACCTCAGACATTTCCTGGCTGTGTAACCCTGGGCAAGTCACCTGACCCCCATTGCCTAGCCCTTAACATTCTTCTGCCTTAAAACTGATATATAGTACTGATTCAAAGAGGGAAGGTAGGGGTTTAAAAAAAATAAATAAACAAATAAATAAATATGAGAATTCTAAAGTAATATTGTGGTCACCAATTTAAAAATATTACAGCTTAAGTCAAAATGACTTTTAGCAGCTTTATTAATAAAGAGGTAGAAAGAGTGAAAGTGGAAAAATGTAGATAAAGAAACAGAAAGTACTGCCTAGCTACAAATGCCCTAAGTTTAATCCTAATGTCTCTCTACCACAAATGCAAATCCAAAAGCAAATCTCACCAGAATTCAAAGTCAATTAGGAAGCAGAAGTCTGAAGAACCAGAAGATGCTGAAGAATCTGCTGAGAATCTTCAGTACACACCAGACTAAGACTGTCAAGAATCTCACCAGAACTTAAGCTGAAGGGAGTGTCCCACCAAAGTGCCAATGCAGGATCCTAGGAAATAGTCTCCTCCTGCAGTCTGGCTCACCAATGTAGAGAGCCCCACTGAATCCTTGAGCTGGCCTTTTAAAGAAGTTTTCTCAATGTCACTTCTTGTCACTCCCTCATTTTATGGGAACAAATCACAGTCTTTCAATTTGCCTAGCACTGCCCAGGGGATGAGCAGTGACCTCTGGAGTTGTCCCCCACTCTAGCAAGTGACTTGTGAACTCTCATGCTTAGTGACTGGTAAGGTACTAAGTAGTGGTATTTAAATGTTTGGTTGATTAACTTAAAAGTTGCTGCTTGATAAACAAAAAGAGTTTGATTTATTATTTACAGAGTGAAGATCAAAATTAATACAAAAGTAGAAGAAAAATGAGAAAAGAATATGGCATGGAAGTAAAACAACCCCAACTGATCTCTCTAATGAAAAATTAGACAAGAATGGGAGAAATGACAGATACCAATGACACAGATAATTTCATTTATAAGTTCAACTGATATATGCCAAAACAAAGAAACCAAATGAGCCTAATAAACACTTTAGTTAGCAAGCATTCTATTTGCTGAGCAGAAACAAATGACAGCCAAGGGCAACAACCGTTTAAAATGTAAACTCATAAGGAGGTTGGAAGATTAAAAATAGTATTTCTTTATCAAATAGAAAGTATAAATGAAAGATGATATTGGTTTTAAAAAGTCTAATAACCTCAGATAAGATAAGAACTCATTATTTGAGAGGGGAAAATAAAGCTATTAGAATAGCTGGAAAACAGTCTGGCAGAAAATAAGTATAGAACAAAATCTTACACCATATACTAAGATTAGCTCCAAGTGGGTACATGACTTAGACATAGAAGGTGACATTATAAAAAGAAAACTAGAAGAGCTAGATAGAAATAACTTCATATTGTTGAATAGGAGAAAGTTTATGACCAAGGAAATGATAGTGAGGAACACAGAAGTTAGAAAATACACAATGTTAATTAAATAAAATTAAAAAGCATTTTTCATGAAAACAATACAGCTAACCTGAGATCAGATCTCTGGGGAAAAGAATCTTTGCATCAGCTTTTCCTGGAAAAGGTCTTATTTCCAAGAATTTAATTCAAATTTATAAGAATAAGTGCTATTCTTCAATTAACATGAATGGTTATGAACAAGTAGTTTTAAAAAGAATCCTAGTCATAGTTTTTCTAAGAAAAAAAACTTCAAAACCACTAACAATTAGAGAAATGCAAATAAAGTAACTGAAGTTATTCCTTACACTCATCTGATTGGCAAAGATGAAAAAAAATGGAAAATGACAAATATTGAAGAGGCTACAGGAAAATAGGCACCTCAGTCACTGTTGGTAAAGCTGTGAACTAATAGAGCCATTCTGTTAGGATTAGACTGCTATAGTGACTGTCTTAAATTATAATTATTTATTAGATAATAAAAAGCAGGCTAGAGAAAGAAATAGCCTCTAGCCACAAGTGACTGGCCATTCCCCTAGTAAGCCTCCACCTTGAGCCAGGCTGAAAAATGTATCTTCTTGTCCTGGATTGCCAGCCAGAAAGCCCCTACTTTTCCCCAGTACTCCAATTTATGCTCTAAGTGATGTCACTTTCCAACTTCACTCTGACTGGAGGATTCTGACCTCACTGGATAAAAGGCAGGTCTTCCAGATGCCAGGGAGTCATTTGGAAAGCCAAGAGTCATGAAATCCTTGGGTTGGCTACAGTGTGTGCATGCCTACCACTATCTTTCCTCAACCTCACTATCTTAAGTAACTTGTTTATAGATGAACAACAGGCTTTATTTGTATTCTTATTCAACCAAACAATAGGGTAAGAAAAACAATTCTTCAATTTTAATATTAAGTTTTTTCTCCCTTTGTAGAATCCAAAGTTTGTCGTGAGGTACAAAATAAAGGAGTACAAGCTAAGGTTAATTTTTAAAAATTCTCTTAAATTATTGGGAACTTTGATCAAAAAGTTATTACTACCCATTCACCCAATGATACTACTGCTAGGTCAAGAGCCAAAAGAGACAAAGACAGGGGAAAAGGACATATATGTACAAAAAGTATTTATAACAGCTCCTTTCAAAGCAAAAATCCAGAAACTAAGAATATCACCACCTATTAGGGAATGTCTTAAAAAATTAAGTTATAGACATGTAATGGAATAATATTGTGCTACAAGAATAAATGAAAAAGATTATTTATGAGAAATCTGGGAAGACTTGAATGAACTGATGCATAATAAAATAAGATATAAAAGGATCTAAGCTTCCTCCTTTGTAATACTTTCCCTGATTGGAATATAAATGAATTTAAGAACACGATGAAGCAGGCAAGGATTAGTGTAGAGTCAACTTAACTTTATTATATACTTCTACAACAAAGTTTCTAGACCTTTAGTTTTGTATTCTCCCCAGACCACAGTGTGTTGTCTCTTTATATGAAATCTTCTTTATACTAGATATGGTTAGAAGTAGGAAATACTACTGGTAAAGGTTATGCAATAATACTAACTCACATTTTTGTTTTGCTTAGGGTTTTTAAGAATGCTTTCCCCCAAACAACCCTAATAATCACTTACTGCAAGCATTATTCACACAGGTCTAACCATTTTAATCACTTGCTCAATAAATTTTATTGGCCTTCTCTTGCTTCTAGGATCAAATATAAACTCCTTTGGCATGTGAAATCCTTTCAATCTGGCTTCAACCTACCTATCTATATTTATCACACATTATTCCCCTTTTGTGCACTCTATAACTCAGCCAAACTGGTTTTCTTACCATTCTTTTAGTCTTTTTTTTTTAAACCCTTGTACTTCGGTGTATTGTCTCATAGGTGGAAGAGTGGTAAGGGTGGGCAATGGGGGTCAAGTGACTTGCCCAGGGTCACACAGCTGGGAAGTGGCTGAGGCTGGGTTTGAACCTAGGACCTCCTGTCTCTAGGCCTGACTCTCACTCCGCTGAGCTACCCAGCTGCCCCCTTCTTACCATTCTTCATATAGGATATTCCATTTATTATCTCTGCCTTGGCATACATGGTCCTTCCTGCCTGGAAGGCAATCTGCATTTCACATAATAGCAGAAACATAAAATCAGAGAGTTAGTAGGGACTTAGGCATCTAGTTCAACTTACATTCAATCATTTAACCACTCACAGTGACTGACACATAGTAGACACTTAACACATTCTTGTTAATGGATTTTAACTCTTCTATTCAATAAATTCTAGTGCCTTTGCCTTCTAGTATTCCTAGATTCCTACAAAACTCAACTCAAGCAACACATAAGGCTTGGTATGTTCCCAAGTGGCTAGTATATCCCTGCTGAGGCTACCTTTTATTTACTTAAATTTTTTTTAAAAATATACCTATATATGGATGTGTTTTTTCCTTCCAGTGGAATGTAAGTTCTTTGGGGATAGAGAATGTTTCATTTTTTCTGGCACCACTCACAGTGCCTGACACATAGTAGATGCTTAATAAGTATTTGTTCCTAGGTTGATTGTGAGAAGATAGGATTAACTCTCCCCTTGTCTATTTTTAGCTAATCAAATCAAGAACTTAAAAGTACCCCACTTAACCATTAGGTAAGGGAGCTCACAAGGCACTTACTAGACAGGAGCCCCCCTTGGGTAATACTAGGCAAATCGAAAGACTGCAATTGGTTTCTGTGAATAGGGGGAGAGACAAGGAATGACATGGAAAAGGAGCATAAGAGAAGAAACCAGTGAGAGCCTTGGACCATTCCTTTCCTGGTGTTTGCAGTTATGGGTTCTGGAGATTCCTGCCTTGGCTGTGGAGGAGACTCTTTCCCTGGATCCTGTGTGGGTTTGCTGGGTAAGTGGCTGTAGAGGAGGCTGAGGTTGTAGACTTCTGGCTGGAGACTCTGCACAGAGATTGAGCCCTGAGGAAGCCTCCTGCAGGGGTACTTCCCAGGAGAAGCTCTTAGGGCTGGTAGGCTTGTTAAGAATCCGTCTATCTAAATTTCCCACTTTCACTCTTTCCACCTCTTTGTAAATAAAAGCTGACTTAAATATTTTTACAATCGGTGACCACAATATTACTTTATAACACTCTTATTGAGTCAAAAACCTAATTTAATCCTTACAATAGATCACCACTTTTTACAGATTAGAGAATTAAGGTTCAAAGAAATGACTCAACCTGCTCAAGATTGCTATTCAGCCCTTTCAGTTGTGCCCAACTAATTGTGACCCCATTTGGGGTTTTGTTAGCAAAGATACTGGGGTGGTTTGCCATTTTCTTCTCCAGCTCATTTTACAGTCAAGGAAACTGAAACTAACGGGGCTAAGTGACTTGCCCAAAGTCATGCAGCTTGTAAGTGTCTGAAGCTGGATTTGAACTCAGATATTCTTGACTCTAGCCCTGGGACTCTAGTCACTTTGCCACCTACATGCTCTTTCTGCCTAAGATTACATACCTAATATGTACCAGAGCTGGGACACACACACACACACACACACACACACACACACACACACACACATATCATCTATATGTATAGAAATACACATACGCACATTTATAAAATAAATGTAAAGCATAAGTGTTTGCATATATACATGTAAGTGTATGTATGCACACATATATATTTATTTATCCCAGATGTGATACACACATACAACCCAAATAATTTGTTTGAAATTAGTTTGAATGAGTTTGAAAAAGTGAGTACTAGCAATTAAGGGCAAGAAAAGGGGAGCAGTGAATTAAAAAATCTTCATGCAGAATATGGTGCCTATTTTTATTATTTTTTATTGTTTTTAATAATATATTTATATTTATTTTATTTTAAAAGAAGAGACTGATTCTATGAGGTGCTGGTAAGGAAACAGGACATTCCAGCCATAGAAGATGTCTAGGGCAAGAGCACATAGAGGGAGTTGGCATGCCAAGAGTGAGGAACAAAGAGAAGAAGTTTGGCTAGATTGCATAGTATGAAAGAGAGTACAATATTCAATGAAGCCAGAAAGACAGGTAGGAACCAGGT
Source organism: Gracilinanus agilis (assembly GCF_016433145.1). Lineage (NCBI taxonomy): Eukaryota > Metazoa > Chordata > Mammalia > Didelphimorphia > Didelphidae > Gracilinanus > Gracilinanus agilis. Next base: position 172,245,338 of record NC_058131.1, on the reverse strand, counting down.
CACACAGGGTTTTAAATGGAGGAGTCTACATTTTATACAAGAGGCAATTGTAAGGCAGAAATTGGTTGAGTAGGAGAGTCAAATGGTCAGATCTGTGCTTGAGGAAAATTACTATGGAATCAATATGTAGAATGGATCTGACTTGTGAAATATTTGCAACAGGAGGAACAATTAGGAAGACAGAGTATACAGGTAGAGGAAAAGAGGAACCAGGACAGAACCTTTGGGAATGGCCACAGTTAAAGGTTGTGTGTGGATGAGGAGAAAACAAATAAGACTGAGAAGAACTAGCAAAACTGATCAGGGGAAAACACAGAGAAGAAAGTATATAGGAGAAGATGGTGGTCAACAGGGCTAAATACTATATAGTTCAAAGAAGGACTAGGCCTGAGAAAATATCATCCTATTGGTCAATTAAAGGGTCATTGGTAACTTGGGGGAAAGCAGTTTCATATGAGTAATGAGATTGAAAGCAAGACTACAAATGACTGAAAGGTGATTGAAAAGAGAGGAAGTATCATCAAAGGTAGATATTTTTTCAAGGAGTTTGGCTAAAAAAAGAAAACAAATATAAAATGATAGGGTGAGGGGATGGGATGGTCTAGTAAAGGCTTTTTAAAAAAATGTTAAAGAAGATTTGGAGCTATCTGAAGGCAGTGGGAAAGGAATTATTTGATAGGGACCAACTAAAGGGTAAGGGAAGAGATGACTATGGGATAAGACTTGAAATAGTTTCTGTGTGGAGTTAGATAATGAATTAATTAAGGAGGAAAAATAGGAGTGATGTTGCAGTGATGGCCTAGTTAAGTTTGAATAACATGTACCTATAATGTACCCAGTCAGCAGAATTGTGGGATTTCTTTCATCTCTGTTCAGAAATTCACACATTTTAGCAGAGGAAGTTGATAGTAAGAGTGATCCGGGGTCAAAATTTGACCCCCCAAAAACATCCAACTAAGGATAAGGGGTCAAGGGATTTAAGAGAAGAGGACAGTGTAGAGTCAAAATGTTTATTAGATTGAATTATAGAGAGGTGAAAGTGAAATCAAAGCTGGGGAGATAATCTGAGAAAATATCAAGGAATGAAGAAATTGGAGGTTTTGGTACGAGCAAAGAACAAGTAGTATCAAAGAGGTTAAATATAGGGTAACTTGTAGATAATTAATAAATCTTTTTTTTCCTGATGAACTGGTTGATTCTTTGCATTTAACTATGCTACCTTATAAGACTGGCCAATTCAGAAAGAAGTCATATGAGCCACATTGAAATAAACCTTCTTCATCCAGGGAATAACTAAAGCAAAACTGGAAAAGATCTGAGACTAACTTTACATGACTCATTTCTGAAGTACTTTATGTAAGTCAATCTGTCAATAAATATTTACTACAAGTCCACATGGTGCACAGCACCCACAGTAAACTCTTTAAAGTAGATGGCACAATTGGGGAATGGCTGAACAAATTCTAGTATATGAATGTGATGGAATACTACTTCTCCATAAGAAACAATGAGAAGATTAATTTTTTTAAACTTGGAAAGAACTACATAGATAATGAAGAATGAAATAAATAGAACCAAGAGAACAATATATACAGCTACAAATGTAATATTTCAAGATTAACTTGTAAATGTTCACTTCCAAAGAATGAACTGAGAAGTGGAAACACAATAGGCATAATCCATATTTTTGCCAAATGATTCCTTGTATGGTATAGGGAGAGGAGAGTGACTAAATAAAATTTTGTTTTAAAAAAAAGATGGCAAACCTAAAACATATTCCTACCCTCAGGGAGTTATAGGCTTATAGAGATGATGAGAGAGATAAACAGTCTGGATAAAAATATATAAATCAAAATTTAGTTCTCTTGAATGGGTGTCAGATAATCTGTAATTCTCAATCAGAATTTTAGGAGGCCCAGATGCTTCTGAGCAAAATGGATGAAGTTAAGGAGAAAGAAATATAGTTCATAACCTAGAAAAATAACAAAAATTAAGAATTGATTCTTCTTAATAAAGTGCAAGATGTCAGAGGTCATACATTCAAAGACTATTTCAGTTGCAAAGTCAAATAAATTGATTAAGCCATCTTGGTATTAAGTAGGATATGACTGATAAACTTTAAAGGCAAGTGACTTTATCAAGTGAGGACATAAATCTTGTTACTATCTGACATAACAACCAGCTCCTTTGTAAGAAGTCTTCATCAATGCCCTTGGCTCTCTATTTATTAAATACAAGTCCTTCATTAAACAAAAAAGGAAACTGAGGAGGAGAGGGAGCCAAGATAGTAGAAAAAAGAAGGGACCCGCCTAATCTCCACCAAATTCTCATCCAAGCAACTTTAAAATGATGCCTCAAAACAAATTCTGGAGCAGCAGCATCGACAAAAGGACAGGGTGAAACCATTTTCCCATCTGAGACAACTTAGAAGGTCAGCAGGAAAAGTCTGTCACCGTAAGATGGGAATGGAGCATAGATGATTGCTCCAGTGAAGCCCTCACCTCCTCAAGCCAGTACAGATCACAGGGATGGGAATCAACAGCAGTGGCTTCTTGAGTTCTCAACTCACAGACAGTAAGGGAGTCAGACAAAATGGTCAAGATGTGATTATGTGGTTCCTTTTCTGCCAATGGGTATAGGAATCTGTTGCATTATTCACATGCAGGTCCAGGTCATAGTCCTGCATCACAGTCCATGATGAGAAGGAATACTAGAACATATATGCTTGTGGCCACAGGGAATCTAAGACCTTGGAGCACAGCCCAACTTTAACAGTCTTTTAAGTTTAAAGTCAAGAAAAAGTCTGAGGAAATGAGCAAACAAATGAAAGAAAGAAGGAAGGAAGGAAGGAAGGAAAGAAGGAAGGAAAGAAGAAGGAAGGAAGGAAGGAAAGAAGGAAGGAAAGAAGAAGGAAGGAAGGAAGGAAGGAAAGAAGGAAGGAAGTAAGAAGGAAGGAAGGAAGGAAGGAAGGAAGGAAGGAAGGAAGAAAGGAAGGAAGGAAGGAAGGAAGGAAAGAAGGAAAGAAGGAAGGAAGGAAAGAAGGAAGGTAAGGAGGGAGAAAGAAACACCACATAAAGTTATTATGGAGGAACAGAAGATTGAAACACAAACTCAGAAGAAGGAAAGAAAGCTAAACTTGCTCAATCCAAAGCCTCAAAGAAAAAGGTAAGCTGATTTCAGGCCCAAAAAGAATTCTTGGAAGAGCACAAAAATGATTTTAAAAATCAAGTAAGACAAACAGAGGAAATTAGAAAAAGAAATGACTGATGTAAGAAAAGCTTGAAAAAATTTAACAACTTGGTAAAAGAGGCCCAAAATTGATTTGAAAACTCCTTAAAGAGAAGAATTGGTCACACTGGAAAAGATGTACAAAAGTTCACTGAAGAAAAGAACTTCTAAAAAAGTATAATTGGCCAAATGGAAAAGGAGGTATGCTCACTGAAGAAAATAATTTCTTAAAAATTAGAATTGGCAAAGAGGAAGTTAATGACTCCCTGAAACATCAAGAAACAATAAAGCAAAATCAAAAGAATGAAAAAATGGTAGATGGTGTGAAATATATCATTGAAAAACAACTGACCTGGGAAATGGATACAGGAGAAATAATTTAAGAATTATTGAACTACCTTGAAATCATAATCAGAAAAAGAGCCTACACATTATCTTTTAAGAAATTATTTAGGAAAACTGCCTTATTCTAGAAACTGAGAGTAAAATAGAAATTGAAAGAATCTACCAATCCCTTCCTGAAAAATATCTCAAAATTAAAGTATCTTAGGAATATTATAGTCAAATTCCAGACTCCCAGGTCAAGGAGAAAATATTGCAAATAGCCAAAAAGAAACAATTTAAATATTATGGAACCACAGTTGGGATAATACAAGATTTAGCAGCTTCTACATTAAAAGATTGAAAGGTCTGGATTATGATATTCCAGAGGGTAAAAGAACTAAGATTACAACTAAGACTCATTTATCCAGGAAAAGAATATGATTTTTCAGGGGGGAAAATGGAATTTCAATGAGATAGAGGAATTTCATGCATTCTTGATGAAAATACCTGAACTGTATAGAATATTAAATACAAGACCTAAGGGAAGCATTAAAGTGTAAATAAGAAAGAAAACTCATAAGAGATTTAAATAAAGTTAAGTTGTTCACATGACTCCGTGGGAAAATTATAACACCTAAGATTTTATCAAGGCAGTTAGGAGTATTCATAGATAGAGGGCACAGGTGTGAGTTGAATCTGATGGGATAATCCTTAAAAAATGAAGTTAAGGGGTGAGAAAGAAAGATACAGTGGGAGAAGAGGAAAGAGAGAGGTATAATGGGGTAAATTTTCTCACCATATATGGGGCATGAAAGAACTTTTACAGTGGAGTGTAAGATGGAGAAAGGAACTATAGAACAATACTCTCATTGGAACTGACTCAAAGAGGGAATTATATACACACTCCGTTGAGTATAGAAATCTTACCTTACAGGAAATTAGGAGGGGAAGGGGATAGAAGTGATGTAGGAGAGGGTTGATAGAAGGAAGTACAGATTGCAGGAGGTAGTGGTCAAAAGCAAAATGATTTTGAGGATGGACATGGTAAAAGGAGAAAGAGAATAGGATAAATGAGGGGATAGGATAGATATGCAGTAATCATCATGAAAAAAAAATTGTTTCTCTAATAAAGGCGTAATTTCTCAAATACATAAAGAAGCTAGTTAAATGTACTAAAAAACAAACAAATTGTTCCCTTATTGATAAATGAGCAAAGGATTTGAATAAGGCAGTTTTCAGATGAAGTAATCAAGGATATCTACAGCTATATGAAAACATACTCTAAATAACTATTTATTAGAGAAATGCAAATTAAAACAACTCTGAGGTACAACTTCACATCTATAGGATCAACTACTATGACAGAAAAGGAAGTAACAAACATTAAAGGGGATTTAGGAAAATTGAGACACTAATAAATTGTTGGGAGATTTGTGAACTGATTCAATGATTCTTGAAAGCAATTTAGAACAAAACTGAAAGGGATATAAAATTATGCATACTCTTGGACCAAGCAATACTACTATAAGGTCTATAACCAAAAGAGATTTTTTAAGGAAAATGATCTATTTGTATAAAATATTTATAGCAGCTCTTTTAGTGATGGTAAAGAATTGCAAAGTAAGGAGATGCCCAACAATTGGAGAATGGCTTTACAAGTAGTGGCATATGATTGTAATGGAATACTAGTGTGCTATTGGAAATGACAAGCAAGATGAGTTCAGAAAAACCTGGAAAGACTTATATGAACTGATTCTGAGTGAAGTGAACAGAAACAGGAGAACATTTTACATAGTAACAGCAATATTATTATATGAACCACTGTGAATGACTTAACTATTCTTAGCAATACAATGATCCAAGGCAGTTTCGTAGAACTCATGATTAAATATGTCATCTGCCTCCAGAAAAGGATTGATGGAGTCAGTATTCAGTCCAAAGCATACTATATTTCGTTCTCTTTCTTCATTTTTTCTTCCACAAAAAGACTAATATGGAAAAATATTTTACATAATTGTACATGTAAAATTGCTATCAGATTGCTATCTCAGGATGAAGGAGGGGAAAGAAAGAAAATTTGGGACTTGATACTAAAAAATGTTTAAACCATTTTTACATGTAGTTGGGGGGAAATGAAACATAATTCTTTAAAAAAAGGAAAGGAAAGGAAACTGAGGCCCTTCAAGATGAAGGATCTATAGCAAAGTCAATATTAGAACCGAGACCTTTTGATTCTAAATCCAATATTCTTTCTACTAAACTATAAACCAAAATTAATTACTCTGTATATTTTGGTTTTCAGAATCTGTTTCTATGTAATATAGTTTGGATATTTTCTTTGATTTAAAAAAAAATAAAAATGTAATCCAAGTCTATCCTTGTTTCAGGATAAAAGGTAGAGACTATCTTGGAGGACATGAAAGATGGTTTGATATTGCCACTCCCACACTATAAATTTTTATTGTTAAATATTAGAATCGTTATTTTAAACCCACAAAATTTGTCCAGCCTTGAATTATGGCTGCTGTGGTAACATAGACACCCTTTCCCCCTGCCAAATGTTGATACTCATGGGGCTGAATACTTTACAAGCAATTTGGTGTCTGAATTCTTGGTGCTTTCTCATACTTGCCAAGCCTTCAGAACTCATTGTCACAACCTTCTGATTGTGTCAACCGAAACAACAAGGACAGCAACAACAGGCTGATAATGCAGTTCCATTGGTTTCTGCCAGGGAAGAAGGAAGGCCTGAAATGAATTGAGGAGATGCACATGCTGTCTTGGTTCCCCATCCCAGGAGAACATGAAAGGGGTGCCAAGTTGGAATCTGCTGAGTTTTTTTTTAATATTCAACAGAGACTATGAAAATATGAAGCCTCTTCCATAATGTCTGAAAGATTTATGTAAGGAATAGGAAGCTCTTCTCAGCCCAAGTTTCCCAAGTGCTTCCAATCTGAATAACAGTCAGAGAAAGAGATGAAAATTCTTCCTTTGGGGAGCCCAGATTGAGACTAAATCATTCTGGGTGTTGGCTGTACTTTGTACATCTATGCATGGTACATAAACCAGAACTAAACTAAATTTAATTAAAGTTAGTTTATAATTTTGCCATTACTTAGCGTTAAATCAGTCTAGATTTTGTCAAATGGAAAGTAAACAGTTTTTGGACATTGGAAAGGCTATCATGGAGAAGGGGTACTGAACTTTTCTTCTTGGGCCCAAAGTTCAGAACTGGGAGCAATGGGTCCAAGTTAGGAGAGGTAGATTATTTTAGAAAATTTATACTTCATGTTAATAAAAGATTCCTAATAGAGTTATCAAAAAGGTGAATGAGCTGCCTCAGGAAGTAATAAGTTCCCATTTCCATGGAAGTCGTCAAGCAAAGGCTAGACAACCCTCTGACAGGTATGTAGGACAGAGAGCTGGAATAGGTTTTGTGATTCTCTATAATGGTTAAATTGGGATTTTAACTAAATAAGAGAGTTATAAAAATGGCTGCCCAGTATTACCCCTTAAGTCAGGAAAACTATTAGCAGCTTTTAACAATTTTGTTTAATCAGAATATTAGTAAAAAGAAGGAAATGTGGAAGGGAACGAGATTGCCTAACCTACCCTAAATGCTGATCTGGTGAAATGAAGCTCACACCTCCACAGAGTTCCAATCTCTGTGTGGGAATCCTGGTCACTCACCAGCAAGCTGGGCAGGATCCAGGCAAGGTCCCAATGCAGAAAAACTCTCATGAGCTAAGCTCACAGAGGCAGTAGTGAACCCAATGAGAAAGTCCCTGACTCTAAGAAACTCCAAAGCCGAAAGTCAAAGTCCAAAGTGGAAGGGAGGGAGGAAGGAAGGTAGGAAAGAAGGAAGAAAGGGAGGGAGGAAGGAAGGAAGGAGGGAAGGAAGGAAGGAAGGAAGGAAGGAAGGAAGGAAGGAAGGAAGGAAGGAAGG
>NC_058131.1:172225756-172234856 GCF_016433145.1 Gracilinanus agilis | reverse complement strand
AGAGAGAGAGAGAGAGAGAGAGAGAGAGAGAGAGAGAGAGACAAAGAGAGAGACAAAGAGAGACAAAGAGAGAGAGACAGAGAAGAGACAGAGAGAGAGAGAGAGAGAGAGAGAGAGAGAGAGAGAGAGAGAGAGAGAGAGAGAAAGGAGATGACTGAGGAAGAAGGATCCTAACAGCATGGCTAGAAATGGAGTCTTTGTGTAAAGACTGTATGTAAGGTTTTGGTTTACAAAGACTCCATTCCAGAAGCAAAGCCAAAACACCAACATAAGTATAACTGTGTGTTTTTTTAATTAGGATTTTGGAGAAAGTCTGTCCTAGGGAGATTCTGCTACTGTGATTTCAAACAGAAACTTCTCATAGTTAATAATCTAGATAGTTTTCATATATGGAGGCTACACATTGAAGGCAACAAGCCTTCCACTGGTTACCATCATCTTGGTGAAGGAACAATCACTGTCTTTGACTGATTTAGCCCAGGAACTCCCTGGGAAAAAAGATGCCCTCCCAAATGGAATGATTGACTTGCCCCAATTTTTTCCTGTATAAGCAAGGGGATAGGTACACTAAGCCAGTGATGGGCAAACTTTTTAAAGAGGGGGCCAAAGGAAAGAAAATGCTCATCTGTCAGTCTGTTTCTAAGGCAACTCTTTCGAAGTTTCATTGTATTGTATCCTACTCATTGTATTCGTCAGATTAGGAATAATGTCTCTAGGTTGGAATAGAACATTTCAGGGGGCCACATCTGGCCAGCGGACTGTAGTTTGCCCATCACTATCCTAAGCAAGTGGAGCAAGTCATGTATGTCTTATAGACTTTAGTTCTGAGTGATATCAAAATCTTATTTATTTGCAATTTATCATAGAGGGTGGTTGGGTGGTGCAAGAAGTACTCATATACAGCAATAACTATCTTGACTCCTACACACACTTTTCTTTCTTTTTTTCTTTTAAACCCTTACCTTCCATCTTAGGATCAATACCATGTATTAGTTCTAAGGCAGAAGACTGGTACAGGCTAGGCAATGGGGGTTAAATGACTTGTCCAGGGTCACACAGCTGGGAAGTGTCTGAGGCCAGATTTGAACCCAGGACCTCCTATCTCTGGGTCTGGCTCTCACTCCACTGAGCCACCCAGCTGCCCCCTTACCCACACTTTTCTCACCAAGTTTTTCATATCTAAGAATTAGAGACAAAACACTACTTACAGTACAGAGCAGAATTCGTTAACCCCTTTCCCAGTCAAGAGCACTAAAGTTTCTAACCATAATTAACGGCAATAATATTATATACTAATGCTATTATAATATAACTCATTGATTCCTGCAACTTGAGGCAATGACCAGAGAAATTGGGTAGTGGTACCTATTCAGTATTTTTTAATATTTTCTAAGACCTCATTAATTATAAAAAGCCTGCCTAAGGCTTTAAATGCTACTATTTTCCATCAAATTGCATCTTGATTCCTCTCTGAGAGGCACTTAAGGATTTGATTTGGCATTACCTAGAAGATAAGTCAGACCTGGAATAAAAGATAGCAGAAAGGCTTGCATTCTGATAGGGGCCATCCAATCATTTTTGAGAGCACTGGTCTGGAAGTCAGGACACCAGGGTTCAGATCCCGGCTCTTACTCCTTCTAGAATCAGTGACTTTGAATGAGATTTTATCTTCCTGGACCTCAATTTCCTCACATGTAAGATGGAGATAATAACACTTCTATTGTCAGCTTTACAGGATCTGTGATGAAAGAATTTTGCCAAACTTAAAACAGTATAGAAATGCGAATTATCATTGTTATTGGAAATTTCTCAGGCACCTGGTAGGGGCTCTGTAGAGGAGGTTCCTGCCCAGGACCAATGGTTGGGCTTAGATGCCCAGAAAGGTCCCCTCTGACTTTAAGAATCTCCCCGTCTTCCAGCCTCACTTGTACCCTCTTTTGAAGCCCAGCTCCGATCCTTAAATAGCAATGACATCTATCAGGATTCTTAACAAATGCATCTTCCCTGAGTGCTAAGTAAACTGCCTCCACTTACAGTGTCGATACCAAAGTGGGACCTCCCTTGCTTCTCAAACAGCCTTAAGAGATGGCAATTGGCTGCCATCTCTGACTCCTGTGCATGGTGAGAGCCGTCAATGAGCATGTCAATAAGATACCGGGGGCTATTGATCAGCATAGGCATTTAGGGGTCACCAGTCAATAAGAACCCTTGCCAGGAGATGTAGAAAATGATAGCTTTCAGATAAAGGCAGTAATGTGAGGCTCCCAAAGGAGGAATAATATAGCTCAATTTCCCCTGTCCTGCCACTTGTCAATTTCCTTTGGTTTTTCTGGGGTGGGGGAAGGAAGAGGAAGAAAAGTGGGGGGAGACAGTAAGAGAGAAACTTGAGTGTTTGACTGAAAACATCTCAGAGAACAAAAAACAGCAGCCACAAGGAGACCGCAGATCAACCCTGAGGCTGCCTGAGAAGGAAGAGCTAAGAAGCAGGTAGGACGCCTCAATCAAGTCCATCTTGGGGGGTTGACTTTAACTGGGAACACAGAAGAGCCTCTCTAATGGCAGCCATTTGGTAACCCACAGCTGTTTCATGTTGTCATGGCCCCAGCCAAGGACTTCAATAAATTACTTTCCATCTGAAATCATAGCAATGTTACTGATCCTTTGTGGAGATCAGATACCCTTATCGTAGAATCACAGCATCCTAGAGTTTAAAGGAATCTCAGAAGTTTCCTAATCCAACCCATACCTAAAGAAGAAGCATCTCAAACCTCAAAAACCATTTCAAACAGAAGCTAGAACTGGAAAGGAATTTGTAGGAGGGTTGGACCTCCAATGCCCCCCTAATTCAAAGATTTTATCATCTCTGCCTGCATCATCTGTCTGAGCAACGGGTCAAAATCACAAGAGATATGATAGTGATGGGTTGTAAGAACAATATATTGAGTCTTTCTGAGGAGTTCTGGGGTCCCTACAGGCATTATTACCATAGTCTACCTTGTATGCATCATGATAGCCTGTCAGAGATCATGGCACATACTTCACTCTTCACTGAATATGGGATTTCATCCATGGGAATACTCGCTTCCTTAAGACAGCTAGGTGGCATAGTGGAGAGAATTCTGGACTTAAGAAGAATTGAATCCTCTATCAAACACTTATTGGTAGCACAAGCTTGGTCAAGTCACTTGACTGCTCTGTTTCAGTTTCCTCCTTGGTGAAATGGGGATAGATCATGGCACATGCTTGTCTTCATCCAATCTGGGATTTCATCCATGGGAATACTCTCTTCCTTAAGACAGCTAGGTGGCATACTGGATAGAGTTCTGGGGTTAAGAAGAATTGAGTTCAAATCCTGTATCAAACACTTACTGACAGCATGAGCTTAGTCAAGTCACTTACGTGCTCTCTGTTTCAGTTTCCTCCTTAGTAAAAAGGAGATAATAATAGCATATCCTGAGGTTGTTGTGAGGATAATATGGCATATTTGTAAAATGCTTTAGAAACTTCAAAGGGCTGTTTAAATGCCAGCTATTGTTGTTATACAAAATTGCAGACCCTTTTCACCTTAGCAGATGGTTTAATGAATGGCTGTGTCAACATCCCTGGTAACAAGCCTCTCCATATTTCAACAGACATGCACTCCATCATCAAACTTGCCTACAGTCTTTCCACCTTTGTTGAAGTTGACAGTTTGTGCTGCTCTGGCATGATCACCACAACCCGGGATGAGTTTTGGACCATGATGAATCATTGGAGAAGGTTCTCAGTGAAGGATTAGGCATGAGGTAGGAAGACTTATCTTCCTGAGCTAAAATCTGACCTCAGACACCATATAACTCTGGGTAAGTGACTTAACACTGATAGCCTCAGTTTCCTCACTTATAAAATGATCTGGAAAAGGAAGTGGCAAACCACTCCAGTGTCTTTGCCAAGAAAATGCCAAATGGAGTTACAAAGAGTCTAACATGACTGTAAGTGACTGAATAACTTCAAAAGGAATTTATTGATGATGACAATCTTAATTATTCCATTCTTCCTTGTAGGGTATAATTAAGGGTTGATTTGCAAATGCAGACAGGTTATATGCTTCACAGACAATAAAAAGACAAAGATCAAGTGGGGAAAGAATCCAGGAATCTAATTTTTGTACAGTGCTTTAACCATTGAACCATGCTGCCAAAGGGTTGGACTGCCTGTTCAGAATAAATTGGGTAGGTTTTCACCATTCTAAACGACAGAGAAGAGTTAAACCTTTAGAACAAGTTGACTGCTCAGTGAAACACAAGAAGCTAATAATATTAACTAGTTTCCTCTCCAATCCATCTTTTACACCTCTGAGCAAAAAGTCTTCCCAATGAATTGTCTTATCATATCACTCCTCTCTTTAAAAATCTTTGGCGTCTCCCCATTGTCTAAAGGATAAAAAAATCTCCTCTTTTACCTGGAATCCAAGACCCTCAACAATCTAGCTTCAACCAACTTTTCCAATCTTATTTCATATCCTATTCTATACTCTAAGCTTCATACAAACTGGATTCTTATTCTCCCCTGATTTCATTCTGCCCTTCTTCCCTCTCTACATTTGCCCAAATATGGAAATGAAGTTCCTACCACCACTACCACAGCTAGCTTAGGCATTATTTCCTTGACGAACCTTCCCTGATATCCTCGGAGTGATCATTTCTATTTTTAATCTCTCAGGTCACATTGATTTATCCTGTCCTCTAAATCATATTATAACCTGTAATTCTAGATATAGTATGTTCAAATACATATCTATATGTCTATATCAATATAGCTATATAGACCTATTGATATGTCTAGACAAATCAATAGATATATAGCCATTTGACTATATACAGAGACATATTAATAGATATATAACCATATGGATATAGACATATAGATTATGGATATGATCTCGTTTCTAGATTGCAAGCTCCTAGAGGGCATGGACTATGACTTATTCAACTTTGTTTTCTATGTGTCTTGAACATAGAAAGCAGTTCAAAGAATCTCAGAGTTGGAAGAGATTAATTGATAACAATATCCTTCAAGTCCTCTTTAGCCTTAACTTGAAAAACTCCTTTGAAAGGAAGCCTATTATAATGCCACCAAACCCTTCAGAGGCATGCAGTTCCACTTTGGGATAACTCTGCTGGGAAGTGTGCTCTTATATGAAGTTAAAACTTGTCCCTTTGCAACTTCTACCCATCACTCCTAAGACTACCATAGAGCAAGGTTAGAACAGAACTAATCCCTATTCTGTATAACAGTCCTTCAAATACTTGAAGACAATTCTCATATATCTTCTCTTCTCTAAATCTCCAGGCCCTTCCAAAGACCCTCTGATGCCATGGTTTTCAGTTCTATCACATATTAAATAATAATATTACACATAATATAATTAATTCATATGAATCATTCTCCACTAAAACAATTTCAAGCTTGTCAAAATCCTCTCTAAAATGTAATATACTGAACTGAGCACAGTATTCCAGATTTGATCTGATCAGAGGAAGGTATATAAGCTCTTTTGGTACAATGACTAAGAACTAAATCAGAACTGTGAAATTAGAAACTTTCAGGTAGTCAGAAGGATTTAAGTAAAGGAAGTCCTATCCCTCTTAGCTATCAAGAGAGTGAAGGAGAAGTGAACCAAGGCTGACTTCTTAAGAACTCTCTTGGGAGTTCCCAGACTGACATTTTTTTTCCTTACTCCACTCACCTTCTTAAGACATAGATAGTAATATTCTTCTAAATCCTACAAACAAGCTTTCTTTTTCTCTTTGATATCAGAAAAGTAACCAAGCAGTTCTTCCTTGGCCATACTCACATGCTATACAAATGGCAAATCCTGAATTGCTTCCACAATCTAACTCCTTCTATAGCCTTCTAAATGCTCAAAAAGAATTTGCCTTTCTAGTTTTCTCTTGATTCTTCTGTTTGCTTTACAAAGATCCTACTCAATTCTAGTCCTATCCTCAGGAACGGACTTCTATTAAATACCTCTATTCCCTTAAAACTCCATGCTTTTCTCTAAAAGATTATACTCAGGTTTTCAAGGTAAATTCTTAATCCTTATAAATCTATGTCTGGTATCTTTTGAAATGTGTTCCAAAATTTCCTCTTATTTATTTTGTTATTAATTCATTTGTTTTTTTTTGTTTTTTTAAATTTTTAAATTTTTTTTCCATCTTACCTATGATGAAAGTACAAAAGTCACTCATGGGCTTTATTCCAGTTCTGACTAGCAGAGGAATTTCAACTTTCTCTATTCCTTACCTGGGCCTATTTATCCTCCTTAGTCAGTCTGGAGTAGCTGCTCCCCCATCTTCTAACCCCACCTCTGATAGTGAGGATACAGAGCACTAAAGTTCAAAACTCCTCAGCTCAATAGATCCATTTGTCTCAGATTATCTGATGGCAGGAATTCAAATATATACTGCAATGTCCAGCAAACTCCTCTCATTTAGAAGAGAAGTTGCCAGGTCTTCAGTGATCCTGATTGTTTTTCCTTAGTTCTTGAAATAGTTCTAACTACTTGGAATATTTATTTTTGATTCAAAAGCCCTGGATTTGGGTTAAAATATTCCTAGGACTTCTCCTTTTGGTGAATTTCAGTTTTGGTTGTTTACATGTTGACTCCCCCACTAGAATATGATCTTCCTGAAAACAGGGAATTTATTTTTTTGCTTTATTGGTGTCCTTAGTACTTAATATGGTGTCTAGAACTAGAACTAATAAATGCATGTTGACACAAATATGTACCATATGTGTTATTTGGAATTTTGGGGGTTCCATTGAGTGGTATTTGGGGCTCATTTGAGCTTTAAGATATTTAGATATATGACAAATTTCCTGTGGACATTTAGGGGACTTGGAAACTACATTTTCCATGATTCAATGGGTTTTCGGTTTTGATGTGATGGCGTGTACCAAGGTAAAACATAGCTTAAATTGGGAGGTCAGGCTTGAGACTTCTTCTTTGGTACATAAGAGAGGTGAGAGAGGGTAATGACTAATGGCGGGGGATTTGAAATAGATTTTAGCAGGCGTGTGGCCATTTCTTATTTTGTCAACATGGCCCTAATTAAAATATTACTTCTCCTTTTATTCTCAGTCTCTATTATTTTTAATTATTACAGTTATGACAAATTCATGCAAAAGCTTAATAGGAAATGGATCTCATTTTTGGGTGAAAAAGGTTAACTGGAAGGATGGCAATAGAATCTACAGAATTAAGTATGTTGGTCAAAGAGAGAGTTTAGAGGGAAATAAATTGAATCTTTTTTTGGATATGATAAGTTTGAGAGGCTTATAGGACATCCACATGGAGATTTCTACCAAGTAGTCAGTGAGGCCCAGGAGAGAAATGAAGCTTGGTAATGAAAACGGATCATAGTTATCTCACTGTTCTATAGTTTGTCCCATGGTTTAACTAGGACAGGGGACATTCTAGGTGTCCTTTATTCTGAACACTATATCTGTTATGGCACTGAACTTTTTTGGTTGCCTTGTCATACCATTGATAGAGGTGACTAGCTGTCACATTATAATCTTGTAGCATGCTTTTCCCATCCTGTGCTTATGAGGTTGATTTTTGGAACTCATGATTAGAACTTTAGATGTAACCCTTTTGAGGTGAAATGGAAAGGAATGAGTCTACATTTACATGTGTTCATCTTCATGCCCTTCTGTGGCTTAATTCTCCTTCAGGGCTGCCCTTGATGTTCTTAACCTGATTTTCACTGAATAAAAATATTGGAGAAAGAATCCCACAGAGTGATTGCCCCATATCATTCTCCCGAAGGATGGCTTTTCTTCTGGCAAGCATGCCAACTAGACAAAGTTTTATGTTACTCTTGAGAACAGACAGCCTATGAATTTATAAGCCCAAAGCTACCTTAGATGTTCCCATTGCAACCATTATCACCAGATTTAAAGCATGAAACAGATAGTTTCAAAATCAAGAGAGTCTTGTGTTTTAAAATGACATTACCTCTTTGTTTCAGTCTCTAATTTGTTGAAGGAAGACAGCATGTGATAATAGAAAGAATTGAAGACCAGGAGACCTAGGTGACCTTGAGTGAATCGCTTCCTTTCCCAGGGTCTAAAGTTTTTCTTAACTAAATGGAACAGCTATGTGTGGTATCATCCCTATCAATGCAGCAATTTCTACCACGAGTGTCCACTCATTTTCCCTGGGCTGTCTCTCTCATTCGACCTAGTCTTCCATGTACTGATATGATTCCCAAAGAAAAAAAAAATCACCATTCACTCGCAATTCAAATTTTATGAATGCTAGTGGTAGCCCTTCTATGGGAAATATGCAATAATATATCTCCTATAAGCCCCCACTTGTGTGCTTACCCCCTACACAAAATCGGTAATTTATAATAATGCTACCATTTACTTTAAAACATAAAACTTTTATATAACAATAAGGCAAGACAAAAAAAAATTAATCTGTAAGCATTAGAGATTCCAACAGGTTTAAGTTAATTTATAATAAGATATATTTAGAGTACAAAATTCATAATATTTTTCCTTTTGTTTCTATAGTTAGGTAAGAGATGAAAGGATCACTATTAGGACACTACTTAGATAGCAAAAACCCTTTAACAATGGGATGAGTGTTGGTATCTCAGTCTTGTTCTGTATTTCTTCTGTAGACCCAAAAATTGCCCCATATCTTCATCCTGCAAACAAAAGAGCATAAGAAAATGGGAAGAACAGAATCAACCACACTATGAGAAATATAATTAGATTGATCAGATGTACTTGTCAGAGAAGTAAAATGACTTGCTTAGAGATGGGTATTTATTTTACTCAGATGAAGCTAGGAAAAGGGAAAATGATTTCCATTCCTTCTAAGTCTCTCTTTTTCCCTCAGTACTTGATTCATCTGAATGAGGGTCCCATGATAAAAGGAAAAGGAAAGGAAAGGAAAGCAAAGGAAAGGAAAAGAGAAGAAAAGGGAAAGAAAAGAAGAGAGAAGAAAGGAGAAGAAAAGAAAAAGAAAAAAAAAGAAAAGGAGAGGAGAGAAGGGGAGAGGAGAGGAGAGGAGAGAAGGGCAGAGGAGAGGAGAGGAGAGGAG
>NC_058131.1:172159978-172222772 GCF_016433145.1 Gracilinanus agilis | reverse complement strand
AAGGAGAGGAGAGGAAAGGAAAGGAAAGGAAAGGAAAGGAAAGGAAAGGAAAGGAAAGGAAAGGAAAGGAAAGGAAAGGAAAGGAAAGGAAAGGAAAGGAAAGGAAAGGAAAGGAAAGGAAAGGAAAGGAAAGGAAAGGAAAGGTTAGAAAAGACAGTTTATAGCCCACTGCTTAGCCCTTTGGTTTTCACCTCTTGGAGTCTCCATAGGAGGCTTGGATTTAAGGAGCTGAATTACTAATGTCCTTGCAATGGCCACCACTGATGTCAGCACTATTACAGCCCTGCTACTGTTCCATGTTTCTGAGATGTATCTTTACTCATCTTCAGATGTTCTCTTGTTTTTCTCAAAAAAAGTCCTTAAAATTTCTTTCGTAGAGAAAAGCTCTGCCCTCTGATCTTGATCTCAAACTAGCTTTCTTTCTTCCTGAGCTGAGCTATGAAGAAAAAATCATCCTCAGGGTCTCTAGCAATTTAGGACCCCTTAAAAACTATCCAGTTTAAGCCTTGACAAAAAGACTTACAAATATATGTTACTCAATATAAACCAAATGCAGAAATAATAAGTATATCCCAGTCCATGCATAAAACTAGGTTATATTCTTCCATCAATGCACACAACATCTGTGGGAAAGAATGGGCACATACTTTTAGATATCTAACAGGGAAACAGAGTGAGGACAACCTCTATGGTCTGGGAAGCTCACATCTCTAACTTTAGGCCCTGATATTCTTGGCTCTTTGACGTACAATCT
The DNA here is from genome assembly GCF_016433145.1 of Gracilinanus agilis. Lineage (NCBI taxonomy): Eukaryota > Metazoa > Chordata > Mammalia > Didelphimorphia > Didelphidae > Gracilinanus > Gracilinanus agilis. The sequence continues at coordinate 172,222,018 of NC_058131.1, read as the reverse complement.
GAATTTAATGGAGCTGCTTCTCTGATAACTGTTTTCCTTCTGGTCCTCATCACTCTCCTGTTAAGTAAATCTGCTCCTCTTCTACTCCAGAACTGAAGAAACAGAGACAAGCTCTTTTAACTCACAATCACCCTTAAAATGGCACTTGTGAAAAAAGAATTATATTAAAGCATTAAGGCAAAGCACTGCAGTTTCTTTAGTCTGACTTTCTGGGAAATTCATATAGGGCAAGTCAGTTCTTCACTCAGGTAGATGTTCTGTTGTCCAATCAGCTCTCAGCTTAGCTTATAGCAGAACAGCTCTCAAGCCTTCGAATTCTCACCATTCAACCAGACAGCAGGGCAGAGCAAGAAGCTCCTGTGAGAGGTTTCATCTCTCTCAAGTTGTAGATAACACCCAACCACCACCATCTCCATTAACAATAATAATCACATCATTACACACAATTTGACACACAATAACACCAGTATCAGACATTGTACTAAACATTTAACAAATATTATCTCATTTAATGCACACAACAACCCTGGGAGGTAGATGCTACTATTTCCCCCATTTTACAGTTGAGGAAACTGAGACATTGATTGTCCTTTTTGAAGAGGACTAATGACATCATGGAATGGTCTCTTGACTCACCAGTGAATTGGATTTAAGTGAGGCAAAATTGCATAAAGTCACCATCTTCAGTCTTTCTTTTAGAGTCATTGAAGTCCAATGGCAAGACAAAAGACAGAATAATTGGCGAAAGCCCAAAATGCTGTGGATGACTTTCTCTGACCAAGCTCTAAGTGCTCCACCATACCTGCTTCAGCAGCCTTCATGGATCCTGGAACAAACTGTTCCCAACTGCTCATTCTAGCTGGAGAATATTTATATTTATATGGTAGTTGTCCCCCTAACTTCTGAAGCAAACAGAATTTAAGTAACTTGATCAAGGTCACACAAATTGTAATTGCCTCATGCTGTTTTATTTGAATCTGCCTGACTCCAAGCCCAGCATTCAGTTTAGTGAACCCCCTATATGCCTTGAAGATACCTCTAAATAGTGCTAGAGAAAATTCATAACTTTTCCAATGAATATCAGCCTTTGTCTATCAGCAACACATAATCCAGCAATCTTTACTTTTCATCTGTCCCTCTTGCTCTATTCTTAAATGTTTCCTGCTGCCTTTCCAACTCGGTCTCTGTGTCCTAGCTTCTTCATCATTCTCAATGGCATAAAGAAGAGTCTTCTGGTATTCATTTCATCTTCCCCTTATGAGATAAAACTCATAAAAATCCATCTTTCTTTTACCTATGAATCTAACAGTCCTTATTTAATCTTCCCAGACTCCAAACAATCATTTATTGCTTTAAGAGTTTAAATACTTTCAAACTCTAAAAACAGTTGCATAAAAAAGAGTTTAGGAACAGCAATTCCTGAAGCTTCAAATATCTCTTTCCTCTAAGGAGATCCTCTAACTTCTCAATATGGCCCTTAGGAATCTATGTCTATCTTCATATTTAACGGTAAAAGTGAGTTTTTTTTCACATATACACGTTCTTACGTAAACACGGGATTCTCTGCCCCTTTCAGCAAACCAAGCTGTTCACATATGAAGAGGACAGCCTATTATATCTTTTGTAAGTTTATTAATCCTTTTTTTTTATATAAGAGCTCATTCTTTGCTCCCAGATTTTTTTAAGTTTTCTTTTGTCTTCAACCACCAAACTAAACGCATATGAATGGTATAATATCCTCCATTAAAAAAATGAATTAGGTTCCTTTGGTTCTAATATAATAAGAGAATAAGAGCTAAGGTCTGTAATAAGAATATCTAAGGTAGCTTTAGACATAAAATTTTAGGCTGTTCTAGAAAATCATGTAATATTTTCACCAATTGATATGCGTGCCAGAGGCAAGGCCATTCAAAAACCTAATGAAAAGAAGAAAGCAGAATTTAAATGAAAGACTACTACAGTCTGACTTGAGATATTAATTTGTTTCCTCCCCCTCAAAAAAGAATAATTTTACAAAGTTTGACTGTCCCCAAACCCAGGCTGGATCAGTAGTTATTAACCTCTGATGCCCCTATGTCTACTCTTTGGTCCACGAGGCCTAGCTGATGCTACTACCACCTGTGACCACCTACTATGTTGGTTTCATCCATTCTCACGTTGTCCATGATTTACACCAGAAATCGGGGGAAGAGTTACAGTATCAGCTGTGAGATCCTGGGCTGAATTGTAGTTGCTGTCTCATGCCACTAGCTACAGAGTAGAACTTTAATCCTATTTCCACTTTTCCCCTATTCTCCAAATTCCAAATGCTTTTTGGAATAATCCAACCATTACTGAACATGGACATCATCATGATTCTAGAGAACCAACTACTATAATTGTACCACAGTCTACTTCTCCTTAAAAAGACCGAAAGCTTTTATTAACTGAGCCCAAACACTAAGGCATGTTCTTGAGTTTCTGGGATTTTCTTTTCTTTTCTTTTCTTTTTTCACTGCCCTTTATATTCCTTCTAAATTGGGATCCAGGGAAAATAGTCATCTTCCTGTTTCTGGCTAACTGATATATTTATCTGATGTGTCTGAGCAAGGATAGGGACTGCATGACTTTTCTTTTTTTAATTTTTTTAATCCTATCTGGAGTAAAAATGTCAAATAAGATAATCTTGCATTTTCAGTGTTACCTGACTGAGCCCTTGTAGATAACCCTATTCACAATATCATAACAACCACTATTATTCTGACCTGTTATACTAATCCTGCCTTGCCATCTGGAATTATTAACATCAGTGAGCTGTCTGGCTTAGTTTGCCTCTGTAGCCTGGCTTCCAACCTCATTATTCAACTGGAATTTTTCTCTCCAAAGTTACCAGAGATCTCTTAATTTCTAAATCTAATGACATTTTTGTAGTTTTCCTCCTTCTTGACTTCTCTGCAACACATACTTTGGGGAACCTTCTCCTAGATGCTCCCTCCTCTCTGGGCTTTTCTTACCTTTGTTTCCCCTGGTTTTCCTCCTACCTTTCTAACCTCTCCTTTTTAGTTTCCTTTTCTGGATTTTCATTCGTATCACACTTACTAAATTATGAATCTCCCCAAAGACTCTGACTTGCATGTTCTTTTCTTTTCTCTCTATACCATCTTTCTCTGTGAGCTCATCTGCTTTCATGAGTTTTATTATTATCTCTTTTCTTAGATCTATTCACCTAGCCCTAGTTTCTCTCCTGAACTCTAGTCTGGTATCTCTTGCCTATTACGTATTTCTTATTGAAAGACTCATAGTCATCTCAATCTCAACATGTCAAAAACAGAATTCATCATATTCCACTACCAACACTTCCCCTACAAAAGCAAAACCTTCCCCTCTTTTAAACTGCTTTATTATTTTCAAGGATATCACTATTCTCCAGGTCATTCATACTTGGGACCTCAGCACATACTTTGACTTCTCATTTTTACTTACTCCATATAATATAGTCCATTGCCAAATATTATTTCAATGTTCACAACATCGCTTCTATACGTACCCTTCTTTTCACTCACACAGCCATTACCCTAGTTCAGTGGTTCCCAAACTTTTTTGGCCAACCGTTCCCTTTCCAGAAAAAAATATTACTTAGCTCCCTGGAAATTATTTTTTTTTAATTTTAATAGCAATTAATAGGAAAGATAAATGCACCTGTGGCCATCACCTCCCCCACTAGATTGCTGCAGCACCCACTGTGGGCAGAGGCTCCCACTTTGGGAATCACTGTCCTAGTTCTAGCCCTAATCACCTCTCACCTGGATTATTTCAACAGCTGTTCAAGTAGTCTCCCTTCTTTTAAGTTTCTCCCCACTCCAATACATTGTCTAAACAGCTACCAAAGTGATTTTCCTAAAGCATAGATCTGACCATGTCACTCTCTACTCAATAAACCCCAGTGATTCTCTATTACCTCAACAATCACATATAAGTCCTTGGTGAGCATTAAGAAACTGGCCCCTTCCAGCTTTCTAGTCTTCTTATGCTTTATACCCTCCACACACTGTATAATATAATCATATTGTCCAAAAACCCTGTCCCCAAACATGACACAGTCCATCACCTATCTCTGTGCTTCATGACTGGAATGCTCTGTTCTCATCTCCATTTCTTAGATTCTCTGACTCCCTTCAAGACTCATGAAATGCCACTTTCTGTAAGAGAACCCCAGATATTAAAGAATTTTCCTTTAAAGTTACTGTCCATTTACTCTGTATTTATGTAATTAATATACTAATTATTTTCATATCATCTCCCCAATCAGAATGTAATGTGATTGAAGGAAGAGAGTGTTTTGCCTTTCTTTGTACCCCTAGCACATAGCCAAGTGTTTGGCACATAGTAAATAAATAAAAAATTCATATTAAATAGAATAATGCTCAGCCATGGAGCAGGGAGGGCAATACAAGTTTTAATGGACCTAATGATTTCTCAGAGGCCATTGCTAGCCAGGTTTTCTTTTTTTAAAATTTTCATTCATTCATTTACTTATTTAATATTTATTTTTTTGGAGTTTCATTATACATTTGAAATCATATAAAACATTTTGCTATATTAGCTATGTTGCAAAAAAGAGCAAGACATATAAAGTAAAAATATGCTTTAGTCTGTACTGAGGTCATCGATCCTTTCTCTGGAGAGGGAATAGCATTTTTCATCATAAGAACTTTGGAATTGTCTCAGATCATTGTACTGATCAAAATAACGTGCCTTTTCTTTCACAGTTAATCATCATTATAATAGTACAGTTACTGTGTACAATATTCCCTTGGTTCTGCTCACTTTGCTTTGCATCAGTTCATGTAAGTCTTCCCGGGTTTTTCTGAAATGATTCTCCTCATCATTTCTTATAACACATTAATATTCTATCACAATAAAATGCCACAACTTGTTCAGCCATTCTCCAACTGGAAATTCCTTAATTTCCAATTCTTTGTCACAACAAAAAGAACTACTGTAAATATTTTTGTACATATGGGTCCTTTTCCTTTTCCTTTGATGTCTCTGAGATACAGTCCTAGTAGCAGTATTGATAACCTTTTGGACATAGTTTCAAATTGCTCTTCAAAATACTTGTCTCAGTTCACAACTCTACCAACAGTGCATTAGTGGACCTATTTCTCTGATGAAGGCTTCATTTTACAAACATAAGGAACTGAGTCAAATAGATAAAAATAGTAACCATTCCATAATTGATAAACAATCCTCATGTCAACAGAGAGAACTCCTTTCTAGTTTCCCAGACAGCTTTTCTTAGAGGAGATAGGACAAGTCAAATATTTAGTGTTGACTTTAGTATTTACTAATAGTGAACAAGTCTCTTAATCAATCAACAAACAAATTAAGCATCTACTGTTTTCTAAGCACTAAACTAGGGGATCATAGGAATAGTGAAACAATTCCTACATATCAACAACTAACAATACGCATTGAAGTATATACCAAATAAACATAAATAAAAATTTACAATAAATACTAGGATGTTTGGAGGAGTGGTATAGCTGGGGCATCAAGAAAGATGCTTTTAGAAAGGGATATTTGAGTTACACTTGGAAGGAAGAAAGATTCTGGATCTCATATTCTTCATTTATAAAATGGGGATGTTAGATTAGGTGACCTCCAAACTACATCTATGATTCTATTAAATATATATGAATTATCAGATAATGGAAGTTATTATAGATAAAAATCTTAAAAAAAAAAAACCTTACCTTCACTTTAGAATCAATACTGGATATTGGTTCCAAGGCAGAAGAGCAGTAAGGACTAGGCAATGGAAGTTAAGTGACTTGCCCAAGATCACACAGCTAGGAAGTATCTGAGGCCAGATTTGAACCTAGGACTCTTCTGACTCTAGGACTGGCTCTCAATCCACTGAGCTACCCAGCTGCCCCCCACTGATAAAATTCTATTGGTTTATGACAGGACACATTTTGAATCATGGACCTTTGGTGAAACATATGGATCTCTTCTTAAAATAATTATTTAAATATATAAAATAAAATGTATCCAATCATAAACGAAACCATTTATGTTGAAATATAATTAACAAAGTTCATTTTTAAATTCACAGACCTAGAAACAACTTTGAAATCTTCCACTTTGGACAAAAGTGGTCCAACTGAAATCCCACAGCAAATTACCTCCCTAACTCAAGGATAAACAAAGATGAGAGATCAATGAGTATCCTCCAGTGTGAGCCTATCAGAGAGGGCTATGACATAAGATAAGTAGTAAATCTACTACTCCCTTATCCACTCAGCAAAGCGAACTCTAAGTCATGAAGGCCATCCATTCACTGTCTCTCACCAGCTTGGAAATTCAGCACTTAAAGGAATAATTTTAAAATAATCATAAACAATTTCTAGGAGAAAGTTTGCTAATAACCTAAGAAATTCATGTTTTCATATACGCTGCCTATTAAATCTGTTCATATCGTATCAGCAAACATCATGTCGTCTTGGAGAGGTTCCTAGTTTTTCCTGTGAAATGTTTTTCAACGCCTGAGTGAATCAAAATGAATGTAAATGAGGTTTATTAAGTCAACCCCACATGGTGCTGTATTGTCAGCATTTGTAGGGCTATGACAGGTTAGTTATTGCAGTTTGAAGGAAATGTCACCAACACAGCAGTCAGCAAAAGTAACTTTTTAAAAAATCATATTACATCTCGGGACTTTCTGCTTCCTTTAAGATGCTACTCTACACAAAAAGTCAAGGGCTTGAGATCCTTTTCTTCTTTTCCTTCAAGGAGTTCTCTCTGTTGACATGAGGATTGTTCTGGAAGCCTAATGCTTCAGGTCAAAGGATCACTGATTTTGAGCTGGAAGGAATTTGTGACATCAGCTGGTTCAATTCCCTCATCTTGCTAATGAGAAAGAGGAAGGTAAGTGATTGATCCAAGGTTACACAGGTTGTTGGTGGCAGGGCTGGGATCCAGAATTCAGAGTTTTAGACTCCAAATCTCACATTCTTTCCACTGTATCACAAAAGTCAAACCCCACTTTCTAAAAGAGTTCTTTACCTTCCTTTGGAGAGCACCTTCCATATTACACTAAGTAGCTCATTTGTGGTTGTTTATATGTTGTCTCCCACACAGGAATGTTCATTCTCTAAGGACCTAGACCTGTTTTTGCCCATTTTTGTATCCCATTGCCTGGCACATAGTAAAAAGCTAGATCTTATGATGGATAGAACCTAGTGTCAGGAGACACATGATCTCAAACTAGCCCCACACACTTCCTACCTGGGTGGCTTTGCATAATTTCTGTCCCCTTCATATCCGAATGATTGACTTGGACAGATAAATTCCCTTCACTTCTATCAGAGCTTACAAAAAGACTCATCTGTTCTTTATACATGGAAAAAAGTAGATGGAGAAAGCAATCTAGTTTTCATTAGTCCTTTTCCTCCATAACTCAAAGAGCTAGAAGAGAGGTGTGGTTGTATGTACGTATTCAATGCCCATGTATATAGGGCACAGAAAATTATGTCATGTTAGTATTGTCAGACAAGAGGAATTATCCACTTTATCAGAGGCCTAGGGCATCACCATCTAAAGGGAGCCAGGATTCATACAATCTCAGGGATTCCACTTAAGCAGTTCTGAAAAGTACCAAAAATCTCTCTATTCACACAACTTTTCACAGTACCTGAAATTCTACTATTTAGAAATTCATTACTCTGGTTCCTAAAGACTTTTTTTTTCCTTTAAGAATCCCTTATTAAAATGCACATACCCTTATGGGGTAATAACTCAAGACTTTATCAGTGGTTAACACCTTAGCAGGGATTAACTTTCCAAGAGTGACAGCTAGTTAAGAAAACCCGGCCCTGAGAAAAGGAGGATCCATTTAGGTAATCCTGAGGAGGGAGGGAAGGTATATTATTTTCAGAAGGACACTGACAAGTTAGAGGCATGCCTGTGGAAGGCAACCAGAATGATGGAGGAACTTAAAGTAGGACCATACAAGGAACTGACAACATTTAACCTGGAAAAGAGAAAAATTAGAGGTTTGGGGGAGAGATGGAGAAGATGTCTATCTTCAGATCTTCAAAGATTTCTCATGTGAAAAAAAGGATAACACTTGTTCTCCTTGTTCCAGGAGGGTAGAACCAGGAGTTTAAAGCTACAGAAAGATACATTTGGTTTCCTACCAAATAGGAAAATCATTTATAATAATCAGACTTGCCCTAAATTAGAATGAACTGATTTAATAGGTAGTGAATAGTGAGCCCCATCATTAGAGGCTGTCTCAGGTCTCAAATGCAAATGTATAATTTGGAGAATTGAATCAATGAGATAGGTTAAAAAACAATAACCACCTTTTCTATAAAACACAAACACTGAAGAAGTGTATACAAACAAGCCTTCAACAAGGATATCCAAGGATAGCTTTCCAGGACCCTATTTCAGGGGACCCTCCCCAGTCAATCACAATATTTAGTGTGGGAATAGTTTGTTAAATCCAAAATTACTACATTTCCTTCTTGATACTGGTTTATGTAAAATTCCCCCAACATCCATTATCATCTACCTCTTTTCCTCTGTCCCCATGGGTCCCCCTGGTTAAGGGGTACAAATATGCTTAAAATTTTTTAACTCTACACAGCCTTATCAGTCGCTTAGGACCTAATGCAGGAGTAAGACAAATAAATAAGGGATCTTCAAGAAGAAGCTGTATATCTTCTTTTCAGGAATCTGTTGCTAGACATTTTTGTTCCCAGTATCAGACAAGAACATCTTCAGTAGTTAAAGAAGGTGGGAGATAGATAGGCATCGCCCCTTTCTGGAGAGACAGATACCCTGGGACACAAGCATAAAGCCATTGGAGGAAAGCTATGAATCCAGGAGGGAAAGACGCTCACTCCTGCAAGATAAAGAACTACAAGTATTTCATAAGTCTCTTAATTCAATAACCAGGAACAAAACTCCAGTTACCTCAACCCTATAGGACTGTATCTCAATGTAGAGGAGATTCATATTTCAGAGAGAAGTTGAGATAGATCACTTCTGAAATTCCTTCCAATTTTAAGATCCCATGAGTTTTATATATCAAGGGCATTAAGACTCATTTAAATTTTGCCACACATTCCCTGATACTTCTTCCATCATTGCCACTGCCACTGCCAGATATTAGATTTATGTATTCTCCAACCATTCTGTCTCCTTTCTCTCCTCTTTTTCCTCATCTTCCTTCTCCTCCCCCTCCTCCTCCTCATCTTCTTCCTCTTTCTCCTCCTCCTTCCCCACTTCCTTCATATCACAGATGAGAAAATAGTTTCCAAAAATCAGACTTTTTTCTAGAGTAACACAAGTGATCTAACAAGTTGTCATCCAACCATTGTATTAAGACCTCTAGTGATGTTAAATTCACTGCCTCTTAAGACAGATCATTTCACTGAGAAAAAACCTTCTGTTTTAGAAAGATGGTGTCTAAGAATGGGCTTTGGCTTTTTGGTCCATGATTGCAAGAGATAGTAGAATGTATTTGCTCCATCCCATCACCAACAACCTGGTTCATTTTGAAAAGCCTCTGTATTTGAATCTACTCTCTATTGGAGTGTCCCTGACCAGAATTTCTATTTCACAAGAGGCCTTAGCCATGTTCTCTTTTTCCCAGATTGACTGATTTTATAGCTGGCTCCATCTCCTCACCAGCAGACTTGCTCCCATGAGAGTACTCTCTTACTCCATGGGGAACATGATAGCTTCTTTTAAGTATATGAAAGGCTCACATGTAGAAGGGGAAAGAGACTTTTCCATTTGTTTTTGGGGAGCAGAACCAAGAACATTGGATCAAAGTTTCAGAGAGGTTATTGTAGGTTAAATATAAGGGGGAAAAGTCCTAAAAATCGGGAACAACTCCAAAGTAGAGGCAGGCCAGGAAGGCAACCAGAATGAAGGAAAGACTCAAAATTGAACTGCCTTTGCAAGTAGTAGGATCCCTCTCAATATAGTTCCTCCAGCAAAGATGAGATGACTTCCTCTCAGCTATACTGAAGGTCATTCTTGTTCAAGTATCTGGCTTGGACTATCTGGCCTTTAAGTCTCCTTCACATCGAGAAATCCTGTGTTTCTCTGATGCTTTTATAATTCTAGTTGATAGAAATTGATTCCTTATATGAAGAGCCAGATCTAGAACCCAGGTCTCTCAAATCCCAATCCTTTCATAGATGAGGAAACTGAGGCCTGCAGAAATGATATGATTTACTCATGATCCCATAGGTAGAAAGTGACAAAACTAAATCTTCTAACTCACAACGGAGCATTTTGTTCACTATACAGTGTTGTATCACCTCCAACACCCCCTTGCCAGAATGTAAAATCCATGAAGGCAGCAATTGTTTTTGTTTTTACTTTTTATAATTATCAACTAGCGTAGTCTCTTGCATATAGCAGTCACATAATAAATATTTATTGTATTAGTACCTGGCACATAGTAGATGCCTACTAAATGTTTATTAAATTAATAAATGAATTATATTTAAAGAGTCAAAGAATGAGAAGAGAACCAGTGTAGTAGAATCATTTTCCTGAAGCCAAGGAGATGCACAGGTGACCCAGAAACCCTTCATGTCAATCTTCCATCCCCTCTTGCCCATCAAACCTGTTAACCAGAAACAAAGTTTAACCTGTGCCTCATTTTATTATTTCTACCTGCCTCCTGATAAAACCAGTGAATGGGAAAATGACTAAAAGCCTAGCTATATGGATATAATACTGGATATTAATCTTCTATATCCAATTTAATTCAAAAAATGTTTATTAAACATATACTATATTCAAATTTTTATATTAGATGAAGAGAATGAGGGTGCGCTGAGGAAGAAAGGACACAAAAGCCATATAATCCTTGAGGAATTTGCAGTTAGAAAAGTATACATAAACTGCTTCAAGGTACTGTAAGTTAAGTATAACAGAAATCCAAACAATGGGCTAAGGAATTTGAAGAATAGAGAAATGTCTGCAGACTATTCCTCAAACTCCTTTCCCTCACTACTGAAAAAAATTGAACCCAAGCTTTTGCCTATTGAAACACACTACTTGTGGAACGCTCATTCTGTCTTTAATTTATCTGCCTGTCAATCAATAAACATTTATATTAATTATTTACTGTATAGAAACATATCCCCCATATATGTGCCTGCCACTATGCTAAACTCTGTGAAAACAAATATAAGCAGAAAGAAAGGTAGCCTCTGCTCCTCAAAGAGCTTACATTCTAATCTGGGAAGTAAAAACATTAAAGGAAGCTGCAAAGTGTAGGAAATTGTGACCAAAGGTATTATGCATGAGGGCATGAGAAAGTCTAGAGTTTAGCCTGGGCATTTATGAGTCAGAGATATACTGGGTGCTCTCCAATAGAGGTTCCAAGGGGAGCCAACCAACCAGAATGAGAGGCTGTAGGAGTGGAAGGTGGTTCCAATGTGTTAAGTCTAGAATGAGAGTGAAGCAGGAAGAGACCTCCAGAACGTGGCAAAGAAAGTCTGGAGTATAGTCTGGAGAAAAATGAAGAATAATTAATATTAATAAACTCAGAGGAGTGGTGTCATCGAACTTGCTTCATACCTCAGTACCTTTGATATCTTTGAACTCTGGACTTTAGTTTCCTTATGTATAAAATGAGATAGTTGAACTAGATAGATATGCTCTCTAAGGGTCCTTTTGAAAGTTCTAAGAATATTTGTCCCCCAGGTCACTGAGAATTAATTAGATTTTTCTGAGTTTTTCAGAGAAATATTTCTCTTTATCCAGATCTTGAAATTATTCAGTGAAAAACAAAATGCAGGTATCCATTCCTCATCACGAATTTCTCTAGTGTGATTTCTATATATCATGGTTGGCATAAGAAATTAAATGAGAATTTGGGGAACTTTTGCAGAAATTACAGACTACATGTGTAGACCAACAGATGATACAGAAAAAAGTTTAGGAACTCAGACATGCATTAATATATATATATATGTATATATATATATTCATATATATATATAGCATTGTATAATATCAACATATTTTATCTTTTAATGCCATACACATACACAATTTCTTTTTTCAAAGTTAAAATATGTAAAAAGTTAAAATTTGCAAAAAGAACAAGAAAGTCAGCAGACAACATACAAAGGATAGAAATGTAGAGATATCTTTAAAGTTTAGTACTCATAAATGCATATAAGGTACCATAAACACCCCATAAAAGAGTAAGAAAAAATTCACACTTCTCTGGTACAAGGGGAGGGCCAAAACTTTTTACACGGATTTTCCAGATGGCAGAAGTGTCACAACCCTAACACAAGCAATGTCGAAAGGATATATGTAGTCTGGAAAAGCCCAATATTCGTTCTTCTTAGGGGAAGGAGGGGATTGGGTGGTAAATATATAAGGAGGAAAATGGGTTAGAAATTTCTTGGGAAATGAGGCCTCAGGAACATGTTGAGAACCGCATTTCATCAACATGTCAAATCCTTCACTACTGTTTATTTTCATACCCCTTCAACCTAGAAATGGTCTGAGTCCCTTGGCCCATGTTTCTCCTTTAAATCAGTGTCATGTCGCTGGAGTTGTGTCCTATCTCCTCCATCAGTTCAGGCTCCTTTCTTCCTAAAAACCCCACAGCCTGAATCAATCTTCTTTGAAAACAGTCAATACTCCCGCATTTCTGAATGTGCTCTCTCTTATTCTCTCTTCTCTCTCTTCTCTCTCTTCTCTCTCTTCTCTCTCTCTCTCTCTCTCTCTCTCTCTCTCTCTCTCTCTCTCTCTCTCTCTCTCTCTCTCTTTCTCTCCCCCATCCCTCTCTTTCTCTGACTCTGCTCTTTCCATTCCCTCAACATCCTCCCTTTTCCTTTCTTTGAAAAATAAAAGTTTTTCTCTAAATGCTAAAACCCACAAAAATGAATTCAATTGGTTTTATACTAACATATCATCTAAGAAAAATAACCCTTATACCAGGAGTCGGCAACGTATGGCTCTCTAGCCATATCTGGCTCCACCTCCCCACCAGCCAGTCTGGGCAGAGCCCCAGGATGTGCCCCAAGGGGGCCCTTCAGCCCCTGCCCCATATTCCAGTGCCTTCTGCCTCCATCTTCCTCCTTCCACAAGCGTTTATGGCTCTCACGGCCAAAAAGGTTACCGACCTTTGCCTTATACTATGGACTCAGAGGACCATAAAATATTAGAGCAAGATAAAAACATTAGAGAAGAACCATTTCCAGGCCTGGACAAAGGAGGCTCTTCCTAGCAAGGTCAGATATCAAGAGTGCCAAATCAATCAGACATGAGAGAACTCATCTTCCCTTCCCATTATTCATATTTGCATACATTCCATACAATATCATGTAAAAAATCCCATTTCTTATACAAGATTTTGTAAAAGTTGTCTCTCATGCCTGGAATACTTTCCCTCTTTTTTCCATCCATGAGTCTTTGGAATACCTATGATCCTTTGAGCCTCAGTTCAAATGCTGCCTCCTATAGGAGATTTAATTCTTTTCTAATTTTCACAATCATTTGTATTCTTACTTCCTCCAATCCCCAGTTATATTGAATTGTGTGCATAAGTTCTGTTTACATTTATCAGACTGTAAATTCCTTGAAGGAAAGAGCTATATCACTTTTGTTCATTAATCCCAGCACTAAGCAGAGTTCTTAGCATATAGGTGGTGCCTAGTAAATGTGTTTTAATTGGTTTAAATGCTTATAATGAATAACTCTGAGTCACAACTAGCACATACATATAGAAAACAGAAGCAGTTTTACACACCCATGTGTCAGAGGTTTAGGTGTCATGTTATCACTGTGAAGAGTTGGGATCATACAGTGTTAGAGCTAGAAGGACCTTTTGAGATCATCTAAGCCCACCCCTTCATTATCCTATTATCCATCTTCTGATGGGTCCATGTTCTGGACATGGTATCCTTTCCACATACAGATTCCAAATTGTGCAAGCCTTAGACATGTCTTTCCATAAATTCTTCATTGAAGACCCGGGAAATATCCAAGATATATTCCTCTGGTTCTTTTGATATGTAGAGCTATGAGTATTCACCCCTATACTTACTACATGATGGATTCACATGATGGGACATTGCACAAAGATGAAACAAATTTTAATGGTAGGAAGCCAATTTAGACTTGCCTAGGACTATTCTTCAGAAATTCCCATGACAGGATATAATCTCTCTCACGTGATGCAATGTGTATACAGGAAACTATGCAGGAAAAATAATTTTACTCATTTGTAGAGTCATGGAACTCTAGAGCTAAAGAGGACTCTAGAAATAATCTAATTCGACTCTCTTATTTTACTGATTAACTACCAGACAGATTAAGATACTCGTCCAGGATCATATAGAGAGCTAAAGAGAAAAGTGGGACTAGAACCCAGGTATCCCTCACTGAGATCCACAATGCCATATCTAGTCTTTGTCATGAACAAGCAAATAAGCATACCCAAGTCTGCCCTGGCATGCTTCACACTCATAACAAGAAACCTTCTGCTGTGACCCTGATGGAGAAAATTAAATTAGCTACTAATTGGTTAATTGGCAGCAGGCTCTATAGAGCAGTGAGGAACAAATTAAGTCAGAGCAGAAGTGTACATTTGTTAGGTCTGAATCCTCTTTTGTTAAGGCCCCCGTGGGCTTGCTGATTGTGTTCTGTGGGGAGGGGTTTGGCAAGAAGTCTGCATACCGAGGAAAGCTTTGCCATGGAGTTGGGTGACCACAGGGGAGAATTTCAACATCATTATCATACTAATATGATTATTGTCATTCTGTCATCTTCATCACCATTGACATAGTTCAAGCCATTTTGTTGGGTCTAGGAGATGCAGTAAGTTATGGGACATAGGTCCTACCCTCCAGGGGAATCCATTCTAGTGTGCTGGTGCTTGCACATTCTTATTTTTACCTGGTAGCATCTGGTGGCTCTTTGGAAGACAGTTTTATGTTTAGTTAAAAAGAAGGTACTAGCTTCTTGGATTATATATACAACAGCAGACCTGTTTTTATTATTACTATGTTATACATAATCTGAATTATGGGCATTCCATTTTCACTTAATACTTTTCCTGGATACGTAATTTGGATGAACTTTTTTGAGTAATTAAAGAGCTTATTTAGGCAAGCCTGCAAAGTTCTTAGGTTTAATGTAGTCAACACAACAATCATTATCTAGAGGACCTTATCAGAACCTTTGTTTCATTTGGACTCAGCACTGGACATCCTCCAGACAGTGGTAAACAGCTCTAGCAAAACACATCAAAAGTTGTTTGGCTCTGAGTACGGGACTGGAGTATTCTCCCTTGGATTAGTTATTGCAAGAGCTAAAGTAACAGAGTATGGAGATGGAACTAAGAATGGGTAAAGTAGGCAAGTAGGTAGGTGCTAGGGATATTTTTAATGACCTTTTGTAAACTCGTACATTTTAATGTCGGAAAATACTGTTCTCTGAATCCCGTAGAGATTTATTCTATGGTAAATATGTTATGTTCCTCAGTGTCCAGCACCATTCTCATGACATAAAGAATAACACGCTGGACTTGAAGTCAGGAAGCCTGGATTTGAATCCTGTCCCAGACACATATTTTTGTGATGATGGGCAAGTCACTTAATCTGCCTATCTCAACTTCTTCATGTATAAAATGGGAAATAATAATTGTAGCACTTGCTTCAAAGGATTATTATGAGTATCCAATGAAATAAAATATGCAGGGGCAGCTGGGTAGCTCAGTGGATTGAGAGTCAGGCCTAGAGATGGGAGGTCCTAGGTTCAAATCTGGCCTCAGACACTTCCCAGCTGTGTGACTCTGGGCAAGTCACTTGACCCCCATTGCCCACCCTTACCACTCTTCCACCTTGGAGCCAATACACAGAAGTTAAGGGTTTTAAAAAAAAAGAAATAAAATATGCAAGCATTCCACAAACTTAGAGCACAACATAAATAATAATATTATTATTACTATCATTGTCATCATCATAAAATAAATTATTAACCAACATTAGTTGAGTGAATAAGTCAAATTATATGTGATCCACTGAAGATTCAAAGCTTCTAGAGGGCAGATGTACCCAGAAGATGCCATTTTTAAACTCTCCCTTCCTCAGAAGGATTTGTGATCTCATTGATCTAATCATTCCCTCTAATGAACTAGACCCCAATACATCTATATCTGCCCAGCCCTGTGACCCTTGAGCCTGCTTCCCAAATTCTTCCTGAAGAAACTAATTAACATCTTCTTGGCCTCAGTGTCCTTTTCTATAAAGTAGAAAAAATAATAATAGACCTTATCTTCTAGGTTGTAGGGGTTAAATGAGATAACTGGTCTAAAGAACTTTGAAAACCTTAAAGAACTCTATAATAGTAAATTATCACTATTATTCTGAAATATTGAGGAAAATAATAGGTGGGTCCATCTAGTGCATTCAATGTATCTCCTAAAGTGAATTTGCAAAAAGACATGGGCAGGAATTTTATCAGATGAGGTGGAGTAGAGGAACCATGATCTCCATTGCTGTAGGGAATAGTCATGCCTCACAAATGAAATCATGGATCCAATGAAGTAAATTCGGTAGCTCAATTCCTTAACACAATAGTCCTGGATTTCAGCAAGGCAATTGGCAAAGTCTCTCTAAGTGTCCCATGATGAAAATATCTGTTTTTCAACTCTAGACAGTTTCTCTGGCTTGAAATGTTCTCCCTTCTCTGCTTCTACTATTATCTTTCTTTAAGTCCCAACTAAAATCCTACCTCCTACAAAATGCTTTCTCCAACCCCTCTTAATTCCAGGGCTTTCTTTCTATTAGTTATTTCCTATTTACCCTTTATATATCTTGTTTTGTATAAATTTATTTGCATATTCTCTCCCGTAGGAGAAGTTTTCAAGCTCTTAAGGGCAGGGGTTTTTCTTTTGCTTCTTTTTTATCTTCAACGCTTTTCTTTTTCTTTTTTGTATCCCCAGTGCTTAAGACAGCACCTGGCATATGGTAAGCAATTAATAAATATTTATTGGTTAGTTGATTGAATTTTTGTTGATATCTTTAAGCATAAGATTCATTGAATAAAAAATATCCCAGAAACCAGCTTTTCCAAACCTCTCTATGATATTGCCCATAAAGTTTTCTTTCAGTCTTCATCTGAAGAACTCTATAGTGATGGGTTAAGGCACCACCTCATAGGCTCATAGAGTATTAGAGTTGTCAGGGACCTTGTATATTATAGAGCACAATTCTCCCATTTTGAAATTGAGGTCCAAATTGGCAAAATGCTTCCTATTACTTTCACGATCATATATAAACTTCCCTGTTTGACTTTTAAAGCCCTTCAAAATTTGGTGCTTTGCTATCTTTCCAGTCGTCTTACATCTTACTCCCTTTCACATACTCTATAATACAGTGACACTGGCAACAGGATACTCCATCTCCCAATACTGTACTTTTTCACTAGCTGATGCCCTTGCCTAAAATCTTATCCTTATCTCCACCTTCTAGCTTTTTCCCTTGGTTCCTTTGAATGTTAGTTAAAATCCAACCTTCTTCCAAGAAGTCATTCCTGATCCCCCTGAATTCTAGTGAATTCCCTTTAAAATTAGTTACATTTTGTTACATATTTATCTCGTTTATACAAAGTTGTTTACATGTTGTCTCCTAAAGTTTGTGAGGCCCTTGAGAAAAGGAGTTGTTTTTATTTTTCTTTGTATTCTAAGCACTTAGTACAATGTCTGGCACATAGTAGGTGCTTAATAAATACCTGTTAACCTATTTTGTTGACCTGCTCCAAATTGAATAGAGTTAAGTGCTAGAATCAGGATTTGAGTGCATATTTCTTCACTTCTATGGCTCTTTCCACTAAATTATATGGCTTCCTTGGAGAAAGGCAATCTATATGTTAGTATGGTTAAGTGGATTTAGGAGTGAAAGAATGATATACCCAAAGAGAAATGATAAATGGATCCAAGTCGAACTAGATAGAGAATTCTAGTGGAATACTCCTCAATAATTTTTTCCTAGACTGCTTCTGTTCACTCATTTTTAATCAAAGTAATCATACCACCTAGTCATCATCTATTTAGCACAGTGGACACTGGTCCTGGACTCATTTTTCTGAATTCAAATCTGGCCTCAAATACTTACTAGCTATGTGATCCTGGGCAAGTCACTTACTTCTGTTTGCCTCAATTTTCTCATCTGTAAAATGAGCTGGAGAAGCACATGACAAACCACTCCATTATTTCTGCCAAGAAAATCTCAAATAGGGTCATGAAGGACTGAATATGACTGAAAAACAACTGAACAAAAATATGCCATTTGAAATTCATACAATTTTCAGAAGACACAATTTTGAGGGCCTTAGTTCTGACCCTCATCAGCTCTATCCTGGCCTTACTACAATTGCTTTCTAATTCATCTCCTTACCTCACATTTCTACCCAAGTCAATCCACTCCCTCCATTCAGCTGTCAAGGTAATTTTCTTTTTTTTAATTTTCATTTAGAATTTTTTCCCATGGTAACATGATTCATAATCCCCCCCCACCCCACTCTCTCCTATTCCCTCCCAAAGCTGACAAGCAGTTCCACTGGGTTATACATGTATCATTGTTCAAAACATATTTTGTCAAGGTAATTTTCTAACGGGTAGGTCTATTTAAGTCAATCTTCCTTTCTCCCCTGCCTGAGGAGTTCTAGTGGCTCCCTCTCAACTCCAGGATCCAATATAAAGTCCTCACTTTGTTATTCAAAGATCTTCATAACTTGGCCCCTTCCTACCCTTCCAGTCTGCCTACCCTTTACTTCTCTCTACGCACACTCTAATCCAGGTGACCTGCCCTACTTATAGTTCCTCCAACATGGCATTCTTATCGCCTACAGATTGGAACAGGTGGTCTATGCAGGCCCTTCCAGCTTTTAAGTTCAGGATTCGGGAAATAAAGAAATAAATATAATTAATCAAACAATAAATGGAATAACACCAGATAAAACCACAAAAAGCCAGGCTACTTACATTTTGATTGGAAAAATAAATTTTAAAAGAATAATGACAAAAATCATTTGTTCTGTCACATTCTAAATGAGCCTGTAGACTTTAAAAATTGGGTTACCTTTAAAAATATGATTATAATCACTGTATAGTGTCCTTATTCAGTTCATCTAACATTTATTAAATACCTAACAATGCTATGCTAGTGCTAGTTGTCTAAAGCCAAAGCAAGGAATCTCAAAAAAAAAAAAAGAATTTCAGTCATTGGGAGTAAAAGGTTGGCCCCTCTTGCCTTCCTATCACCTGAAATTATAGTCACAGATTTTACCTATACGTAAGGGCAGCTTTTTCGTCCACAATAACCCAGAGTTTGCCGGTTATCTCTCCTGCTATAACTCTCCCATGCTTCCAAACAAAAGGCCTGGAGAAGGGAATGAGGGACCTGAGAGGCCAACGTGATGCTAAAACAAATCTAATAGCACAGAAAGCTGTAGCTCTGAAAAAATACCCTGATTTTCACTAGGGTGAGGAGTTCCCTGGTTGCAAATAAGAAAATGTCAGAGCTGGATCTTGCTAAACCCATGGACCTTTCCCTTGGGGAAGCCCAGCAGATGCCACTGAGGAACCTTGCATGTCTCCCTGCCTGCCTGTAATGCTCCCAGGCTGCCAGCATAACTGATGTAACTCAATATGAGGCCAAAACTCAGGAGGGGGAGACCCTTCTCCCTGGGGTTAGGTGGCTAGATGATGATTAGAGCTGACAGAAGGAGCGGGGGAGAGATTTCTGCTGACCATCAGTTATCTGCAGCCCTCTAGCAAGTCAAATTACTTTCCAAATGCCTCGATATCTGTCTGAACCCAACAGCTCTTCGAACCTGGGGCCATCCCTCTGAGCGAGAGGAGCCAGGCATATTCCTGTTGGCATTTTCAATCTATATTGCATTCTCTGTGGGAGGATCCTGCCTCGGACAAAGTCCAGACACGAGAAGTTGGCAGGCAGAAACCTAGTGACAGGTCGTCTGGCAAGTGAAAACAATGACAGATCCAATTCAAGGATCCAGCTAGTTGGATGAGACATGTAGGATCATAGAATTAAGAGCTGAAAGGACTCAGGGAGATTTTTTTTTATCCAACCCCATCATGGTTCAGATGAAGAGCCCTGAGGCTCCTTCAAAGGAGGGAAATGGCTTGTATAATGGTGTGCATTTTGTAATTTGCATATCTGGAATTCAAACCTAGATCCTCAAACATTAATGATATATAATACTTCTAATCAGGAACTATTCTTCAAAATATTATTCTTCAAACCAAGTACTGTAACAGTCTGTTTATGCCAATGTCAGACTTGTAGCAATCTCTACATTCTAGAACATAGCCAGAAGGGGGTACAAATGACCTCTGAGCACCCAAGACAGCTCTCTTGTATAGTACACAACTACTATAGCTTCCTTTTTTAGAAAAAAACCTATAAATCACCATTAAGAA
Organism: Gracilinanus agilis; assembly: GCF_016433145.1. Classification (NCBI taxonomy): domain Eukaryota; kingdom Metazoa; phylum Chordata; class Mammalia; order Didelphimorphia; family Didelphidae; genus Gracilinanus; species Gracilinanus agilis. Next base: position 172,201,533 of record NC_058131.1, on the reverse strand, counting down.
TCAGTTTACCCTTTCAACACAAAAAAATCTTAAGTTTATCTTGTCTGGATTCTTGTTGACTACTGTTTAAGAAGCAGGAAATGAGAAGGAACAACTGTGAAAAGTGATAGAATGGGAGGCAAATGGGTAGCTCAGAGGATGAAGAGCCAGGCTCAGAGACAGGAGGTCCTGGTTTCAAATCTGACCTCAGACACTTCCTAGCTGTGTGACCCTGGGCAAGTCCTTTAACTACTATTGCATAGCCCTTACTGCTCTTCTGTCCTGGAACTGTTGTAAGATAAATTAATAAGATGTTTAAGATTAGTTATTTGAGAGACTTAGCAAGCAGGGCTGAAGGATTCTACATGGAATGGGGAAGCAGGAAGTGTTGCTTCTCTCTCTGAGATGGACTCCGTCGTGGTTGGGGACAAGTTGTGACTGTCCTCTGGGAGACCTCAGAGGAAGTGGAGTTTGTATCCTGATATCCAGAAGGAGGAAAGTCATCTGCCTGTGGGAGGTTTTGGTTGAGACTGTAAGATCTAACCTGGGTTGCTGGTCAGCTCAGGCTGGTTTAGCTCCCGGACTTACCCAACTGAAGGAGAACTGGCTGAAGACCTGGGAAAGCTGTACCATGGCTGGATTGTGACAGGACTCAGCAGTGAGGATCCCACTTTCCTTCCTGATCTCCTTTGTGCCCTGCCCTGGTATAGTCTCTAGCTTAGAGTAGATAAGTCCATTCCCTGTCCCTGAGGCTTCCCCATAGACTGGTAGAATAGAACCCCCTTTCCCCTTCTTTCAGACTATAGTTCATTGAATTAAACCCTATTTATAACACCTGAGAGAGTCAGTCTACTCACTTTTTAGTTTCACAGACACCCTGGCTAGGTGGAGCTGTGTTGGCAATTGGGCCTTCAACTGCCAAACCCATTCTAAATTGTATTTCCCCAATTTGTTAATCCCAGTCTATTGTCTTGTCTTGTCTCTTACTTACTACTTCCCTAGAGCCCAAAGATAATTTAATTTAACCCCCAGTTTTCCCCATAAGAGAACCAATACCCAGTATTTATTCTGATATAGAAAGTAAGGATTTTTTAAAAAAGTGATTGATGACAGAGCAATGTGAAACAGGAAACAGATAAACTCAAAAGCAGATGTAGAACTATGCGGTGTATTATTGCAACAGGTGGAATAGTATAACATGCATAGTCATCAAGAAAATATTAAATCAAGACCCAAAAAAAGAAAAAGAAAAGTTAGAATGATAACAATTCAAAAAGATGAAAATAAATATGACTTTGGTTCTTAGGAGGGTAAGCTTCATTTATCTGGAAAATTCATAGTAGACACCTTTTTTAAAAGCAAAGACATTTAATTAAATTGTTGTTCAGTTGTTTTACAGTTGTGTTTGACTCTTCCTAACCCTAGTTAGAGTTTTCTTGGCAAAATACTGGAATGGTTGATCATTTCCTTCTCTAGTTCCTTTTACAAATAAGGAAACTGAGGCAAACAGGTTTAAGTGACCTACTCAGGGTCACACATCTAATAAGTGTCTGAGACCAGATTTGAACTCTGGGAAATGAGTCTTCCTAATTCTAGGCCCAGTACTCTATCCACTGCATCAATCTAGATGCTCCCATTGAATTAAATAGCAATAAAAGTAAAAATAAATTTCCTCCTTATAATCTTAGAGCTCACTTTCCTTCAAATTCACATACTATCAAAGGGAACAATGTGAAGATGGGATTAACTCTCCCCTGCTCATTTTTAGATTTAATCACCAGAAGCCTATACACCCCACTTATCTTTAAGTATGGGGAGGTCTGTGATCCACATGTGTGATAGTGGGTGACAAATCAGAATTGACTGACTGCCCCCTGGGCAGTCCTAAGCAAAACTTTGGCTGTAATTGGTCCACGTAAAGTGGAAGGAAGGCAGAGGAAGTTATGAAAAGAATAGAGAAGAATCATATATGAGATAAAAAAAAAAACCAACATGGGGGAGATGTAGTCAAAATGGATACCTGGAGGACTTCTTCACATTTCTTCTTAATGTACTTAACAAATGCTTAATGAATGAATTTGGACACATTCTGTAGGGATACATATCAACACACTATGAACAAAACTACTTGAAAGGTCCTTGTTTCTATAGGTTAAGGAAAAAGCATAGAATTTAGAGTTAGGAGAGAATTTAGAGGTATTCTAGACCAACTTACTCTTTTTACCAATAAGGTGAGTAGGAATATGGCTATTTGCAGCTTTTATCCCAGGTCTCCTGTCTCCAGATCCAGTATTGCTTCGATTCACTACCCACATAGACCTGATACACTTTCCAGTAATACTCAATGTTTTAGATTTCTTATATGGTTCTTTAAATGGTCCTGGAGAACCCCATTGCTATATATAGAACCTAGTACAACAGAAGACAGTCTTCCCATTGAGTACCTCTTGAACTCCCTGACAAGAACCTCAGGAACAACTTTTGAAGGCTGAGTCCTACTCATCACCTCTCCACTCTTTCAATCAATCACTTAGTCAATCAGCAAGCACTTATGTACTGCCTATGTACCAGACACTGTGCTGAGCATTAGATATGCAAATACTAAGAATGAAACAGTTTCTTCTGCATCTGTTTTCAGGTGCTCATCAGTAAACACTTGAGGTTAGTTTTGTCACTGTGCCTTGGGGTATGTCAGCAGCCAGAGAGTCTTAAGATTTCTACTATCAAGCAAACATCTCTCCAAATATCTCTCTCTGTACTCATCTGTTCTAGGAAACAGAATGACACCTTGGAAAGAGAACTCAGAAGGCCTAACTTCAAATTCTGGTTCTGAAAGATACGAACTTTGGGAATTCAAACTAATCTTATTCCTCGTCTTAAAGCTTTAGTTTTTGTGTTTGTATAAGAAAGGGTTGGAAGAAAGAATTTCCAGTGTCTCTTCCTACTTTAAAGCCCATAAGAAATGAGAAATAATACCCATTCTCTTTTCCCAAGCTTTCCACACAAGGAGCACAGGATGCCAAAGAAGCCTGAACAAACTGGCAGTGAGCTGACTCTGAGGTCTCCATCTCCAGCTAAGCTGTTCTACCATGCACATAGGAATAAAAGGGTTCCATTCAAGGAGTCCTGGAAATGACTAGTTGACTCAAAATTATTTCCCCCAGTGGCCCCTAACAATGAAACCTGAATAGCCACATGCTTGATTCTTGTGGTTTAGTCACCAAAACCTATTATGATAAAGTCAATGTTATTTGGGGTAAAGAAGGATATAATATTCAACTACTATTATGTATAAATAGATAAGCTCAAAGCCAGTTTAATCAATTAGCTGGGCCCTCAAGGAATGGAATACAGATAGAATCATAGAGTAAGGGAAGTGACCTGAAAGCTAATCTATTCTAACTCTCTCAATTTGCCTATTTGGAAACTGAGATTCACTATTTGGTTAAGAAGGTCCAAGGTCATCTAGATCGTAACTGGTAATTATTAAATTTGTGCCCAGGTCCTCTGTCTTCATAGAAATCCTTCTTTCCATTATGCCATTCTGTATCCTTCTATTAGCTCTGTGTGTGTGTGTGTGTGTGTGTGTGTGTGTGTGTGTGTGTGTGTATGGGGGAAACAGGGAAGAAAAGGTCTATGTGATGACTATGGCACACATGCTGGAGCTTGCCAGAGGGGGTTGCTCCCTTACCCCTCTCCACAAGCACCTAAGGACATTTCTCACATCACTCGCCCCTCTGTCCAGAAGTCCAATGGGAGGACATGTAGCATGAGGGTTGCCGTTTGGGCACTCGGTCTCTAAGGTCTCTAAAAGGTTCATGAGCATTCAGCAACCTTGATGCAGGCTGAGTTGATGATCCTGGGAGGATGAGGACAATGTATGGCTGGGAGGAGTGGAAATATTTGGTGGAAAAAAAGAAGAACTAGAAGAGATTTAAGGATAACCTCTGGGACATTTTTTTTTGCATGGAGCAAGAAGAACTCCTTAAAATAGAAGAGTCGAATGTGTTATTTCTCTAGGCACACAGCATCTCCTCCCCTAGAGTTAAAGTTTGTTAATTTTTTGTTGGTTTTATAAGTGAGCTACCCTCCCCCATGTCCCTAAGCTACAAAGAAATCCTTCATGGACAATTCTAGAGAACTGACATTTTGCCAGGTAGCCCAGAGTAATTGAATTTCCCTTCTCAGGGCAAGAGCTAGAATTTAGGAATAACAATAATATATCTTTTTCACATTCTCCCAGCCCCACTCCAGAGTTGTCATCTGGTTTTGTCACTAAGTTCAGTGCTACATTAAGTCAGGCAGAGGATATGACTTTTCATGGCCCACTAGGATCTTCTTACTAGATTACAGTCTTGATTTAAACTTCACATCAGCATATTGTCCATGAAAAAATGCGTGAAAATACAACATCAAGGAGGCCTAGGACTGAAAAAAGGAAGTGGAGTGATCCCATAATGGGATTTAGGAGTAACGTAGAAATCCACAGATCTCACTGGTAGCCATGAAATATGAAAAAGACTCAGAGGGAAGTCCAGCACATTGGATAGCTCCTCTGCAAAGGATTTGTGGAAGCAAAGAGACAAGATTTGCACAGGATGAGAGGGCATGGATGGGCTCTGATGTATACCCTGGAAGGAGTATCTACATTGCTGAGATCTCAGATCCATTGTAGAATTGAAATAACCCCTTTCCACCATTACCCAGTGACTGGCTAAGTGTTTCAAAGATCCAGGATTTTATTTGTAGGGTTATTCATTGGCCTGAAGATCACACAACCTCTTCACATTTTGCTGTTAATCGGCCATATATGACTCTTTGTGATATCATTTGGGGTTTTCTAGAGTGATTTGCCATTTCCTTCTCCAGATCATTTAACAGATGAGGAAACTGAGGCAAACAGGTGCCTACAGTCACACGATGAGTAAGCGTCTAAGGGCAAATCAAGAAGATGAGTTTTCTTGACTCCAAGCCTAATGCTCTAACCACCGAGACACCTAACTGCTATCCCCCACTTTACACCTTAGAAGACACTTTCATGAGTTGCTATGGCTAAAAAATCACTATCTAATGGCCAAGAACCTAGTGATAGGTGTCTCAGAATTTAGTTAGACTAATTTTCAATAGTGTACTGTCTATTGCCATCCCCATATTATAATTTTTTTCTAGCTTTCCAGGATCTTCCAGAGCTTGGGTCCTACTGGTATGGTCTTTTTATGAAATGTAAGCTTCCTGATGGCAAGGACTATTTAATATTCATCTTTTTATTATGATAAGTAATAATAGTATTTATCTAATGCTTTATGGTTTCAAGGCACTTTACATATGTAATCTCATTTGATCCTCACAATTAGCCTAAGAGGCAGGCACTATTATTATCCTGTTTCTACAAATGAAAAAATTTTACCAGGCAAAAGATAAGTAACTTGCCCTGGGTCATACAACCAGGAAGTGTCTACAGCTAGATTTGAGCTCAAGTCTTCCTGCCTCTAAATCCAGGGCAGTTGTAGCAGCAGCAGCAGCAGCAGCAGTAATAGTAACAATAATAGTGATAGTAATTAATAATAATAATAATAATAATAATAATAAAATTGGCATCTATGTAGCAATTTAAAGTTTTACAGAGCATTTAATAAATGCTAATTGACTAATTATATAAATTGCCTAATTTGTTATCTCACAACAACCATAAGCTAAGTACTATGAGTATCATTATTCCCATTTCGTAGATAAGGAAACTGAGGCTCTAAAAGTAGAATAACTTGCCCAAGATCACCCACCCCCCCAAATGAGTGTCAAGGACATAATTCAAACTCAGGTCACTCCTGACTCCAAGTCCAGTAGGCTTTCCAGAGATTCTTTTCAGAGATCCATGTCATGAGGCAGAATTTCTTTCACCAGGCCTTAGCTCCATGGCTCCTGGTGTCACACTGGGCTAGTCTAACTCAGCAGTCTTCCTTGGCTCAAGAGTCTTAATTATAATCAGAACAATGGAAGCCAAGAGGAGAAGATGAAGAAAGGGGCAAGGTAGGGTGAATCCTTGGGGAACTGCTGAGGAAGAAGAAGAAAGAAGAAAAACAGCCCCCTCTGAAAGCTTTCCAATCACTCCAGCAAACACCATCTCTAATTCTTTTCTTAAAGTATAAAATCATTCTTCCACTGATCTCACTTGTGGTCAGAGCTCAGTACAGGACCATCCGTCACTGAGCTGATTTGGTTCAGCAGGTGTTGGCTGGGCAATCGCTCATTTCAGGCTAATCTGCTAGCGGCTGTCAGGGGTTATGGAGTATTTATTGAGTTTGTGTCAGGTCCGGATGACCAATAGCCAACAGCCGGTGGATACGCACTGACATTGATGATATTGCTGAATTAAACGAGGTGATGTATACTGAACTTGCTTAGAGCCGGGAATGAACTGAGGATTATTTTATATATGATACAGAGAATCCCTGAGCTTTCCTTTTAGACAAAAATAACATAGATGTGGTATTTCTATTAAAAGAAAAAATATATATCTGCCCCTATCAGGAGAGGACAAGACCATATTTAAATTTAGGGGAAAATCACAGGTTAAAGAGAGGCCTAGACTTTCTACCAAGCCTTAGCTAACAGATGGGAGTACATTCTATTCCATTTTCCATAGTCCTCAGTTTCTCTAAGGTTCATTTAAAAAGGCTTTGGCTTTCAGGTCTTACCTGAAAGAGAGATGGGAACTAATAGCCATGACCTCATGGATTGATCCCTAACAAAATCCAAAGATTGCCAGAGAGCTTTGTAAACCTGTTAGAACTTATACTTAGAGAGATTTCAGCCTTCTCCTCTAAGGCTTTCTTCACAAACAGAAGCTTAGTCATCTAAGGAAGAACTAATGTTCCTTAGATTATTAAAAAACATTATTAAGGAACATTATTAAGATTTCTATTTTCACACTCCAGCTCCATTGTTGACCATAAGCTTCCAGAGGCTAGTCATGGTATTATCCCTCACCTTTCTCTCCCTCCTCCTCCTATACTCCAAGCTACCACTGTCAGGAATAAAATTTTCCAGTCATAAGGGAAATGTTGACAGATAGTGCAGAGTGGTGAGAGAACACTTGAAAATAATATATAATAAAACTTTGCTAAATATCTTCTGCGTATAGTGCACTATGCATTTCACGGGGGAGAGAAAAACTTGAGAAAAGATAGAGGTCCTGCCCTCAAGGATCCTATTGTCTAGAAAGGAGGATAAGATACCATTTTAAATATTATGTGAGTTTGAACCAAGACAACCTGGGTTCAGACTCTACCTTTGACGTTTACTAGCTATATAACCATGATAAACCATCTAATTTCTGAACCTCAGTTTCTTCATCTATAAAATGGCATTAGCAAAACTCACCTAATTCATAGGATTGTCATGAGTGTCATGAGTTAAAATGCATAATTATGTTTGCAAACTTTAAAGTATTGTGAAAATACTAGTTATTATAATTGTTGTTGTTACTAAAAGTCCATGAAGGCAGCTAGATGGCATAGTGAATAGAATACTACTGGATATGGAATCAGGAAGGCCTTTGTTTGAATTCTGCTTCAGTCACTGCCTGTGCAAACCCTGGCCAAGTAACCTGAGTCTACCTTAGTTTCCTCACTTGTAAAATGTGAATAAAATAATAGCACCTACCTCTCAGGCTTATAAAGATCAAATTAGATTATATATGTAAAGTACTCTGCAAACCTTAAGGAATTATATGAATGTTAATTGTTACTGCTGTCTTTAGTCATTGAAATGTCATGTGAAATGCCCCCTTTTTATACCAAATCTCCCTTTCTCACTCAGGCTGAAAGTATAGAGGCAACTCAAAGACCCAATCCCATGATACTACAGAATCATGATGACCTCCATTTCCAACTTGGGATAGCAAATGCTCTTTCTTAGGCAATCTAGTCCCTCTTTCATCAACCTGAGGGGCTCAACTCATTGATGCCTGACAGTGCAGACACTCAGTTAGCTTAGCTCCCTGCAGCTCAAAACTCTTGATTTCAAGAGATCCATCAGCCTTCTGGGGAGTGAGGACCACAGGGATATACAATCATGCACATTCTGAGTTGAGCCTCAAAGGATTAAGTAGAAATTTAATTGACTTGAATTTGAATTCTAACTCTACCACAAAAAGGATAGCAGGTCTCTCTTACTTGAGACCTTCAAGCAAAGGCTGGATGATCACAGACTGGGGATATTGTCAAGGGGAATTTGAGTCAAGAAAAGGTCCAATTAGTCAGCCTCTGAGGTCTCATTCAACCCTACAGTTCCGAGGTATTGTGTGATTGACAAGTCACTTTACTAGGACTCAGTTTCTTCATCTGAAAAATAAGAAGACCGGACCAGATGATTTCTAAGGTTCCCTTCAACAGCAAATCCCCTGTGAATGGGAGAGACCCTAGTTAAGATGAATAGAAGCTCTCTAAAATAACCATTTGCTGCATAAAGCAAAAATATAGGCATGTCAGACTCTTCTTAGACTTTCTCCAAAGGGGGGATAGATTGTAGAAATATCAAAAGGGGATTGGAACAAAACAGCCTCACTAGGGCAGTAAACCATATACCATACAGTTCAGTTCCTTGCAGCAAAGAGATACTTGATTTTTAAGCTCCCCGAAATCCTAATCACATTATTTTCTATCTTTCAATAAGGACCAGTCTCTAGGGGTCTGTGTCTGTCCAGTAGACAAAGATAAGCAGAACATCATCAATAAGAACTATCCCCCAAGGATTTGTGTCTATCTCAAACCTAAAATCAGTGGGAGATTGAAGTCTTCTTAAAGTGACAAGGATCTATTCTAGAGGGGATCCTGAATTCATGAATACCATATCCTGGCTAATAGAGCATAGGGACCATGCAGAAATCTTCACCTTCCCAGGGTCCTGTGTTCTACTTTCTATGGCTGACCAGGTACTCCAGATGCCTTGCCTGGGCTCCGGACTTCTTACTTTTAGTGAGCATATATAGCCTGGACTCAGCCTGACCACACTACTAATAGCCATCTTCATGCCAAGACATTATGTTCGTGTGAAACCTCCCCACTTCCTACTCTCTGGCTCTGGAAATCTAGTTAATACTGTCAAAACTCTTCTCTTTGGCTACCTCTCCTCTATTCTCCCATATGGGTATTGGTGAGCCTATGGAACACATGCCAGAGGGAGCTGTTCCCCTCCCCCTCTCCACTTGTCCCTGAGGACATTTCTCCCATCACCTGCCCCTCTGCCCAGCAACCCAATGGGAGGCTTCCTCCCTCCTCTGTCTGGGGTAAGGCAGGAGGGTTGCAATTTGGGCACTTGGTCTCTAAAAGGTTCACTATCCCTGTCCTATATGTACTGCCTTCCTCATTAGAATGTGATTCCCCTTTTAAGGCAGGATATTTTTATTTGCTTCTATTTGTATTCCCAGTGCTTAGAACAATGTCCGACCCACATTCATCCCTTAAGAAATACTTTTTCTATTCATTAAAAACAAAACTCACAAAAAGATGCCTAAACTCAATTTTTGCTTGGCTTGCACTCACCCCTTCCCCACCTCCCATGGGTTAGAATCACAGATTTAGAGATGAAGAGGATCTTAAAATCCATGTGATCCAAACTTGTCATCTTATAAATGAGGAAACTGAGAGCTAGAGAGGTTAGATGATTTTTCCCAAGGTTACACAAGTACCAAGTACCAGGACTGGCATTTGAATCCAAGTACATCTTTTTACAGTATCCTTTTGACATCTCTTCAACTCTCCCTTCTACCTCCTACTAGGAAGGAGAAGGCTCAACTTGAGCAACAAGAGGAAGAAGTAGAGGACCCTGAATAGTCATCCCTTGAATAACTGAGAATTGAATGCATATATCTATTTATACACATGAACACATATATATTTCACATTTTCAAATTAATATAATCGATGAATCTTTATGCACATGAACAGTTGCATGTACCTGTGCACAAGTTAGGTGCTTCTTGGTGATTCGACCATAAGTTCTAACATCCTCTTCTCCAGAAGCAAAACTGAATTTAGGTTACAGAACATCTTCTGGTCCAATTGCCAATAACTGCACACAAAATATCAAAGTTAATTTTTGGTTCTGCCAGTCTGCTTGATGAGTCGGGTGACTGTCAGCCTGGCTGCTCTAGTTTTCAGTGCCAGGGAAGAGTCTGAAAGTCACCCAATCCTAACAACGGCGACCTTGGCTGGGACGGGGGTTAGATTACCAGCATGATTAAATGCCAAAGCAAAGGTCTGGAGCTGGGATTTGAATACCTGTTTACATGTAGCATAACAGATAGCCGCCTACTGACTGCAAGGTTGTAACTCACTCCCAGGAGCGCTGACGACACCATAAAGCATGAGGGCCTCACTCAGGAAGTCTGCGTCTTGGCAGCCGGGCCCAGGGAGTGATTTAGGGGCTACATTCAGTCAGAGACTATCTAATCTATTGTCTTTTATTACATGCACTACCCAGAGCGTGTGTGTGTGTATGTGTGTGTGTGTGTGTGTGTGTGTGTGTGTGTGTGTGTGTGTGTGTGTCGTCTCTCCCTGTTTCCCTATCTCTTGGCCTTTCCCTATCTGTCTTTGTCTCTGTCTCTCACTCAACTTTTTCTCCAAAGAGAACCAGCCGTGTAATCTTCCTTGAAAGGATCCCAGTATGGAATGATAGTTTGATTCAAAGATGGCTAGGGTTTTTTTCTGCTTTTGTGTCAGCAGGCTGATGGAGGGGAAAGCAGAGGAAGGCACAAGGCAGAAAACTGGGTAAATGCACTGACTTTGGAATCCTCCAACATGGATTGAAATTTTGTCCCTGGCATTTTCGAGGTGTACAACCTGAGTCAAGTTGCTTTACCTTTGTAGAATTCAGTGTCTTCATCTGTAAAGTGAGAGGATTGAACTACATGATCTATGGCATCAGTGCAATAGATAGAGAGCTGAATTTGGTGTTAGAAGACCCAGATCTAGATCCCAGCTGTGCTAGGTACCACTCTTGCAACCTTGCACAAGTAACTTGGGATCAGAGGTCATGAGCTAGACGGGATCTCAGAGGCTCTCTAGCCAAATACTCTTAATCTTATTGATAAAGGATGAAGCCTAGGGAGATTGAGGGACTTAACCCAGTGATGCACAGGGAACAATTGTCAGATGTCGTATCCCACTCTGCTGGTCTCTGGACTTCACCATTGTCTCTTGTAACTCATCTTCCTGCAAAATCGGTCAGTTGTTTCAGATGTGTCTGACTCTTTGTGACCTCATTTAGGGTTTTCTTGACAGAGATCCTGAAGTGGTTTGCCATTTCATTCTCCAGCTCATTTTGTAGATAAGGAAACCGAGGCAAAAAGGGTTTAGTGACTTACCCACGATCACATAGCTAGTATATGTCTGAGGAAGGATTTGAACTTAGATCTTTAGACTCCAGGCCCAACACTTTATCAACTGTGCTACCTCCTGCAAGATTGCATCAACACTAAAATGTATGTCTCAGGAATGACTGATCCTGGCACCCTCCCTCCCTCTGTTGAGTATTGGAGAGTTCTTCCCAGATCTTCCATTTTAGAAGATGCTTCATCATTCTCCACCAAGCTTCAGGTCTTCATTATACCTTCTCCTTGGCTCTCCTTTTCAGGTTCTTTTTATCTATTATCTTTCCCCTTTAGCTTCTGAGCTCCTTGATTGAGGACAGGGTCTTCCTTTTGCTTTTCTTTGCACAATTCCCAGCTCATAGTAGGTGCTCAATAAATGTTTATTGACTCTTCAGACATAGGATTTGAACTTCTACAGTCTTATTCCAGAGACAGTAAACTTAACTGCTGTAGGCCTCAGCTTCCTTCTCTGTGAAATGAAGGGGCCAGATCTTAGGATCTCTAAAGTCTCTTCCAGCTGACTACCTGTAATGCTAGGAACCATAACACTCGACACTTATGATCCTAAGACGCGAGCCCCATTCATCTCTCAGAGTCTATAAACCATCAATACAAGAATGTTTGCTTCCTCACTCTGACAGAGGCAGCCTCACCTAACTTTGTCTAGCCCCTAGTCCGATCCCTCGTTTCACTTCCCAATCTGCACCTCTATCCCACTCCCACCCTCATCTCCCCCAAAGACCCCCCCTTTATTGAAAGATAGGGCTGGGGTGATTTCTTTACATCTCCTGTGACTAATTGTCTCAGGGCATCTGACGTTGAAATAATCCATAATTGCTTAATCTATCCCCGTCTGTGTGGTAAGAAACAGAAAAGCACTTTAGAAAGATCAATCATCTAAAATCATTGAGCAGCATATTGGAACCAGGGTCGCTGCCTGCTCCCTGCTGAGAAAATGATGGTGGAGAGAGATAAAGGCTTGGAGAGGAGTCTGTCTCTGTCTCCATAGCTTTTTGATTCTAAGATAGATTACCCAGCAGCATTAACCGCTCTCCCTTTCTGCCAAACAAAGATAATAGCATTGGAAGTTGCATCCCCATAATAAACGATACAGCAATCAAATGAACGACCCCTGGCCCTCTGGCCCCTGCCAGCACTAGCATACTAACAGATGAGGCAGAATGGTTGGGAAGGGGGATCCTTTGTGGTCTGTACTCTGACCTCCAGGGACACAAAAAGGAGGGAAAATCTGAGTAACTAAACAGCTGAAAAAAAACATAAAAAGCTCATATACTCTCTATAAACAAGCAGTTGGAGAAATTCAGACTGGAAAACACTTGGTGGAATAGGGTCAAATCTCTCATATGAATCAAATTAGTGGGCATTTAACTACAACTCCAGTACATAAGACTGCAGGGACTAGGGAAACAGTTATTTCCAAGGTTGAGTTTCTCAAATTGGCATCTCCCCCTTTCTTCTTCTGATGTCTCCATCCTCTTCTTTCTCTTCATTTTCTTTCCCAACCTTCTCCTCCCCATCCTTTTCCTCTTACTTTTCTTCCTTTTCCTTGAATCTTACACAATCTACTGGTTGCTGCTTCTGGGAGGGTGAGTCTTTTTGCAAAGAAGACCCTGGTTTATACTTCCCATCTTTAAAGAAAAAGGAAAAAAAATAGGCTGGTGGGTGGCAGAAGGGGGAGCAACTCTGACCACAGAAATAAAGGCAAGCAAAATAGGTTTCCTCATAGTGTAAAGAGCAGCATGGTTTAGCAGAAAAAATTGTGGTGCTGGAATCAGAGGACCTGGGTCTGCATGCTATCACTGATCCTTACTCACTGTGCCATCTTGGTTGATCTACTTCTTTTCTCTGGGACTCTGTCTTCAGCTGTGAATGAGTGTGGGGGGGAGACATGCTAGGAACCACCCATTGGCTTATCCATTTTTGTCAATGTTGTAATCACAAGTGGAAACCTAATTATCTTCTAGCTATTTCACATGGATAGCAGAATAACTTTTTATTATATATATATGCATATATGTGTACATATGTATGTATATATGTATGTATCACCTTTATATATATATATATAAATTAATTGGGTAAAGATGATACATATATATACATATATATGTATCATCTTTACCCAATTAATCTAAAATGGCATTAATTAATCCCCAACAAGGCATGATTGTGGCACCAAACTACCTGGTATTTATTTATATTTAGTCTTTTTATGTTTATTCAGGATATACCTATATAGGTACTTGTGATCTCCTTATTAAAATAAACTCCTCAGAGATAAGTATAATTTCTTTTTTTTTTTTTTGCCTTTAATCCTCACTTCCTAGCACACAGTAAGCACTTAAATACTTCTTAGTTTGGTTGACTTGGTTCATTGATGTTCACTTGATTGAAGGAATGGCTTTGTTTTTAGTTGACATAATAGATAGAGCACTAGACATGCAATCAGGAAGACTTGATTTTTTTTACTTAAATGTATTTATTTATTTGTTACATTAAAATTTCCACCATTAGACTTATTTCTGAAGGTGACCAGGTAAAAGGGACAAAACCCAATATGTTCTAAAATATTTATAACAGCTCTCTTTGTGGTGGCAAAGAACTGGAAATTGAGGGGATGCTCATTAATTGGGGAATGACTAAAAAAAGTTATGCCATATGATTGTGAAAGAATACTACTGTACTCCAATAAATCATGAGCAGGTTAATTTAAAAAAAAAAACATGGAAAGACCTACATGAAATTATGAAGCATGAAACAAGCAGAACCAAGAGAAAGTAGTATACAGCAACAGAAATACTGTTTAAAGAAATATATATATGCATAGTTTTATATATATACATATATATCTATCCACATCAAGAGAAAAACTGATAAATAGAAATAAATAAGGCATAGTTTATATATATATATATATACATATACACATATATATGTATATATATATACATCTATCTTTTTGTCAAATAATGCCTTTTCTGATTTTGATTCTAGGTAATGGAGGGAGTTACCTGGGAATTTTAACATAACAAATAAATAAATTAAAATTGTATAGACAGTTTTCAGATAGAGGTCTCATATATATGTATGTATGTGTGTGTGTATATATGAATATATATAAAGTATGTACAGAATTTCATTAAATATGTAAGAATATATTCCATTCCCCAATTGATAAAGGTCAAAATATCTGAACAGTTTTTGTATGCAGAAATCAAGGCTAAAAATATTATTGATTAAAGAAATGAATTTGAATTGTGGTTCAGACACTTACCAGCTGGGCAACCCTGGACAAATCATATTATTTCTCAGCCTCAGTTTCTTCATCTATAAAAAGAGGAAAACAATAGCAAAATAGGACCTAGTGCTCTCACAGGACTATGATGAGAATCAAATGAGAAAATATATGTAAAATACTTTGCCAACCTTAAATCACTATATCTAATTATGATTATATATTATATAATTATACATAAAATAATCTGATTTTATATTATATATAACAAAATTATATATATATATATATAAAATTATTATTGTATTATATAATTACATATTATATATTATATTCTATATTCTATAACACAAAATAATCTGATTAAAAACTGACTCTTCCCTTGGAAAAGGGGAAACACCTTTACCAAGTTTCAGATCTGGTAGAAACTGGCATACAGAAAATGTAAGATATGATCTTCAGCTCTCATTAGAACAGAACTAAACAGGTATAGATATTCATATGTGATATAACTGGTTAATAACTATGACTTGAAAAGTCAAGGCTTAAGTCTTCTGAGATCACTTTGTGACCTTCTTCCATTTTTTACCAGTTGGACAATGTTCTACAGTCTTTGTCTGAATAATGGCTATACTTATAAAATCTAGTTACTCTGAAAGGAAAAATAAAGTAGGTATATAGGCATAGGGCAAACAATAAAACCAATTACACATTGCATTTTGCAAGTTAGATTTAGGAGGGGGAAAATGAAAATCTGCTTTCACCTGAAAACAAAAGTTTAACATGAGGAGTATTCATCTTGGAGTGAAAAAGTCAGGGGTCCACATTCTGCCACTTACTAGCTGTATAACCTAGGGCAAACCACTCCTCTTAGGGGCTCGGTTTCATCACCTGCAAATGAGAACTATATATGCTAGACAAGAGTATACAAGCTCAGTCTGTTTTTGTAAAAATGATTATTCTTAGGTCTCAGGGCATAGAGAAACAAGTAGTGTGTCATATTTGGCCTCTGGGCCAATCCAACCCAATCCAAACCAATCAATATGTGTTAAGTGCCTTCTATGTACCCTTGAGGCAACTAGTTGACTGAGTATATAGAGCATTGGGTCTTGGAGTCAGAAAAGAACAGTTTAAAACTGGCTTCAGACACTTACTACCTGTGTGACCCCGGCCATCTATTTGTCTTAATCTCCTGGAGAAGGAAAAGGCAAAGCACTCTAAATTCTTTGCCAACAAAATTACATGGACAGTATTGGCATGTCCATGGGGTCACAAAGAGTCAGACAAGACTAAACAACTAAACAACAACCATATGCACTTTGCTAAGAGCTGAGGATAAATTTAATAAAATTAAAAAAAAAAAGACAATCCTTGCTCTCAAGGAGCTTACAATCTAAAGGGGGAAACAATACACAAAAGGAATTGGGAGGAGGAAGGGTATTTGCACCAAGAAATATCTTGTTCTGTGGAGTTGAAACTAAGCAGAACAGCAGATACAAAGTGGAATGAGCTGAAAGTCCGATTCCTGCCCTCTCTAAAGGAAAGTATTAGGAGGAGCTTGGTACTCAGCCCTCCAGCCCTCCAATCAGAAGAGATAGGAGGCTTAGGGTGATGGTATCAATCAAAGCTTATGATAGCTGCATCGTGACAAAATTAAAAGTGATGCACATCTCACTTTCTTTCTTATATTTTGTTTCATTTTGTTAAATTTGTTTAAGTTTTCTTCTACAAAATGACTAATATGGAAAAATATTTAACATTATTGCACATGTAAAATCTGTATCAAATTGCTTTCTTACTTAGGGAGAAAAGAATTTGGTTCAAAAATGTTTTTTAAATGAAGGTTAAAAATTCTTTTTACCTATATTTGAGGAAAAAATTAAATATAAAAAATGATGAGATAATCCTGGGAAAGGCATCTTGTACCATTGTTGTGAGGAGAATTACTTAGTTATTATTTAGAAGATCTAACAGAAAGGGCTGGAGAATTCCAAATGGGATGGGGAAGCAGGAAGTGGGCCTCTCTCTCCGGGATGGACTCCATGGTGGTTGGGATAAGCTGTAACTGCTCCTGGGAGACCTCAGAGGAAGTGGAGTTGTACCCTGATTCCCTGGGATCTTGGAGAGTGGTGAAGGTTGAAAAGGCAGAAGACGTCAATCCTGCGAGGCAACTCAGAGTAGGGAAGTGGCCTGTGATCTGGTGGACAGTTTGCAGCCATCACTCCCTACCTGGTCACTTTGGATCATCGGCTGTGGAGGAGTTGGTTCCTGGTATCCTGATAACATCTCTGGAGCAGTTGTGAGACCCCGAATTCAAGCCCTTTTCCTCAGATCCTTAGCCGAGCTGTCAAAACCTAGCAGAAGCAGGTTGGCTAAGGAACTATTGACTCCAGTCCTGGGTAGTTAGTCATAGCTTCACCTAACCCCCTTTCCAATCCCCTCATATTATAATTAAACTGTTTCCCTGTGTGTTTTTAGTACTTTAAAGTCCTCATTGTGTGCATGTAATAGTCTGAAGCTATTCCAGGCTGGGTGGGGCAGGGGGACAGTTAGTCAACCTTAGCTGCCATTTCTGTCAACGGTCATTCCCCTTATAGTTAAACCTGGTTCCCTGGCTTGTAAAGACTTACCCATTGTTCCTTCCTGTCTCCTATCCACCCCACTGAGCCCACATTTTATATTTAACACCCCTGGTTTTCCCCATAATACCATAGAGCTGAAACCAGGGAGAGCAGCAGATACAAAATGGAATGAAATGTCAGTGGTCATCTATCATTTGCCAGCTCAGTCAGTTAATAAGCATTCAAGTACCTACTATGTGCCAGTCACAGCTAAGTCGTGGAGGTTTAGCTAGGTGACTTGGTGGATTGAGTGTCAGGCCTAGAGACATAGATTCAAATCTGGCCTCAGACTCTTCTTAGCTATGTGACCCTGGGCAAGTCACTTAACCCACATTGTCTAGCCCTTACCACTTGTCTATCTTAGATACAATACACAATATTGATTCTAAGGCTAAGGGTTTGAAAAAAAAGAGGCAAAAGCCAATTCCTTTGCTTAAGGAGGTCACAGTCTAGAGAAGGAAATAACAAGCAAAGTATATACAGGATGAAAAGGAAATTATTAACAGAGGGAAGGCACTAGAATTAAGACCTCTAGTAATATGAATCCTTTAAATTTAACAAGCCTTAAATAAATCATTATGAGCCACAATGCCCTCATCTTTTAAGTGGGGTTAGAAATATTTATACTACCTAGATGGCACAGTGGATAGAGTGCTGGACTTGAAGTCAGGAAGACCTGAGTTCAAATTCAGTTTATGCGGCTTACTGAGAAGCCTTGGGCAAGTCTCTTAACCTCTGTCTGACAAAATTTTCAAAATTACAAAATGTAGATAATAACAGCACTTATTTCAGAAGGTTGTAGTGAAGATCAAAAGAGAAAATATTTGCAAGTCACATAGCACAGTTCAGACTACACAGTGGGTGCTTAACAAATCCTTGTTCCTTTCTTACCTATCCCCCACGTGCCTCATAGGGCTATGGGGAGCAAAGTGCTTTGCAAACCTTCATGTTACATAAGTATAAGTAATAAAAAGCTAGAGCGTGTGGTACAGACAATTCACACTGAACAAATACAGAATGTGCTTTACTCTAAGCAAATGTGATACATATTAAAATAAATTTACAAAAATGATAAATGAAAGGTGATTATTTACTTAAAAAATAAGGCAGACAAAGTCACCACAGGGTTCCTTTAAATAGCTAGATCACAGATACATTTAAAATATGATTGATTAAGATGAATTCAAGTTTAACATGAGACAACAGTATGACATGACAGAACATAAAAATGAAGGTCCCTTAATAGAGGCTTAATGTGAAGAATGAATGAGGTGATTGATAGCCCTGTTGTATTCAGACCAAGTCCTGGGTATTGCGTTGATCTCTTGGTACCTCCTTTGAAGTTCACCCAATCTGTCACCCAATTCAATTGGATGAATGTTATCTATTGACCCGCAAAACATTTCTCCTTCTTCCTCAATGACTTCAGTGCCAACCTAAAAATATTTTCTCCTCTCTATCTCCTGTTCCCAAATTTAGAGACTTCAACATACACATTGATGTTCCCTTGAGTGCCTAAACTTTCCAGTTCCTCATCCTACTCTATTTCCATGACTTAATTCTCCACCCACCCTGAGCTCCACAAAGAGACAGTTAATAAGACCTTGATCTTGCTACAAGTATTCCACTTTATTTTATCATAATCTTTTATGGGTCTATCTTTTCCTACAGTTTATAGTCCCTAAATTTGTTCTTCATCCTTCCCATGACTTCTACTCCCTCCACTCTTCAGTTATTCCCCCACCATCTCCCCTTCATTAAAGAAATATACTCTTACCTATCTTGACCATTGGTTGAATCAACTCAACTCTATATTATTTATCCTCAACTCCAGAATCACTTGTCCCCTTATCCTATCACCAACAACATCTTGTCAACCTCGAACCCTGAATTATACTTCTCATCTGCTTCCAACAAATTGCGTTGCACAGATCTACTACAAATTCATGTTCTAATCATGACTGGGTCCTCAATACTACAAAGTAAATATTTTATTCCCTCTTATTTGATTCTTTCCACATCGAGAGATCATTTTAAACATTTTCATTTCTCCTGAAGACCCCACAAAATCCTTTTCCCCACCCACTCAGGCACTGACCTCACCTCATACCTCCAGTTTTTTTGCCTTTTCTTTGGCACATAAAAATTTCTTAACAAATGCTAATTGTCTTGACAATTTGAAAAAATATAGGCCATTCACTAAGACTTCCCATTCTCCCCTCCTTTTCATTTCATATCACTAGAATATCTTCCTCTTCTATCTCTTCCTCCTCTCCTGTCCCAAATGATAAAGTAGCCCTTCTCCTTGCTAAAGCCAACTCTAGTACATTTGAGAGCACGATTGTATCCTTCCCCCTTTTCCCCAGCAGATCGCTCCCATTATCATCATAAGCATCTTTGTCTCTCCCTCTAATCTACAAGATTTCACAATCTGCTGCCTCTTTTGCTGAGGCATGCAAATGTCTTCATATCTTAAAAAAAACCTTATTTGATCATCCTGTATCTTTCCTCTTCATCTTCCTTTTTCTTCACATAGCAATAGCTAGGATTTATATAGTACCTGTTATGTGCTGGATGCTTTTCAAATATTATTATATTTTGTCCTCACAATAATCCTTGGAGGTAGATACTATTATTTTCCCCATTTTACAGTTGAAGAAACTGAGGCAAAGTGACTTTTGCCCAAAGTTACACAGCTAGTAAGTATCTGAGATTGAATTTGTACTTGACTCTAGAGACTTAGTGCTCTATCTACTGCATCTAGCTGCCCATTATGACTAAACTACTCGAGAAAGTTATTTTTACTTGGTTACCTCCATTTTCTTTCCTCTCACTCTTTTCTAAGTGCTTTACAATCTAACTTCCAACCTCATCATCCAAGTTACCAGTGATCTCAATGACCAAATACAATGGTAGTCTATATACAATCAATCCTCAACTTTTGAGGTGGTAGCCATCCTAAAAAATGGCTAGAAAGTTAAAAAATGCCAATAATCATACATCAGACCTATGGGGAATAGGAGGTTAGGTTCCCATGACCAATAAAAACTATAATCTTTTGCTAGAGATTTCTGAAAATATACTTTTCTGCTTATAATTCATTATAATAAAAATTTATTTCTGAGAATATGTACTTTTCCTAACACAGTACCCCTGAAATTGGGAAATAACCAATTAGATTCAGGGGAAAGAAGAGGCAAGTCTGACAGTATGGGGATGGTCAGGGGTGGAGATATTAGAAGAACCCCCAAATGAAAAAAGACAAAGGAGGAACCTGCTGTTTCTAATCTTCCTTTTGGCTCTGTGGTTGAAAAAAATACATGCTTCTGGTGAATTCTCGACCAGGTCAAAGCCCCAAACTCCTGTGAGGATGTTCAGTCTGGCCCAGACCTGCTTGGCTTTCCAAAGCAGCAGGGGCACACCTACCACCTGGGTGGAGACCCTACAGACCCCAGCAGCAAGAGCAGCAGAGGAAGCAGGATACTTGCTCCACCTGGCAAGAATGCCTTTCAATTTTCTCTATTGTGCACAGTCACAAATGTGAGAAATTACATACAAAAGTGAAAATGAGTTACTAATAAAGTCATCAAATGCTTGAAGCTGCTAAGGTTAAACACATGAATGATGAGGTTTGACTGAAATTTGTGAATGCTTATATCCAGCCCTACTCTCTTCCCTAGCTATGATCCCATACCACCAAATGCCTTTTGGATATCTCAAAATAAATGTATAATAGGCACCCAAAACAAGCTTCACTTACTCTCAATTCTGAATTTATCTATTGTTGTCAAGGGCAACACTAACCTCTCAGCCACTGAGGCTCACAACTTTGAAATCATCCCTAACTTCTCACTGTCATCCTCCCCACATAGCAATCTGTTGTCAAATCTCGTTTCTGCTTTCTGGACATCTCTTCTGGACCTTTCTTTGTATTCACAGTCCTTAGCCCAATGTTTGGCACATAGTAAGTACTTCCCTAAATCACTTTTGTTCCCTGACATTGACATTATGAACCATACAAACCTAAGTCTAAATAATTATGTCCATTCTGTCTTCAAAGTTTCCAAATTAATAATGATCATAATAGTAAAAACTTCAAATAATACATTAAGCTGGAAAAAATAAATCCATATGCAGGTCCATAGGTGATAAAGCATTAAATTATTTCCAAAAAATACTTCTGAAATTCTAACTTCATCTCCAAGAGTTCTTGTCAGGCAATTCTTCTTCCATTCATTTGTTTCAATCTTTTAATAACTATCAAGGTCATTAAAAGAGAAGATTGTAAATTTCATGACTATTTCTTCTTTATATGCCCAATATCTATACTAGTGCCTTGAATATAGCTATATTATACAAGAAAGCTTTCCCTTGCTTTAAGCATATTAGGCATTCAAGTCTTATTTGGAAAATGAATGAATAAATGCTCCCCATCTAAGAAAGTCCCACCACGAAATTCTTTCTGCCCACAATTAGGTGTTGTGGCATTTGAAGTTTATTTGTAAAATGAAGGCATTTAAAGTGGATTCCTTCAAACAGTATGTTGGTGCCTTCTAGACCAATCAACCAGATTTTCATTTTTTGGTGTCAAACCCCCATGAATTGTACCTTAACCCCTAATTTCTCATCTGTGTCTTGCCTTTTATGACTAGGCACCAAAATCATTCCTCTCAGGAAAGCCTCCTTGATTCATCATATTGTGGCAGGATGAAAAGAAACTCAATTTGAATTCATGGGGCTCAGAATTAGAAGACCTCAACTTGTGTCCTACCTTGACCATTAAACTGACCTACACCATTTGACCTGACCATTAAGTGAAGTTTCCTAATATAAAATGAGGACAATAATGCTTCTACTACCTACCTCTCATAAAAGTGCTTTGTAAGTGATAAAACACTATATAAATGTGAGCCGTAGTTGAATTGTAATACTACCAATGCTTTTATTCAATCACAAAAACAAAGTGATCCTTTTTCTACTTGTTCAACAATCCGTAGAGTATAAAATATGAAAACAAGATGAAAGGAAGCATGGTATAGTGAGGAAAAGTTGGCCTCAAAATCAAAACAACCCAAGTTCACCTTTGCTTGTGACATACTAGCTGTATGAATCTTGGAAGTTGCATTACCTTTCTGTGCTCTAGGCAACTCATTTAGATAAGGTGCAGAGAAGGTGCTGACCTGTATTGGGAGATGTCATTTCCTTATCTGGGATTTCCTACACTAATGAAATCATGTATCTATTACCTATTTATAACACTAATAATAAAAACTACATATAAAAAAGGAGATTAACACCAATAACAAAATAATGGCTCACCTTGATGTAGTACTTTAAAATTTGTAAAGCAGTCTGCAAATGTTATCTAATCCTCACAACAACCCAGGGAAATAGATGCTATTATTATTCCAACTTTGCAGATGAGAAAATTGAGGCACAAAGCAATTAAATGACTTGTCCAAGGTTAGCTAGTGTCTGAGGATGAATTTGAACTCAGGTTTTCCTGACTCTAAGTCCTACCTTATCACCTCCTCCACCTGGCTGCCTCCTAATGAACAATCAAAATTCAACCAGAAACTTTACTACAGAAATTTGAGAAATAAAAAAGATGCAAGAGAGAGTTCCTAAAAAAGGATGTAACCATCTCTGGTTATTTCTATGGTCATGAAAAGTCCAACACAGTGAAAATTAAAATTGTATCAAACAAGAAACAGAAAGCTTGCATTTTGTTAAATTAATGAATGGCATTACAGTTGTAGCACTTGTAATGCCTGAAAATCTAGTTTCTCTGCAAAAAGGAAAATGGCAGGACTAGTTAAGAGCAGTAATCATTGGTCCAAATGGTTCTCAGTGGCTCATAAATTACTTTAGCAAGGACTTTGCCAGCTTTCTCTCATATAAAAGCCTGACCCCACCTTTTTCTTTAACAAAAGGTACCATGAAACTATTGCCAAATATGAGAATATCTGAGATATTCTCCAAAAAACAAGAGAACACAAGCATAAGAAAACAATATATTGTTCAAGAATCTAGAAATGTGTTTCAAAAAATTTTAGTAGTGTAAAGATCAGTTTGTTACTAATTTGGAAATTGCTGAATAAGCTGCCTTACAGGCAACCTTCATATTTATACTCTGCTATTTACTACAAAGGTTTAGACTTCTTTCCATACTCATGGTTTCTTCATGTAATGCAAGTATACAAAATAGACTCAAGGATTTGATGTTTGCATAGAAAATTATTCTTATTTCAAGACATTCCACCAACACAAGGCCAAGAAAAGAAATTACAGAAAAACTGAAGCTTCTGAGGCATACACCCATTATGATTCATCCTACCCTTAAACTTATTATCATCTATCCTATATGAAACTAAACATGGTGCCTAAATTAGTGTCAGTTGAGTTCAGATAATATATTAATCATGTAGAATACATGAATAATATCAAATTATATGGTTCTATTGAAAAACATGTAAATATCTCCATCTCATGGAATTCTTCTTAAACTATATCAAAATATTATTTGGTCTAAATATTAAATTCTTAATGTATGCTAAGGAAACATAGAGAGTGAATGTCTCAAAGTTTAATCCAGATATCCTGTTAAACCAATGAAGGAAAGTGATACTTTATTCTCCTCTAGGAAAGACAGCAAACATAAGGTTATCAAGAAGATGCTGACAGAATATGTTAAGAGACTTACTGGCATCCTAAAGTCAAAGCTAAATAAGAAGAACACATTTAAAGCATCTAATGCCTATGCAATACCAGTCTTAATGTATGCTCTCAGAAATGTAAAATAAACCATAGCAGATCTGGAAACTTTGTTAACCAAAAACAAAACAATAATAAAACTCAGGGTTGATCACTCTAATGCAGTTATAGAAAGATGAACTCTTACTTTATTTTAAAAAGGAATATAAGGATTATAGATATTCTTAAAGCACATGATAAATATGTAAAAACCTACAGGTGTATATATATACACACATATGTATGTATATATAGACATCATTTCACCAAGCAATAGTAAAAATCGATAACTCATATGTTCCTTCGAATTTGTAAAATATAACTGAGACCTGCCTCTTGATGAATCTATGGATCAGTGGAAAACCAAAAGTAGCATCTAAATGCCTTTCGTGAGCAATATGTACATGAACTCAGTCAACGATATGTTGACAAAGAAGCATCAAACAAATGGCTAATCAATGGCAATTTGTGGAAACAGGTTTGTAATGGCAATTCAGGACCAAATCACTGCTACCAGAAATTATAGAAGTGTTATCTTTAAGGAGCCCAGACTTAGTGACCAATGTAAATTATGCAAGGATTTTATGCAACATAGAACTCGTAGGCTATTAAAATTTAGTAGCTAAAAAATATTTAATAAGACATGACCAGACTTCCTCACACCCATCAAACTGGCTACACAAAATGCTATTTTGCCATAAGAAATGACAAGCGAGATGAGCATTAAAAAAAAACAAAAACCTGAAAAGACTTATATGAAGTGATACAAAGTGAAGTGAGAAGAACCAGGAGAACATTAACAGTAACAATAACAATAATAATGTATGATAATTGACTGCGAATGATTTAACTGTTATCAACAACTGCAAAAGACTCATAACAAAACAAAGCTATTGACTACCAAAGAAAAAACAGAAAGAGTCTGAATACAAATTGAAATATACCATTCTTTACTCTGTTTCCTCTTTGAATTTTTCTCTAGTGTAAACAATATGTGTTTTCTTTCACAACATAATAATTGAGGATATGTTTTTATATAATAATATATGTACAATCTATATCCTATTACCTGCTGTCTCGGGGAGGAGAAATGGTGAGAGGGAGAGAGAGAACTTGCAAATATATGAAAATTAATATTAAAAAACTGTATTGACATGTAATCTGGAAAAAAATAAAAATTTATTATAAATAAGGAAAAATATAAACATGACTAGATGTTTAAAAGTATATATCAGACTTTATTTCATGGTCTTATAGACAACAGCCCTTTATACTACAAATACAGTCCTTAAAATATTCTAGAGAGCTCAGTCAATAAAGTGCAAGGGAAGTGGACCATTGTCATAGACCAAACTATTACACATAATCACCAGAACATAATACTGACCAACAAAATCTTAAACGTGGTGTCTTTAGTCATTATGGACTGACAAATAATCAAATTGTCCAAAAAGAAGCTTCGAAAATATAGAAACCCAGAAGAGATCTCATTTCAGAATAAATTGAGGAGCATAGCATCCCTGTTGTCCTGTCTGCTGCCAGATGTATATTGAGAATGTTTTCTATAAGTCCACAGATGATAAGCTTACATCCTAATGCTTTTATTAAAAAAGCAGTAATTTTATCTGCTTGTGTGATAGCATGTAGAAGATAAAACATAAAAAATATTAGTCTAATAGTAACTTTTATAAGGATTATACCTATCAACTCCATTGAAAAAGAAAAATGAAAGAGGTAATAATAATAATTAGCTTCATATAGTGGTTTAAGGTTTCCAAAATACTTAGCATCTTCCTCCTGTCCATCCAGTATGAATGTCCCTAAGGCTCTGCCTTAGGTCTTCTTTTCTTCTCTTTTTTGCATTTTCTCCTACGATAATTCTTAATCGATCCCCTAGATCTACTTATGATCTCTATACAGATGACTCACAAATCCATCCAACTCTAATCTTTCTCATGAAGATCAAGAACATGTTACCAACAACCTACTAGATATGTACCTTTGGATACCCTGTGGACATCTCACAATCAGCTGTCCAAATCAGAGCAGTGTGTCTTTCCCACTTCTAAAAAAAAATCCCTTCCTAAGTTTTCTCAATTCTTTCTTTTGATGGCACATCACCCTTCTAATCCCCTGGATTCACAATCTGACCCTTTTCCTTCACCGCTATGTTGGAACAGTTACCAAGGTTTGTTACATCTACCTCAATAAGATCTTTTATATCCATCTCTCTCTCTCCGTTTATATACTTCTCCGGTTCAGGTGTTAAAAGTCTAATTCAGACTTTGATCACCTTTCACCTGAACTATTAAGGTAGCCTCCTAATTGATTCTCCTGCCTTTAACCTCTTCCCTCAATAATCTATTCATCATCCAAATTGATATTCCTAAGCACTTCTGACCAAGTGACCATCATTTCATAAATCTTCAATGGTGCCTTATTGCCTCTATAATAAAATGCAAATGCTCCAGTCTATCATTTTAAACCTTCCCCAATCTGTTTCCTACAAGTATCCAATTTTATTTCCTTATTCCCTTTCATGACCTTTCCATTCCATAAAACTATCCTCCACTATAGGTCTTTGCACAAATGCCTCTAGATGCTGGGGATGTCCTTCCTTCTCACTTCGACCTCTTCAAATCCATTCCTTCCTTCAAAGCATATTTCAGGTGCCATCTCCTTCATGAACCTTTCCTGATCTCTACCCACATGCTCCCTCCCAGTTATTTACATTCTCTCCCTCTTGAAATTACATTGTATTTACTCATGCTATTTATTTCTCATGCACTTTCATCCTATCCACACCCTATAGACTGCAAGTTCTTTAAGGACAGAGACTATTTTATTTTCATTTTTTTATTCCAGGTATGTAGCATAAGTCTTATACTTTGTAGCTACTTAATAAATGCATTGAATTTGCTTTGAATTGAATTAAATTGATTTACAAGTAATATCATGTTTGATTTTCATAAATAACGACCCAAAAATATACAAAATTAAACTATAAATGCATACACAAACACCTACAACTACACATAAATTATATATATATATATATATATATATATATATATGTATGTATATATTTCCCAGGGTCAGACAGTTAATAGTTACCATAGTGCTCAAATAATTTGGAATATTCTCACTGTTGGCAAATTTTCACCCTTTGAGGGTGTTTGATTTTTTGGAAGCAACCTAAATCCATATGGAGACAAACAGAACAAATTAAAGTTGATGATTAATCTGGAGAATACTCTTTTTGGTCATAAAATTTTGAAACACATGTACATATGTTGATTTACATTTTGTTTCTCTTCTGGGTTCCATGGAGAGGTTTCTAAGAATATATATTTTATTTCATCCTTATATTCCTTGAGGGTAGAGAGTAGGTATCACATAAATCTCTCCACTGTCCACCAAAGGGGCATAAAGATTTGTGAAGCTGATCCAGACATCAGGTTCCTGTTCTCTCCTTATGATCGCCTAGGAGACTTGAAGGCTGAATTTGTCACCTCCAGGTCCCAGGCCCATTTCTCTGCTCAGAATGATCACAAAAACCATCAGAATGCAAAGTTTTCTGAGCTCAGCTGTTCTCCTTTACACAGTCTTTCCACTCTTTGCATTAACATCCACCCCAGCATCAACTTATCCCAGACCCACGAACCCAAACAGTAATAAGGCATTTGCCAAAAGGAGTCCATTACTAAGTCTGTCCTTATCTAAGAAAAGATATTTGCAAATGTTTTGAGACTGCTGGTATGCAGTGGATTGCCAAGAACTAGTAAGCTCTGAATTTTTACTCCCCCTTTTCCTTGAAGTGGTAAAAGAGAGAGCAAACACAACAAAGAAATTGCTGATTCACAGCAAAGGATTTGCCAACAGTCTGCAGAGGAGGTACAGAGGACACCAAGAGGTGATCTCCAGAACCATTGACATCAAGATTGAAATTCTGTCCTGTCTGAAAGAGAGAATATGAAATAAAGGAACCCAGAGAAGTAGCAGGGTTAAATAGTGAAACCCACATTTATTCCATTGTTTCTACACTTGCGGGGATGATGATTTTGGTGAAGAAGATTTTGACAGTGACTGTTAACCATGACAAACACCAACACATTGGCAGGATGTATTCACTAAATAGGAAACTGAGGCACAGCCAAATAAATATTTTCTATTTGTCATAGCTAGTAATCAAACTTAGGTTTTCTACCTCTAAGATGAATACACTTTCCATGATGGCATAATAACTTAAGGATCATAGAATTTAGAAATGGAAAGGATTTCTTAGAACACATTCACTCCAAACCCCTCATTTTATTTTTAAATATATTTTTATTTCATTTTAAATAGTTCCTAATTACATGTAAAAAATTCTAACATTTACTTCTTAAAATTTTGAGCTCCAAATTGTCTCCCACCCTCCCACCCTTTTCCCATCTTTTGAGAAAGCAAGTAATATGTTATCAATTATACATATGAAGCCATGTAAAACATATTTCTATATTATCTGTGTGAAAAAACACACCCACACACAAAAACAAGAAAAATAAAGAAAAGTTTTTTAAAAGTATGCCTTACCCTGCATTCAGAGTTCATCAGTTCTCTCTCTGGAGGTGAATAGTATTTCTCATCTCAGGTCTCCTGGAATTATCTTGAATCATTGTCTTGATTAGAGTAGCTGTCTTTCACAGTTGATCATGCTTACAATATTGCTGTTATTCTGTGTACTGTCCTGTTTCTGCTTACTTCACTTTGCATCAGTTTATATAAATCTTTTGAGGTTTTTATGAAAATAACTTGTCACATCTTATGATACAATAGTGTTCCATTACAATCATATACCACAACTTGACGAGCCATTCTCTAGTGGATGGGTATCCCTCCAATTTCCAATTCTTCAACACTACAAAAGGAGCTTCTATAAATATTTTTGTTCAAATATGTCCTTTTCTCTTTTCTTTGATCTCTTTGGAAGATAGATCTAATGGTGGTATTGCTGGGTCAAAGGAGGGTATGCACATCCTTTGGGCACAATTCCAAATTCAAACCCCTCATTTTACAGAATAGCCTACAGAGGGTAAGAAGGTAACCTATGTTATAAGTAGCAAAGTTGGTTTTCAGAACGAAGTCCTTTAGCTCCAAATCCTGCTCTCTTTCCACTAAAATGCAATGTGTTTTTCATGGACAACCATAGCTCAGTGTGCTATCATGAGCCTAACCCCAACTCAATCCTCAACACACATAGCTTTTGCCTGCCAAATAAAGTATAAACTCCCCAGGTATTCTATAGAATTTGACTTCTTTGTGGCTTTCCAGCTTTTCCTGAAAGGATGTACTGAAAAGATATGAGTTCTAATTCCAGCTCTGTTTCTTATAAACTTTAGGCAAATCACTTAAGTCACTTGACCTCAGCTTCCTTATCTACACAATGAGATAGTTGCCTGGATTAACTCTAAGACTACTTCTAGTTCTGGATTCCACAGTCATACTACTCCCTACACTCTTCCCATCCCCTTTGTTTATCACAGCTTTCAGTTAAAGTAGTCTACCTTCTATCTGTTGTTCTCATTAGGGAGTGGATGAAGTAGACTTGGAGTCAGGAAATCCCACTTCAAATAGTTTCATATTAGCTGTGTCACCTTACACAAATCAATTAGTCTCAAATTTCACTAAGACTTTAAAAGACAGGAAATAAAAATGGCTATTGCACTTACCTCCTTGCAGTAATACAAAGGTCAAAGGAAATAATGTATTTTGAATGCTTTTCAAACCTTAAAGTCCTCTACAAATGTCCCTTGTCATCAATCAAAAATATGTATTAAAGCATCATGCAAAGCTTACCTATTAGTATTAATATTATTATTTATGCCAGGCATTGTACTAAGCATTAGAGACAAAAATTAAACAATCCATACCTTTAAGAGAATTGTCAGTTGTATCATTACTATAATCTCGCCATTTCCAGTCTCAATGTCCTTGTTTTTTTCTTCCTCTCCTTCATTCTATGACTGTTTCCTTTTACTTAAGTCCTTCTCTTCCTTCAAGACCCAAACCAGGTGACATGTCTTCCATGGAACTTCCTTTGCCTTCCCCAGATGAAAGTGTTTTCTCTCTCCTCAAATTTCTTTTAGGACTTGGTCTGGGCCTCTCCTCTGAGTTTATTCCATTCTCCCTTATATCACAAGTGCGTAACTGTCTTTCATTCCAGTGGATGATAATCTCCTTAGGGTAGGCAGTCAACATTATATTTCTCTTTATATCCTTAGTACCCAGCATGTGCATCAGTATTCCAAGAGTTTGTTATTTTATCAGCTACTGTGCTCTTTCCACTGACCACAGTTCCTCTAGAAATTAGCAGACTACCCATAAGAACTATGGTGGCCCAAAAGTGTCATCCTGTGTCCAACTGGGAGATGAGCACTCCAGACTTAGTTAACAAGTCCTTAAATGCACATTTTAGTTCCTCAAAAGGTCTTTGTCACATTAGCATATAGCAAACACTTACCAGACTTGTTGAACTGAAGGCCAATCTTCAGGATTTAGCAGGATGGAAAAGAAATGTTTCATTTTGATGCCAACATAAGACAACTTGATGTAACAGTAAAGTGCTGGATATTGAATAAAGAAGATCTGGATTCGAATTTGCCCTCGGACAATTATTATCTGTGTGGCAGAGCAAGTCATTTAACATCTCTGGTCTTCATTTTCCACTTCTGTAAAAATGAGTGGCTTGCACTAGATGACCTCAAAGTTGCTGGGCAGCTCCAAATTAAAATACCTACCATATCCATTAATCAGATTTATGCTGAAATATCTAATGATTTACCAAAATAATTACTCTCTAAGAAAGACTTGAAAGAGGAAAATTAGGAGTATTGAGCTAAGAAATCCCAACTGGGGTGGTGGGGTTGCCAAGAGATTATAATGAGACCCCTGATTGAAGTTAACAGATGGCATTGAGGGTCAGTATGAGAGTTTTGGTATCATGGATATATACCCAGGAGAAATAAATGAATGAATGATGAAAAAGCATATGTTAAGAGCTTACTATGTGCCAGGTGCTATGCTAGGGATAGGAATAGAAATATAAAAAGCAAGGCAGTTCCATGCCACGAAGGAGTTGACATCCTCATCCTTAGATGAAACCAAAAGGGAATGGTAACCCTTAAAGAATATTTTGGTCAGGGATCTCACAGTGAAAGTGAGTGAGGTTGTAGGGTAAATTATTTGATCTATCTTTTCCGCTAATGGTAATATGGAGTTGGATACTATTCTTAGAGGCAGTGTTGCATAATGGATAGAGTTGACTTCAACACCAGGAAGATCTGGGTTTAATTCTTACTTCTGACACGTAGTGACCATTTGGCCCTGGGCAAGTCACTCAACTTTTCAGTGTTTCAAGTAACTTCCTAAAAGATTTTATGTTTCATAGAAATGCTGACTTCCATTGGTAAAGGAAATTTCTTCACCTGGGAGTTTCTATATCTTACCCTATCCCTATTACAAAAATTTATGTAGAAATCTGGTGGGGGCAGGGGGCAAAGATAAATCAGGGAGATAGACTAGGTAACTAGACCCAGAGTAGCATGATGAGAGAAGGCAGGATTCACACAGAGAGAGATTATAGTGAACATAACCCAGAGCAAGACTGTGGAAATCCCAGTCTGCTTTCCTTCTGACTCTAGTCAAGAAAGAGAAAGGAGGAACTCAAAAAAATAAAGATAAAAATGTTATCTCTTGACAAGTTATAACATCTTCCCAAATTATTAGAAGAGAAAAGTTAATAAATTAAAACCAGCCAATCTTGTTATCTTGTCAGGAGAAGGTGATTTCCATTTTTCCCTTAATATATATATATTTTTTATCTGACAGACGAGCAAATCTAAAGATCTGGTTTTAAATTAATACTGTCATCTGGGATGATCTAAGGTTGGAAAGACTTCAGATACCCATTCCAGTAAATCATAGTATTTTAGAGCTGGTGGGGGCCTAAAAGGTCATCATATTTTACAGAAAAGGAAACTGAGTCTCAGAGAGTGTGAACTACTTATTCAAGAAGATGCAGATAGTCTACAGAGAAACTAGCATTTTAAAATACAGATTTTTTACTTCAAATCCAAAATGTGTTCCATATTCTTACCCTGCCCCCTTAGGATAGCCACTGAATTTGCATTTATGCAGCAGACAGAAAAGCTAGACTTGGGTGAAGAAAGCAATCTAGTTTTCCTGGGTTCCTACTTCCAAATAAACCCTAACTCAAGGTTCTATATGGGTGAATCTTAAACTAGAGGTGGAGCAAGCCCAGGAATTAAAAGCAGCTCTTGTGAGTCAATAAATATTTATTAGGCACCTTTGATGTGCCAAGAATTGCATTATGTGCTGGAGAAATTAAGAAAGGCAAAAGACAACCCCTGACCTCAAGGATCTCATGGTCTAATGGGGAGGACAAGAACATGGAAACAACTATATGCAAACAAGAGACGGACAAGTTAAGCTGTAAATAATCAAGAAAGGGAAGGCATCAAAAGTAAAAAGAATTGGGAAAAGACCCCTGTAGTGGGTAGAATTTAACCTAAGTCTTGAAAGCAGCCAGGAAGTGGAAATGCAGAGGAAGGGCATTCTAGTCAGAGAAAATGCTTAGAGCCTACAGATGGAGTGTCTTGTCCCAGGGACAAAAGGGAAGTCAGTGCCACAGCATTATAGAATATATGGGAAGGAGGTGACATAAAGTGAATTCTGGAAAGATTGGGGTGGGGATAGGTTCTGAAGAACTTTGAATGACAGAGGATTTTCTATTTGATACTGGAGGTGCTAAGTTGTTTATTAAATAAGGAGGTGATATGGTCAAACGTGCTTAAGGAAGATCACTTCGACTTGATTGGAGGATTAATTGGAGTGGGTAGAGGCTTTTAGCAGGGAGCCCAAGCAGCAGTTATGATAGTAGCAGGAGCTGTATCCTATCATTGACCATCGCCATGCTGACTTTGTATGGTAAGCCTGGAGGCCGTTGACAAAAAGCATCTCATTTTTATATGGCACTAATCATATGATCTCTGTCTATAATATAATGACTCATAGCTCTTTGGAAGTCTCCAAAAAATCATTTGTGGAAAGTATTACTATCTCCACTGAACAGATGAAGAAACTGAGACCTAGCAAAATTAAATAACTCACCCCAAGTAAAAAATGCTTATAAAATGTCAGAGATAGAACCTTCCAAATCCAATCCTCTATTATCCCCACGGCCATTCAAAGCATCAAAGACATCTCTTTAAAGACAGCAATCTTGATTCTGTCCTTCCATCTTTGCCTGCCCTTGCTACCCCACTCTTTATTTCTTTCCTTCTTAATTGCTTTTGCTATCAAGAACTTTCGATTTCTGTTCAATTCAATTAAGCTAGAATTTATTCAGACCATATTGTAAACTGAATAAGCTGGACTAAGTAAAAGTTGCACAGAAGGATGAGGGTGAGTTAAGGAGGCAAAGCATTCCAGGCATAGAGAACAAGTAAGCAAAGAAAAAGTGATAACAAACTATTGGATGTGGATAGGTGTGTGCCATAACACTTTCTAAAAATCAGACAGTCAGTCAGCATTTGTTAAATGCTTACTATGTGCCAGTTCTAAGTGCTAGGGTTACAAAGGAAGACACAAAATAATCTCTGCCCTCAAAGATCTCACAATATAATTTTAGAGACAAGGAAAGAAATACATATGAATAAGGAACATACACCGGATAAATGAGAAATTATTAAGAAAGAAGTAATGAGAATAAAGAGGAATTGGGAAAATCTTTTTGTGGAAAGTGGTGTTTTAGTTGGGATTTGAAGGAAGCCAAGAGAGCCAGGAGGTGGAGATGAGGAGAAGAGAAAAGAGAGAGGGGGAAGGGAGACAGAAAGGGAGAGAGAGGGGGGGAGAGAAAGGGAGGGGAGAGAGAGAGAAAAAAGAAGAGAAAAAAGAGAGAGGGAGAGACAGAGAGAGACAGAGAGAAAGGGAGAGAGAAAAGAGAGAGAGAGAGAGAGAGAGAGAGAGAGAGAGAGAGAGAGAGAGAGAGAGAGAGANGAGAGAGAGAGAGAGAGAGAGAGAGAGAGAGAGAGAGAGAGAGAGAGGGAGAGAGAGTGTGTGAGCATCCTAGATATGAAGGGGAGACAGAGGAAAATCCCCAGAGCCAATAGTTGGAATATCTTGTTTGAAGAATAAGAAGGTGGCCAGTATCACTGGATAGAAGAGTATGTCTATGTGTCCAGGGAGTAAAGCATAAGAAAATTGGAAAGGTAGGAGAGGAATAGGTTAATATAAAGAGCTTTAAGTGCCAAACTGAGAATTTTGAATTTGATCTTTGAAGTAATAAACCACTGCAGTTTAATGAGATGGGGGAGATGGTGACATAATCAGACATGTGCTTCAGGAAAATCATTTTGGTGGCTGAATGGATGATGATTGGAATGAGGAGGGACTTGCGGCAAGTAGACCCACCAGCAGGATATTGCAATAGTCTAGGCATGAGGTGATGAGGCCTATAATAGGGTAGTGGTAGAATAATAGGAGAGAAATTGGCATATATAAGAAATATGCTCCAAGAATGAAATCAAAAGGCCTTAACAACAAATTGGATATAAGGAATGAGAGATGGTGAAGAGTTGAGAATGATGCCTAGTTTAGGAGTCTTGGAGACTGGGAGGATTGTGGTGCCCTCCATATTAACGGGGAAATTTTGAAGGGAGTAGAGTATTGGGGAAAAGATAATGAAATCAGCTTCGGACATGTTGAGTTTAAGACAACTACTAGAAATCCAGTTCAAGATGTCTGAAAGTCAGTTGAAAATGTGAAACTGGAGGTCAACAGAGAGATTAGGCCTGGATATCTAGTTGCATAGAGATGATGATAAAATTCATGGGAGCTGATAAGATCACCAAGAAAAGGAGTATAGATGGATAAAAGAAGATGAAATGTTTGTCTGTTTATGATTCAAGATGGACCTAATAGCTGAATTCAAATATTTAGGGAGTATCATGTGAAAGATGAATCAGAAGTATTCTTCTTGGCCTCTGAGGACAGAACTAGTTTTAAAGTATGGAAGTTACAAAGAGATAAACTTAGGTTAGTAAGGAAAAGTTTTTAAATAATTGAAACTATCCAAAAATGAAAAGGACATTATCAAAAAGAAATGTGTTTTGCCTTTAGGTAGGAAGTGAATGACCATAGTAACGTCGTGGGTTCAACTAGAGAGCCTTTAAAATCTCTCCCAATTAAGATTCTATGAAACTGAAGCAATATTATGGCTTTCTTCTATGCAGTGAGTTAAGGATAAAAATGTAAAATCCATGATATAATCCAATTCTATTCTTTCTAGAGGCTGCTCCCCAGAGATCACAGATTTAGAGCTGAAAGAGACCTCAAAGGCCATCTAATCTAGGGAAGATAAGCAACCTCAGGTAGTAACAGAAGTGTGTTGACACCCAGAATTCTGACTCCAAATACAGATCTTGTGTTTCAATTTTTAGTTGAAATACTTTCTTTATATTCCTCAATAAATACAATATGTCCCAGAATGAATGAATGATGAAAAACAACTTAAGTCCTACTATGTGTATGACATAAAGAGCTAGGCCTAAATTCTATGCAGAAAACTATAAAAATGAAATAGTTGCTGCCCTCAAGGAGTTTACATTCTTCTAGAAGGAAACAGCATATATAGAAGAGTGTTGGCCAAGAAAGAATGCTATCAGGAATCAACAAAGATGGTAAGTGGAAACAAGGGGAAGTTGATTTACTCTCCCTTTCCAATAAGTAACAATGGTAGGATTAATGTGATTATAGTTCCCAGAAGAAGATGGGCAAAATATCAAATTGGGGCTACCTCAATGTGAGTCATCTAGCCATGATGGTTTGTATTCAAGTACTAATTAATCAGAATTGTGCTTAGCCAAGAACTCATCATTCCTGCTTTGTATAGTCCCCAAGTCAAAATCCCTTTCTTAGATACCACATGTTTAACTAGCTAGGCATACCTTAGAATGGCATTTTCTGAATCAAGGGATCAGGGTTCAAATTCTAGGCCCTGAAATGTACTTTTTGACCTTAGTAGCATTATTTAATTTCTCTGGGCCTCAGTATCTTGCCATCTCTAAATTTATTTTTTAGCTCCTAAGGTAATTTAGAAATATTGTTATTGTTGTTATTCAGTGGTTTCAGTCATATCTAACTCTTCCTGATCTCATTTGGGGTTTTCTTGGCAAAGATACTGGAGTGCTTTGCCATTTCCTTCTCCAGCTCATTTAACAGATGAGGAAACAGAGACAAATATGGTGAAGTGATTTGCCCAGGATCACATATCTAATAAGTGTCTAAAGCTGGATTTGATCTCAGGTCTTCCTGACTCCATGCCCTGTGCTCTATCCACTGCACCACCTAGCTTCCCTGAGTTTGAAATTTTAAAATTGCTTCCCCCCTTCAAATAAGAACCCTTCATGTTAGGCATGATGGGCAGCTGGCAATGCTTGCCTCTGCTATCCCTTACTTGCCATTATGCACATTGGGTGACTATGAGTAAACATGGTGGCTCACCCTTACTATGGAGCTCCAGGGGCTCTTTTACTTCATATCCTTCTCACCTTCAGCCTCTACCCCACTAGATTCCTCTCCACGTCATCTCAGAAATCAAGAGAGTGCCTGTGTACATACAAGTTAGTTAGGAATAAGAGAACTGAATGGAGAGAAGCTGACAAGTGAGATTGAAGACTTCTTCCTAGCTCCATTCTGGATGGGCTCTACAGATGCACACACCACCAAAAATACAACCTTCATATGCCAATTCTGACACCCGTGGGTGCATTTGCTTCGAACAGATGTTATAAATTATGTAGCAGAAAGAAGAGGAGAGGAAAAAATGAGGGCTGGGTTGCTAATTCCCTGGTATCCAATCACATTTTTTGAAATCCCTTTCAGTTATCTTGGACTCACATTGGCAGGAAGCTCCTCTATGAAAACACTGCTCAAGAGTGACTTCTATCCTAGTGGGTACCATGGTACAAAACAAAATAACTTCACTAAGCCTTGGTTTCTCTACCCATAAAATGGGAATAATAATATTTATATGATCAACCTCACAGGGTTGTTGTGATGAAAACATGTTTGGAAGCCTTTAAGTGCTGTGGAAATGTGAGTTGGTATATTATCACATCTTATACATTATATTATCCTAACACGCATTATAATATCATATGTAGTAGGGGCCATCGCATTGAGCAGCTGGGGATGGGTCTTGCCATAATCCCCTTTCAGTGGACCACAGGGGCTTTGAACCTTTTGTAACAATAATAATAATGACAATAGTAACAATAATAGCACTTGAAGGTTTGCAAAACACTTTGCATATTGTTCATTTGATCCTCAAAACAACCCAATGAGATAAGGTTTTATTATTATCCTCATTTTACAAGTGAGGAAACTGAGGCTGAGAGAGATTTTTGTGATTTCCTCCAAAGTCACACAGTTAGTGGCATTTAAACTTAGGTCTTCCCGACTTCAAGGCCAATAGTCTGACCACTGGGCCTTTGACTTATTGCTTGATATCCATGACAGTGGGGAGAACATCCTGTCAAAGAGGAATGGTGATTGAGGCAGGAAGAATAATTTAATTTGAGGACTGGAAGTAGCAAGGAAAGATGGCTCCTGGTTTCTTCCAAGGCAGCTTCTTTGTGGAGAAATAACCAAGAGTCATCCATGACATCTGACCCTTCACAAGGGAGGAAACATGTGTGCTACCCTGGAAGTGACCAGAGAGCAGACCCATCTTCCGACAGGCTTCAAGGGATAGCCCCCTCCTTATAAAATAAGGTTATAAAATAAGTAGCTTAATGGGAAGAGTGTTGAACTTGGACTGAGTAAGATGTGGGTTCAAATCCTATATTGGATCCTGAGTTGTTATCTGGTACTGTGAGCAAATAATTTACCCTCTCTAATCCTTAGGCAGCTCCCTAAGATGTATCTATGAGACCATAGACAGGATGAAATAATGCTGGTGGAGGGAATTCCCACACTCAAGAAATCACAGGTCTTTTGTAAGATTGATGCATTGCTTGCCACACAGCACTCTGGCCAGCTGAAGGGCCCCATCTGCTACTTGCTTGTGTCCATTCTTTGAATGCAAATGTAATGGTCCAGACAGGACATATCCCAGGGGACTGAGGCTCCAGCAGTCAGTCAAATGAGCATTCTTTTAGTATCAACTATCTATCATCCACCAGGCTGAATTCTATGAGAAATAGCTAAAATTACAAAATGCGGTCCATGCCGTCAGGAGTATATGGGCTAAGTGAGGAGAAAAATGCAACAGTTCACAGTGACATGTGCCCACAAAATCCAACAAGTATGTGTGACTCAGGAAAGGAGGGGGGAAATGGGTGGAAAATGGGACATTGAATAAGATTGAAAATGCACCTTTACAGAATGTTCTGAGATTCTCAAGGCATTTTCACCAGAGCAACCTGCTGATGTAGACAGTGAAGGGTTACTGCCTCCATGCTAGATGGTGCAGTGGCTAGAGTACCAGGAGTCAGGAAGTCAGGAAGACTCAGCTTCCTAAGTTCTAATCCAGCCTCAGACACTTATTAGGTGTGTAACCCTGGGCAACCCTGTTGGCCAGGGAAGGAAATGGCAAACCACTCCAGGATCTTTGCCAAGAAAACCCCAAATGAGGTCACAAAGAGTCAGTCACAACTGAAATAACACAACAAATTTACTAAGGAGGAAATCAAGGCCCCAAAAGGCTACATGACTTACCCATTGTAGTAAGTAGCAGAGTTAGGATTTGAACCCAGGTCCATTGGTTACAGCACTATGCTATGCAACCTTATTTATAGGTATAGATCCAAGGTCTTTAAGGAGAGGGAGGCATTGAGGCCTCCCTGGAATGAGGAATTGGAAAGGCCAGAGTTTTATAGTTAGTTGACTTAAGTTATTAAGAATGAAAGAGACTAAAACAGAAGTGTTCGTAGAGCCAGAGCAATGTCAACACAGCAAAGGACTTAGGCTCCAGTTTCTCTCTGGGAACTTTGCTAATCAGAAGGTCCTAAGATTATAAACTGGTAAAGACCATAAAGCTCATTTTGTAAGCAACCAAGTGGATAGAATACTGAACTTACAGTGAAGAAGATCTGAGTTCAAATCCAGTCTTAGACCCTTTCAAAATGGATGGCCCTAACCAAGTCACTTAACCTCCCTGTGCCTCAGTTTCCTCATCTGTAAAATATGGATAACAAGTACAAGTTATAAGGCTACAGTGATATTATATTTTTAAGTGCTTTTCAACCCTTAAAATGATAGTTATTTAATATAACTCTCTCATAGTAAAAATATGGCCCAAATTAGAAAAGTGATAAAACTGACATTTAATATATGGGTTTCCTGTCTTTGAATCCAGTGCCTTTTCCATTACAGGGTGTCACTTCACCCAACCAAGTGGAATCTTATTCCTATAAGTTCTTATTGTCCATGTACCACTCATGTACCAACAATAAAACATCCTGTATGGTAATTATCTTTTGGTTTGTCTATATTTCTTGACTCCTTGACTAGACTAGAAGCTCCTGGAGGGCAAGACATCATTTTTCTTTGTACCCCTCACTTCAGCTTGAAAAGTGCCCTATACCAAGTAGGAACTGAATAAATATGTAGGTTTCTTAGCCAAAAACCTCCTACTTAGGTTATCTTTTAGCACGTGAAGGAAGTTCGATGAGTCAAAGGTTCATTTGTCTCTTCTTCACCAGGGCACCAGAAGCCAACTGGCTCAACTTGCTTAGCAGAGATGAAAGCAATTCAATATAACATGCATTTACTAAATATTTCCTATGGGCTAGTCATAGATTTGACATTGGAGATACAAAGGAAAGAAGTAAAACAATCCCTGCCTTCAAAGGCCTTACATTCCTCTAGGGCTAGAGGGAAATAATTTATGGGCACAGGCAAGAAAATATAAACTACATCCAAAGTAAACATAATTCCATTTTGGGGAGGAAAAAAATTGGGAAGAATATATTAACATAATGAAGTATTTGTTATGCACTTACTGTGTTCCAAACACTGTAAGAATGTTGAGGAAAGCCTCAAATAAGGCATACAACTTAGAAAGGGGCTAAAGACTCCAAGATATGGCAGAAAGGAAGAAGAGACTTCCAGGTATGAGACACAGCCCATGCAAAGACCTGATGGTGGGAGATAAGAATTATACATAAGAGCAACTTTGATTTCAAGGTAGAGAACAATAGGGAAAAATGGGAAATAAATTATTAATCCAAAGTCATCCAGTCCCTCCCTCTATACACACACTTAAATATACAATATTCTATGAAACTCATTTTCCAAGATTCCAAGTCTGGAAAAGGAGCAAAGGGAGGGAACTCTTCTGCTCTTCCCTATAACCCCTCCTCCCCCTGTATCAATCAAGCCTTCTTCTGTGAGTCCAGAGCCCAGTCCTGGACCCGTCCCCTTCAGTGAGAGTGAAGCCTGGCTTTGAATGCAACAAGAGTTCCCTGAAGCTTGAAGTGTTCAATTTTACTTCACCATGGCCCCCAGTATAATCCATTGAAAGGGCGCTGTCCTTCAGGCCTTTCAGCTGGGCTGACAGCTGCCCGCTGATTAATTGACAGGTTAAAAAGATTGATTCCACATGTCAGAGTTGTAACCCTGCCAGTACAATACAGCTGTCAATTGGGCTGTAAAACAGACGCTTACATTAGCAGTCCTGACAGCAGCCGCACACCAACACATGCACCTGCCTTTATGGAGAGCCGAAACACAGCAGCCGTGCAAAGATTAATCATCTTGAAAGCAGCGCTGGAAGATCAAATAAATGTTTCTGCAGTGGAAATAGTGGTAATGGTGCTGCCTTGGCATGCACTCTCCCTGCAGATGGTGCCCGATGGGCATGCCGAGAATGGCATTGGGACTAGGGTGTGGCTCCAACAGTTGTCTTTGGTTGCAGGCTTAATATCTAAGGCAAGAGTCCTCCAGACGTGAACCCGGAAGAATTTCCCAGCATGCAAGCTACTGGAAGAACTCTCCTCTCTGCACTCTCTCAAACCCACCAACTCATAAGAAGACAAACTGCAAAATCACCAAAGCACCTCTCAAACAATCCTAAAAACCCACCTAGTTGTGGAATTTGAATGTGGGAAACTCCATCCTGATAGACACTGCCCAAGTGAAAAACTGAACACGGCACAAAGAAGAAGATTCTTTCAGGGACCAGGAGGCATCTATTTAAAGACATACTTCAACCAGAAAACATATTGGGGTGTTTAGGAAATAAAAATGTGCCAAGACTTTTTGGAGTTATTTATGAAGCATTTCCATTCCCAGTAGTGACAGTTCAAATAAGAAATATCCCCACATATTTATAACATGCTTCTAGTGTCCAAGACCAGATAGATGAGAATAGCTAGACAGACATATGAAAGATAGATAACTACATAGTTAGACAGAGAAAGAAAGAAAGAGAAAGAAAGAAAGAAAGAAAGAAAGAAAGAAAGAAAGAAAGAAAGAAAGA
Organism: Gracilinanus agilis; assembly: GCF_016433145.1. Lineage (NCBI taxonomy): Eukaryota > Metazoa > Chordata > Mammalia > Didelphimorphia > Didelphidae > Gracilinanus > Gracilinanus agilis. The sequence goes on along the minus strand of NC_058131.1, from coordinate 172,160,008 downwards.
AAGAAAGAAAGAAAGAAAGAAAGAAAGAAA